>NW_012140525.1:2831146-2843581 GCF_000956105.1 Propithecus coquereli | reverse complement strand
ATTTCTCTAATGATTAGAGATGTTGAGCATTTTTTTATATGTTTCCTGGCCATTATTCTGTCTTCTTTTGAAAAGTTTCTGTTCATTTCCTTTGCACATTTGTTAATGGGTTGTTTGATTTTTTCTTGTTGAGTTTTTTGAGTTCTAGATAAATTCTGGTTATCAGCCCTTTATCAAACGTGTAGAGAGCAAATATTTTTTCCCATTCTGTGGGCTGTCTATTCACCCTAACGATAATTCTGTGCTTTGTATGAAACCAGAAAAGACCTCGTATAGCCAAAGCAATCTTAAGTAAAAAGAACAAACTGGGAGGTATCGGTCTACCAGACTTCAAGCTGTACTACCAGGCTATAGTAACTAAAACAGCTTGGTACTGGCACAAGAACAGAGACATTGATCTCTGAAACAGGACTGAGGATCCAGAGATGAAACCATCCACATATGGTAGTCTAATCTTTGACAAAGCTGACAAAAACATACACTGGGGAAAAGAATCTCTTTTCAATAAATGGTGCTGGGAAAACTGGATAGCTACATGCAGAAGAATGAAACTAGACCCCCACCACTCACCTCTCACAAAAATCAATTCAAGATGAATAACAGACTTAAACCTAAGGCATGAAACCTTAAGAATTCTAAAAGAAAAATTCCCTGTCTTTTAACTGAGATATTTAAACCATTTACATTTAGTAAGATTACTATATGGTTAGGTTTACATATACCCTCTTTTTGTTTTCATTTGTTCTTCTCTTCCTTGTTTCCCTTTTTCTCTTTTTCTGTATAAAGTGTGATTAAATGGGTATTTTTTGTATAATTTCATTTGAACTCCTATGTCGGCTTACTAGCTATGACTCTTTGCTATTTTAGTGGTTGCTTCAGTATTTATAGTATACATTTCTAACCTAACATATTCTACTGACACGTGAATTTAAAGCATTTCATGTAAACCCATATTACATGTTATTCTGTTTTATTAATAATTATTTTTAAAGAGAAAAAATGATAATATCAAAAGCTTATATGTTTATCCATGTAGTCACCACTTCCTTACTGTTCTTTCTTTTGTGTAGATTCATATTTTCATTTGGTATCATTGTATTTCTGCCTGAAAGACTTCATTTAAAATTTCATGTACTGAAAGTCCATTGGTCAAGAATTACTTACATTTTCTATTAATGAATCTAAAACTATTTCTCCTTCATTCGTGACAGATATTCTGGCTTGATACAGAAATCCAGGTTGACTTTCTTTTTATTCCATTGTTTTCTTACCTGCATTTGTTTCCGATGAAAATCTTCTGTTACCCTTATCTGTGGTCCTCTGTGCATAAAGTATTTTTCCTGCCCCTTGCTAATTTTAAGATTTTCTCTTTATCACTTATTTTGAGCAATTTGATTATGATGTACCATGATAAAATTTTCTTTATGTTTCTTGTACTGAAGGTTTGGTGAGTTTTTTTAAGTCTGTAGGTTTATAGTTTACAGAAAATTTGAAAAAATTTGGCATAATATCTTGAAATATTTTTATTTCTCCACACCACTCCTTTTGGGGACTTCAACTACACATATAGTTGGCCACCTGAAATTGTTCAAATCACTGATGATATGCTCATTTTTATTAATTCTGTTTTCTCTGTTTCCATTTGTATAGCTTACTTGGCAACTGATTCTAAGTTCACTGATCTTTTCTTCTGCAATATCTAATCTGATATTAATCTCATACAGTGTATTTTTTATTAATATCTCACACATTCTAGTTTCCATTTCTAAATGTTTAACAGGGTTTTTAAAAATACCTCTTATAACATATGTAATACAACATGATAACTGTGTTAATGTTCTTCTCTGAGAATTTTAACATTTATGTCAGTTATGGGTCAATTTTCATCAAGTGATATATGTCCTCATTATGGGAAGAGAATTTTTAATTTTTTTTTTTATTTTTTGCTTCTGTGAATTTCTTGTAATGTTCTCTTGGATATGAGAACTTGTAAATTTCACCCTGTTGGATGCTGGATATTTTTGTACTTTCGTAAATATTATCAAGTTTTTTTCTGGAATGCAACTAATTTATTTGGAAACACTTGATAATTTGGAGTCTTTTAAGATTTGATAGACCCAGATTACTGCTCAGTTTATGGCAAATTATTACCCTTTACTGAGGCAAGAGACCTCCACATACTTTCTGCTCTGTGATTTTTGCGGTTTTCTAGTCTTAGTGTTGAGAACAGACCTTAATCCTAACCCTAATAAGTGGTGGGCACTGTTTTCCTTTCATCCTTTTGGTAGTTTTTCCTTAGACTTAAGGACTTTCCCTACATATATGTGTTAATCAGTACTCTGCGACATACTTAAAGGGGATCTTCTGCAGATATATATTTTGGTACTCTGTCCTGTGAACTCTGCGTTGGTCTCTCTGGACCCTCAGCTCAATTGTCTCAACTCAGGAAGTTTGTCATCTGTCTGGTTCCCCTTCCCTGTGCCATAACCTCAAAACTCTCCTAAGGCAGTAAGCTGGGGAATTGTAGGGCTCAATTTACATATTTCCCATATCTCAGGTATCACTGCCTTTCACTGACCGATTCCTATGTTTTGGAAACCGTTGTTTGAATTTTTGTCAAATATTTGGTTGTTTTGGTAGGAAGGGAAATTGATTATCCTACCTTGGCTGCAATTGGAAGTCCAGAACATTTTCTAAATATATAGGTTATTAAGTATGACATGTCCAATTTCCTTAAGTACAAAGTTTGATGTTTGATATTATATCTTTGACATTTCAGTTTGACACTTCTTGTTCTATTTTTATTGTGAAGGTACATCTTCAGTCTTGCAAACACATATTTTGGCTTGTGATTACCTTTAAATTTTTTTAGGAAAATTTTTGTGAAACCATGGATGAGTCAAAAATTGGTGTTATTTTTGAATATGAATTCTGTTGTGGAACCAATGCAGCACAGACAGCTCGAAATATCAACAAACTGTTTGGGAAGGATGTGGCTAATGAATGCACAGTACATCAATGGTTTGAGAAGTTCCATTCTGATCATTTTAATCTTAAAAATGAGACATGTGGGTGACCTGAGACCAAGGTGGATAATGATGAGCTGAAAGCTGTAGTAGAGGCAAATCTATCTTGATCTATGCATGAATTATCAGCAGGGTTTGATGTTACTATTCCAAAAATATTGGATAATGTGAAACAAATCAGCAAGGTAAAAAAGCTGGATAGATGAGTTCCACATGGATTAAACAAAGGTCAGAAGAAAAATTGTTTCAAAGCTTGCCTTTCTTTGCTGTCATGACATAAAGGTGAACCATTTCTACACTGTATTGTTATGTGTGATGAAAATGGATTCTTTTTGATAATTCAAAGTGTTTGGCACAATGAATAGATAAAGACGAAGTGCCAAAACAGTCCAAAACCAAATATTCATCAAAAAAGCTAATGGTGTTTGTTTAGTGGTCCAGTGCTGGTATTATCCACTACAGCTTCATGAAACCTGGTCAATCCATTACAGTGGATGTCTACTGCAACCGATTAGATGAAATGACAAGGATGCTTGCGATTAAGCAGCTGAGATTGGTCAATACCGACAGACGAATCCTCTTGCAAGACAATGCTCAACCGCATGTAGCACAAACAATGCTTCTCAAACTACAGAGGCTGGCCTTGGAAACTCTCTTGTCATCCACCCTATTCACCAGACCTTGAACCAAGTGACTACCCCTTCTTCCAGGCTTTGGACCACTTCTTGAAAGGCAAAATATTCAATCCTCAAAAAGCTGTGGAAAACAATTTTCGCAATTTCATTGCTACTCCCTCTTGAGGCTGCTGTGCTGCTGCCATAAACAAGCTACCATTAAGATGGCAAAACTCTGTTGATAGTTTAGGCACATACTTTGATTAATTGTACTGCTTCTTGTTTGAGATATAATAAACTATGCTTTTAATTCAAAATCAGACATTTCATATTTAATGACCTATAAATTTAGAATTAAATCAAAGGGTCTTATCAATATTCATCATTTGAAAAAGTGGCTATATTTCAAAATCATTGTTAAGATTATTTTTGTTTAATTGACAAACTATATGTTTAAACCAGTACAGGGAGCAGATTATAAGTTTGGATAACCGAAGTGAACGAAATTATGGAAAGAATGCACAGGATCTCACAGAGTAGATAGAAGCCTAGAGAAGTAGACTCTGAAAACCATCAAGAACTCAAAAAGGCAGATGAGATCATATCATAGGACTAATCTTAGCAAGATGCCACCTTGCCCTCGAGAACCTGATACATTTGCAGTTCTTTCAGCTTTTCACTGGTTACTGCAGGTAATCTCAGACCCATCATGGAGTTTTGTGTTATTCTCTCAAAAATCAAAATCCTCGGGGAGCATTCCAATCAGCTGAGCCTAAGTCATATGCTTTTGATGTCAAGAAGATGAGAAAAGTAATATCTTCCCCTTTTGACTGATTTGGAGAGAGTCAAGGCCTTAGTTCACATGTGTACTAAATGAACCCCAAATAGAAAGGTGATCAATGTTAGGCACCAAAAAGACAAATTTACTCTGAAGTATTTCATACAAGTTGAGTGCAATTAAAGTTGGTTGATTCATACTGAGTGTTATCCAAGCAAAACCCAACTACCTGATTCTTAATGTGTCAAGTTCTTATCCTATATGTAAACTTTGTCTATAGATTCAAATGTGAATAATTTAAAAAGTTAGAACATGGAGTGGTTTCTTGCTCTGGTATTCCAGAACATGACAAGCAAATAAATCCAATAGTACATGATTTTTATCATTATTTTAAGAGTATAACAGATCGAAATGGGGTGACTATATTTCTTGGTTGGCCTGGAACAGTGCCACTGATGCCTAGTGTGCTGTCATGATTATTAGTAGAACACTCAGCTCTCAAAAATGTCCAAGATTGAATAATAAATTATATGTTTGCCATTGTTCTAAATTTAGTCATTAGCAATGGTATTAATGTAATCACCAGGCTTTGCAATAAACTATCATACAAGCAAATAAAAATAAGTCAGAGACTTTTAAAAAGAGATACAGTGAAAAGAACACTAGACCAAGAATCAATAAATACTGGATTTTAGTCTTGACTACACCCACCTAAAAAGCTAGTTTCTTATGATATCTTTTATCTATTAAGTAAAGAAATTGGACTAAAAAATTAGAAATGTTATTTTCTAGAACTAAAGATTATGCTATTATAAGTCTTCAAGTCAAGTTCACAGAAAAACATTAAGGAATTCAAAATCATAATAAGAATTTTATAGTCGCTTTATCTGAATAAGCCTAGCTATATTGTCTTCTACTGTCCCAGTGGCACAGATGGGTGAGTCTCCCAATGGGTCCTTGTGTGAACAGTACTAGGCTGGAATCACAGATGAGGGGACCAATAGGCAGACAGGCCTGTCTGACAAGGCACTAGCATGCAGGATTCCTCCTGGACTCCTTGGCAAATGGTTTTGGTTTTGGTGGCATGCTCAGGGCCAAAAGAGGCTGTAGCCAAGCCCTTTGGGAAACGGAGAATTTCTAGGACTGAAGCCGGGTCCACCATAGGTGGATTTTCCTCCTCAGGACAGGTCTGTACTCTTAAAATGACCCTTGCAAGTCCATTTTACTTGAATTCCAAGGCTCCCGTGAAGAGACTTTTGTCCATGAATAGGTAAAGAATTCTTATTATTGTGAGGGGATACATGTGGGTGACCACCTATTCCACCATCTTGCTAATGTCTAAAAAATCTGCTCCTTTCTAAAATTCTTTTTTGTCTTTGGTTTTCTCTCCACCCCCCTTTGTTTTTCCCCACTTCAATAAGCTTGTTGGTCTACTTTTCTATTTGGGGAGTCTATATTGACATATCCTCAAGCTTACTGACACTTTGCTCTATTAGGTCCAATTTACTGATGAGCTCATTATTTTTGTTACAGTGTTTTTGATTTCTAGCATTTACTTTTGATTTTTTACTTAGAGTTTCCATTTCTGTGCTGCCATTATCTATCATTTCTTTTATGTTGTTAACTTTTTTTTTTTGAGACAGAGTCTCGCTTTGTTACCCCGGCTAGAGTGAGTGCCGTGGCGTCAGCCTAGCTCACAGCAACCTCAAACTCCTGGGCTCAAGCGATCCTTTTGTCTCAGCCTCCCAAGTAGCTGGGACTACAGGCATGAGCCACCATGCCCGGCTAATTTTTTCTCTATATATATATTTTTAGTTGTCCAGATCATTTCTTTCTATTTTTTTAGTAGAGACGGGGTCTCGCTCTTGCTCAAGCTGGTCTCGAACTCCTGACCTTGAGCAATCCACCCGCCTCGGCCTCCCAGAGTGCTAGGATTACAGGCGTGAGCCACCGCGCCCGGCCATATGTTGTTAACTTTTTCCATAGAGTCCTTAGCATATTGACAGTTATTTTATGTGCTGAGTCTGATAATTCCAAAAGCTCTACCATATCTGAGTCTGGTTCTGATGCTTGCTTTGTCTCTTCAGACTATTTTCTTCTTGCCTTTCATCATGGCTTTTAATTTTTTGTTGAGAGCCAGACATGTTGTATCAGGTACGAGAACTGAGTTAAGTAGACTTTTAGTGTGAAGTATTATGTTTATCTGTCTAGAAGTTAGGCTGTGTTTAATGTTTGCTGTAGCTGTGAGTGTCGGAGGCCTCAGTATTTTGTAGTATCCTCATGTTTGTCTTCTCTATTGTCTTTGGGTTTCCCTAGAAACTCTTTATTAAATAAATGTGTCTTGCAGCTTTCTCATTTGTAATTTACTGTTATTGTACTAGATATCTCTTGATGTGGTGGTAGGGTATTGTGAAGGGGAAGAATCCTATAATCTTAAGACTGAATTTGAGGCTTTTGTCATTTCTGAAGCGAGTCTAAGTCTCTGGGCTGTGACCTCCAGAAGTTTTTCTTGGTCTTTTTTGTCTTTTCTTTATGTGAGACAGGAAGATTAGAGGGGTTGACTTGTCTAATTGGGCTTCCTCCTAAAGTTTGGTAGGGAAACCCTGGTGAAGATGTTTCTCCCGCAGGCAGGCTTTTGATGAAGAGAACAGACCACTCTAGAATATATTTCAAGATGGTTGTTTTCTCTCTCCCCATGCCCAAAACATAAGAAGATTTTTTTTGTCTTTTACTATCTTCACCTTGAGAACCTGGTGGGGCTTCTGGATGTAAGAGTCATGAAAGTTTGTGGGTCCCCTTGAGATGGGGCCTGCAGAAGTTTTTAACTCTCAAGTTCTCATACTCCAGCTCCAGCAATTAGTCAATTACTATTTAAGATTCTGCTCCAATGGCTTCTGCTCCCAGTAAACTACAATTTTCTGTCTTCTCCTGTCTCTCCAGTTTTGGGAATATCAGTTTGCCCTGTGATCTCTGTTTTATCTAAGAGTTATTGATTTTTCAGTTTGTTCAATTCTTTTTTTTTGAGGATAAGAGTGATGACTACAAGCTCTTTACTCATCTAGAAATCCTATTCTTCTTTGTTGTTTTGCACAACCCATACAAATATAGTATAAAAACTATTCTTAGCTTTCAGACCATACATACAACAAGCTGCAGTCAGACTTTGGCCTGTAGATCATAGTTTTCCAGCCCCCAGTTTAGATTATTTATATTTAATTATTAGTATGGTTAGATTGAGGGTTATGATTTTATTACTTGTTTTCTATTTGTCCTCTCTGCTTTTCATTCCTCTCTTCCTCCTTCCTTACCCTATTTTGAATTATGTGACTACTTTCACTATCATATTTTCATTTCCCTATTGGCATTTTGACTATAACTCTTTGTATCCTTTCTATAGTGTTTTTTTTCCAGGGGTGATAGACCTAAATATATATATATAAACTTTACACACACACACACACACACATATATATATGGATATAGATATACAAATGCATATATATATGTATACAAATAGTTATTTAGATAGAGGTAGATATAAGTGTGTGTGTGTATACGTATATATAAAACCTACTTCAAGTTGATATTTGACCACTCCATTTATTTAATAAAATAGAGAAGCCTTATAACCATATAGATCCTTTTACTCTCTCCTTTAGGTTACAGTTGCCATACGTTATTACATGCACATTCATTGAAATCTACACCAAACAATGTTGTAATTTTTATTTTCAACAATCATATATATTTTAAACTTAAGGTGAAAAATTAATCTATTTACTTATATATTTATTATTTCTTTTGTTCTTCTCTCATCCTTCAAGTTCCAGATTTTCCTCTGTTATCATTTCCCTTTAGACTGAAGAGATCCCTTTGTCATTTCTTTTAGAGCTAACAATAAATTTTATTACTTCACTTGATAATATGTTAATTTTATTTTCATTCTTGAAATATATTTTAACTTTATATAGAATTATGAGTTGACAGCTCTTTTCTATCAGGACTTTAAAGATATTATCTTCTGGTCCCACGGTTTCTGATGAGAAATTCACATTTTTTTTAATTGCTCATATCAATTCTATTTTAATATTCTTCTTATTTGATAATGCCAATATTTGGATACCCTGTAGGTTGATTCTACTGTCTATTTTCTTTTATAGTTTTTGGTCATGTCCTCATGTCCTTGGTCTACTTGACAATTTATTTAAAGGCAAAGCCTTTGAATAAGACATTTTGTAGCTTTGGATCATACTCTTTCTCTATGATACAGAGTGTTGACTGACCACACTAATCCAATCAGAGACCAAATTAACTCTTGGCTAGACCATAGTACTTTAGGAAGGCCTCCCCATCCCCAGTCCTAGGTCTTAGCCTTACACAGATACCAACTAAGAACATGTAATGTTCACCAGGGTTCCTCCACCCAGCACATTCTAAACTCTATTTCCTATCTACAAAGCATCATAATACTGCTGGAATTCTCTGCTTTTCATGGGATTTCTGCTGGATTTTAGCTTCCTAGCTTCGTAATTCAGCAAATGCACTGAGTGAAAACCCAGCAGGGTGTTGTATCAGGGTGTTGTAAGAGGTATTTTTATACCTCTTTCTTCACTTTAATGACATGGCCTCCCTGTGTCCTAATTTTTGTCTCTTTAGGCTCATATGTCTATTAAAATATTGTGATGGTTTCTTTTCATCTTACTAGATTAGATATTCTTTGCCTGAACTCTTTGTCCAAATTCTCAGCTTCTTGCTAATGTCCACAATCAGCAAATATTCCCAGAGAAAAGGTGGCTGCAAAAAGTTTCCTCTTCTCTCTAGGTTTTGCCTTTCTCCAGGTTTTTGGACTTTAAATTCCTAGTTGCCTGAACAACTTTCTATTGCCTTTAAACAAATCTTTTTAAATTTTATTCAGCTCTTCTAGTTGTTCTCAATGGGAGCATCAGACTACCATAAGCTACTTCATTGTAGCTGGAAATAGCAGTCCTATTCTCTTATTTTACTTGCTCAGTTCTTTGGTTTCCAATTCCAGTTTTGTTCCCTAGTATTTAATATCGAACTCTGCCCAGTTCTTTGAATTTTGCATATTTAGCTTAAAGGAGATATTATACATGCATACTTTCAGGTATACTTTAATTACACTCATTGATGTCTGTAAGAAGGCAGACAAACCAGTGCAGGAACACAATGTCAGATCAGCTTTGCATGGTTCGTACTGCCTCTTAGTTGCTACCCAGTCTAATATAGAGTCTCACTTCTAGGTTCTGAATCTTTTCAATGTGTTTTTTTTTTTAGTACTTTATGAATGCAAGAAAAGTTATATCACAAAATATCATTATAATATCTGTGCCCTTAGTATACAAGTTGAAACTATCCTTTATATTTCTTTTAGATGTCCAATAATTCCAAGAATGATATGAACATATAAAGGTTACTGGATAAATAATTATTAATTGACTGAGAATTATGCTGTTGAATTTTGATGTTAAAGTCTAATATATAAGATTATATTTACCCATCATAGTCTTCAGTGATCCCAGCAAACTTCCCTGGATCACAGCGTATAAAAATTATAAACCCAAGTAGTATAAGTGATACAGTAGATGTAACCATTACAAATATCACAAGGGCTCTATAAGACATTTCTAATGTGGAAACAATGACACCTCCCAGAAGCTGGCCAAGTGCACTTCCTGGAAGTAAAACAAGTCCTAAAAAAAAAGAAAACGACAGTTAGAAAACAATCAGCTGATAGTACAGATAATTCATATTGATGCAATCCCCTCTGCTCTAAACATATAGCAAACATAGATTTAAATTAAAAGAGAGAGAGAAAGCTTAAAGCCATGATAAATACCTCAATAAACTTGAACCTTAAGAGAAACACAAACATGTGAGTAAGGCTGAAGCCATAGGCCTACTTAACTTTAGGGCAGTGATAGTGAAGTTTTGCTCTTGTGTAGTAATCACATCTAAAAAAGACCCGGGAACTTAATCCATGCAAAACAGAAGATAGGAGCTGTCTTATAGAGAGCTATTATTAGCAAGTTGATCGGACTTATACCTTATCACAGAAGGCATGATTATAATGACCAGAGTTCACAGAGATTTGTTAACGAGAATTGAACCAAGCCACTCATTGGTTCTGTGAAAGGATGTGCAATATTAACAAACTCACAACAAAGCAGGACTCCAGACCAGCCATGATAAGATTGTTTTCTAATCAAGCATAAGTAATTAGAAACAGACAAAACAAAGAAATAGGAGGAGGAGGAGGGAAAGTAGAATATATTAGAAAATAACCAGATGGAGATAGCATAGTAAATTCATACATTGATGCAATCCTCTCTGCCCTAAATATATAGCAATGATAGATTTAAATATGAGTATAGAAAGAAAAATATGACAATAACAAAAGAAATCATTAGTACTAGTTAAATTTATATCATAGAAGTATCTAAAGAAGACGTGAAAATAAACAATTTTAGAATACTCAAAAAGATAAATGACATAAAAATAAAATGTTCCATAAAAATAAAGAAGAAAAATAAAAATAGGAAGGAATAAAACAAGTGGATGAAAAAAGAACAAATAAGAAACGCAGATATTAAAAGATATAATTGTTACAATAAAAACTCAAATCTCAGTATAATCTTCAGACTAGAGACAACTGTAAGTAAATTGATGAATTGTAAATAAGCGCTGTGCTATTCACAGTGTGTAATTTAAAAAAAAAGATAGAAAAAGCAATGAAAGAAGAGTAACAAAAATGACTAGTTAAAAGACAATGAATATAGTGGAGAAACCTGGCAAACACTCCCTCAGCCAGGTGATCAAGGTCAAATGCAAAAGTAGTCAGTCACATGGATAGTATATCCCCTTGATAGGAAAATGGCATTTTACCTCTGTGGTCTTCCTTCCAAAACCAATAACCCCAGTCTAATCACGACAAAACATCAGACAATTTTCAGTAGAGGAACATCCTACAAGATACCTGACCAGTATTCCTCAAAACTTTGATGACTAGTACTCATTGAAACAAGGAAAGACTGAGAAATTGTCATAGCCAAGAGAAGCCGAAGGAGACATGACAACTAAACATAATGTGCTTTACAGGATGAGATCCTGGGACATAAAAAGGAAATTAAGTAAAAATTGAGAAAATTTGAATAAACTATTTAAATAGTAATAATGTGTTAATAATGGTTAATTAACTGTAACAAATCTACCATACTAATGTAAGATGTTAATAAAAGGGGAAATTGGGTGTACAGTACATGGGAACTCTCTATACTATCTTCAGAACATTTCTGTAAATCTAAAACTGTTTTTAAAAAAAGTTGTTTGCTAAAAAAGATAATAAGAATAGAATGAGAGGCTCCACAAAAAGTTTTATAGCAGTTGTGAAAAATATAATGAAAGGAATACCAGAAAAACAATATTTGAAAAATTATATTTGAGAATGAGAAATTTACCTAATTAATGAAATATTAGCCCTGGGAATAAATGTACACTCCAACTACTATTGAAAAATATTTTAAAAATTCATTTTTACAGATAAGAAAACAAGGTAGGAAAACTCCATAACATCAAGAATAAAGCAAAAATTGTAAAAGCTGCTAGAGAACATATTATTTGCAAAAGAATGATAATTACACTGATAGTTTTTTAAAAACATAAAATTAATAACCTAGACCAAACATGGACACAAACACATACACAAACAAAATCCTGAGGAGTGAGGACAGTGAACTGTCACTGGATAGTTAAAATCTCCTAAAGAAATCAGAGAGGAAAGTATGAATAAAAAAATGAGCCCATTGAGAGAAGACAGAATAGTAGGGGGGAAAAGAAGCAAAATAAAAGGGCAGTAAACAAAAAATACAAGAAAGAAGTTAAAAATTATTTAAACATTTTAGAATTCACAGTAATGATAAATGGATAAAACAACTATTTTAAAATCATAATTAAGTTGGATATTTCTTATGATGCAAAATTTGAAAATAAACAGAGAAAA
>NW_012140525.1:2828071-2831096 GCF_000956105.1 Propithecus coquereli | reverse complement strand
TTTTATTTTCTTTTACTTGTCACCAAATTCAAGTTTTTTTCTCTATCTATTTGTTTAGTGTTTTTATTTTTTAAATTATGAATAGATTTGAATATCTTTCCTAATTTTTTTCTCATTGAGATTATCATATGACTTTCCCCTTTTTCCTATTTATGAGATGAAATCTGTCTATAAATTGATTTTCAATGCTAAATCAGCATTGTATTTCTGGACTTAATATACCTGTTTATGATAAATTATTACTTTTATATATCGCTAGATTCAATTTGCTAATACTTGGTTTTGGATGTTTTTCAAATTATGTTCTTTAAAAAAGCTCAATATGTAATTTCCCTTTGTTTGTAATGTCCTTGACAGGATTTTCTATCAAATTTGTGCTGTCTTTCTTCATTAAACAAGAAGTAAGTGTTTCCTCTTTTTCCTATATGAAGGACACTCTAAGATTCATGCTATTTCTGCCTTAAATGTTAAAATAAATCACTGGTGAAGCCATTTAGATTTAGGTTTACTTTGTAAGAAGCTGTGTAATGATGGATGTATTTTCTTTAAAAGATATCATACTATTTATATTTTCTATTTTCATAAATGTGCTCTCTTTAATTTCATTGATATTATCATATTTATGTATGTGATATTTTTCTAAATAATCTTATACTGTCTTTTTGATGTCTGTAGGGTCTATAGTATCTTAGTGTATTGGGTGCTACTAAAGAAAATCTATAAATAATAATACCTACATCATAAAGTTGTTAAGGAAACTAAATTAATTAATATTTAACTGCTTAGGACAGTATCAGGGCACAGAGTAAACATATCAGTGTTTGTTAAAAGGTAGACATTTATGAACAGATATATTTATCAGAAAGTAAAAAAGTACAAATAGGGGACAATATTTTCCAAGGTAATTTGGGAATTGGAACTAAGTCAGTAGACTTCAGAAGGATGAGCAGTAAGCCTGCAGGTAAGGAAGTCAAGAAGAAACAAACCACATTTTACCCTAGAATCTCAGACATTACGAGCACTAGGTATCACTGAAGCAAAGATGAGGTAGAGTTAAAAACAAGAAGATTGGATGGCAATCTATATAAAATGTTTGATCCCCAATTCTTACGTCCACTCACATGCTATATGATTGCCCCTCCGTACCCCAGCAGAAGACCCTAGGTTTATTCAGAGTTTGAACCAGACTGTAGGTTTGGGAAAACAATGCACATTTGTGAGCAGAAAATTGAGAACTCTAGAATTCTTACCCAACTAAGCTAAGAAAATATTGGGTTGTTAGAGTTATTGCTCCAGGCAGAAGACTGTAGGAATTCCAAACGAGAAAACTGTCTCAAGAGAAAAGATGCAAAAAGACTGGACATTGGGGATTCAACAAATGAATATTAACAGTTGGGTCCTTGAAAGACCACCCTACAAAGAGACAGGAGTTGAAAATTCAACAATTCACAGAACTTCCAATCAACTTTTAATGTAAATATATTATGATTTGCCTAAAGGTACACAAATCGTAATTGTATACACTGATGAATTTTCTAAGTGAACATACCTACACAACCACCACTCAGGTCAAAAAATCGAACATTACCAGAACCAAGAGGCTCTTTCATGAGCTCAGGATTTTATTTTTTTTTAAAAGAGGAGGGTCATTAAATATGTATACATGTGGCTTCTTTCCTTCAAGATGTTTGAAAAATTCACCCCTGTCTTTTTATATAACGAAACATAGACTGTGCCTACTTATTGCTGAATAGTATTCCAGTAATGCATATACCCCAACTTATTCACTGTGACGTTGTGCTTTGTGCTGCTACTATAAAAATTCATGTAACATGTCTTTTTGTAAACATTTACATCTCTGTTTAGTTTATTCTTAGAAGTGGAATTTATGTTGAGTATGTAACTAGGAGTGGAATTTCTGGGTCAGAGATATTATACATGTTCAGATTTTTGTGGTACTGCCCAACAGATTTACAAAGCAGCCTGTGGAGAGGTCTGTGTGGAGAGAATTCAGGTTCATATTCCTGCCTGTTTCCAGCCAACACTCAGCACAATTTTTCAGCAGTAGAGTGGGTCACCTTGAAACTAAATGCTTCAAACCCCAGTTAAATTTCTCCTGTTTATGCCACATGGAACAGAAAGAAGCTGGCCCTACTGGGCTCTACCCAAATTTTAGATTTAAAATTAAATAAATAGCAGTAACTTAAAAAAACACTAAGTTTTTCAGCAATATTTTATAGCAATAGTAACTAGAACAAGCATTGATATCCAGTAATATAAGTCCTACAACTTCGGTCTTCTCCAAAACTGGCACAACCATTTTGGGGACTTGCATTTCCATATAAATAGTACTGACTTCTTCCAACTTCAGTCAAACAACAAATAATACTGCTAAAAAAATATGCCAAGATTTTGATTCAGGTTCCACTGAAACTACAGATCAATTTGAGAAGAGCTGACATCTTCAAATATTAAATCTTTTAATCAATGATTGCAGTATATTTCACCATGCATTAAGGTCTCTTAAGATTTCTTTCATTATTTTTTTAACTTCTCAGTGAGAGATCTTGTATGCCTTCTGTTAGGGGTACTCTTAATTATTTGTATTTCTATATTATTATAATGGTATTTTTAAAATTCTGTCTTCCATTTTTGTTGGAGATATAAGTGCATACAACTGACATGTGTATATTGACTTTTTCTAGCAACATTATTAAATTCATTGTTTAATTATACTTTTCCTGTATTACAGAATCTTTCAGACCTTTTAAAAGCTAATCATGTTATCAGTTTTTAGTGAGAGTTTTATTTCTTGTTTTTCGATCCTAACAATTTATATTTCTTTTTCTTGCCTTATTTTACTGTTCAGTACTTCACTTCCAGTGCAATGTTAAATAGAAGAGGTAATAGTGGACATCACAGTCGTTAACTGAATTTCATAGCATAAAACTTTAAATATTTCACCTTTAAGTACGTTTTTTGTTTTGGTTTTATTTTCTTTTACTTGTCACCAAATTCAAGTTTT
>NW_012140525.1:2819324-2827348 GCF_000956105.1 Propithecus coquereli | reverse complement strand
AGTGAGCCGCCATGCCTGGCCAGTCCTAAGTCTTTATCTGTTTTATTCATCCTTTCAGAGAAATAACTTTTGCTTTTGTTGATTTTCTCTACTGTATGGTAGCTTTCTAGTTCTTTTATTTCCTCTCTTATTCTTAACATTTTCTTCCATTATTTCCTTCCTTTTACTTGTCTTAGATTGATTTGTTCTTCTTTTCTTAGTTTCTCAATATTTAGCTATAGATCATTAAATCTCAACCATTTCTTTGCAACTGTATGCATTTTCCTCTAAGGATTAATTTAGCTGTGTCCCATATGTTTTGAGATGTTATATCTTCATATAATTTACATTGTGATTTTTTAAAAGAAAATTATATCATTTAATTTCCAAGCGGGTGAGCTTTCTAACAATTACCTTTTGTTATTGATTTGTAGCCTAATTTCACTATGGTCAGAGATTGCATTCTGGATATTTTCAAACTTTTGAAATGGATTAAGGCTCTCTATGTGACTCAGAATATGGCCAATATTTTATCACACTTAAGAAGAAAATGCTTTTAGAACTTATTTGGCATGATGTTCCAAATATACCAATTAGGTTGAATTTTTGAATTTTGTTGTCAGATTGTCTATGACCTTATTTTGTTTTCTTGTCATACAGCTATTGAGAGAGGTATGCTAATGTCTTGCACTATGGTTACAAATTTATCTATTTAGTTAAGTCAATTTTTTGTTTTATAGATTTTAAGCTATGTTATTGAGGGCATACCCATATATAATTGTATGATCTACCTCACTGATCAACTCCTCTGACATTATAAATGATCTCTCTTTATAATAAGTAATGCCCCTTGCATTGAAGGATAAAATATTTTAAGTTGCTCTAATTATGCCAGCTTTTCTTTTGGTTAGTGTTTCCTTCCTTTTTTCATCCTTTTACTTTCCACTTTTCATGTCCCCATATTTAAAGAATGCCTCTTGTTAATAACATACGTTGGACTTTTTTCCCAACTTGGCATTTTTCAGGCTATTTATACATAACACTATTACTAATATATTTATTGAGTGAAAAATTTCCATGGGTCTCCTGTTTCTGTATATCCTGTAGGCAGAAGCACTGACTGCTCTTTGTTCTGAACTACCTTTTCAAGGATATTTATATAGTGAATAGCTTTGGATAATAGAGATAGCATGCTGCTTGATACTGTATCCAATGGCTCTGATTTGGGTATTACATCTTCATTAGCAAGGGTAACTAATAAAGCCCCCCCAAAATTCAGAAGGCTGTTCATCATCATTTGTAAGTTTGTTTACAATTTTGAAAGATGGAGATAATGTCCCTTCTGGGACAAAGAGAAGACGTGCTTGATATCAAGTATAACAATGTCTCCCTCTGGAGCAAAAGATAGGCATAATTATTACCCATTATAAAAGATTTGGGTTCCCTGACGTCAAGTTTCCTTTCTCGTAATGCAGTTTACAGTATGTGCAGATGTTGCCCAGCCTTCTTCAACATCATCCTGTGCAAACTGGGGCTCACAGAAGTGACAGAAACACACACGCACACACACATGCACACACACACATGCATGATACTCTAGCTACTGCTATTGCTGTGAGTCATAAACTTTCCTTCATCTCTGGCCAAAGAGTTTTGTGTCTTCTTCCAGCACCCATGAAACTAAGTGAAGTTAACTTGTTATTAACAGCTTGCAAATAGAGTGAAACTCAAACCCATCACAGATCTTAGCACTTATGTTAACAAAGATGGGATGCTGACAGAGATATGGCTTTTCGTAGCTACAAGCTGAAGTAGATTTAAAGACAGCTTCACAGAAGGTGCCATAGTTCTTATTAACTCTCCTCTAGGTAAAGGCACTTTCTTGTCAATCTAACATCAGCCTCAGGTCTTCTCCATTGTAACAAATACTACTAAGATTCATTCTGGTTAGGCAGAAGATTCCTCCTGCTTTCAGACAATAGTTACAGAGATGTGCAACTATGCTGAGTGTAAAAGGAGAAAAATTTACAACCACTATTGCAGAGACCAGGTGAATCACCAGAACTTTAGCTGATTTGCTTGGAATATGAGGGAATGAAATGCATAATTGCTTATTTACATGAAAAAGTAATTGCTGGGCTGAGGTTCAGCTCCTCTTGCAGTCTACCATGCTAACCGTAGGTCCATTCTAAAACAATAATAAAAGGCCTCAGAGTTTTTTGCAGTGTGTACTGAATGCTGTAAGGTAGCTGTGCTGTGACCCTCTTAGGAAGATTTTCCTAAGACAGAAAAATTCCTGTGTAAAACCACAGATGAGTCATTGAATAGAATTTGGACTCTCACTTCCCCAGGAAACAATGTGAAGTGACCTTATGGGTGGTATTAATAATTTGAACAATTTCAATATATTTTCATTTGTGGCTTCAATACACTGATGTATATTCATTGAAGCTGTGGCTTCAATTTCTAAATGTATAATTGGTATTTATATTTTGCAAGCTTCTACTGTAAATGTTGCTAAACTCCTAAAGTGATAGTGGAACATATAAGTTGCTACCCAAAATGTCTCCCTGTTTCCTCTCGTAGTGTCTAACAGAAACAACATAGAATCCCAGGAGAAGAAAAGAAAGTTCCACCTTTAAGTATAGACTTAAAGGCAGCAGGAGTAGTAAGAGATGAAATATCTCAACTGAATAGACCATAGGGCCAGTAAAAAAGGTTATCAGGAGCTGGACGTTTACAGTGGATTAAACACCACTGAATTCAGTTGTTACTCCTATAGTCCTAGCTGATCCAGATGTTGTAAGGTAAGCAAATCTACTACATAGATTAATAGCACTTCATGTAACTGTCTTGGGCATTTCCAAAACCTTTTTTTGTATCCTATTGACACCCAAAGACAAAGAAAAATTCTCATTTATGCTTCAAGGCCATAAATATATATTTGCAGTATTCTCTCGTGAGTAACTAAACTCCCCTTCCATTCATTACAAAGAGGTGGGTAAGGATTTAGTGTGAGTACCCTCTGATAAGCAAACCTTTCACTGATAGATAATATTAAGTTGACTAGAGGGTCAGAAGCCTCAGACTCAATGGCTCTGACTTTGGTATTATCACGACTTCACCAGCAAGGGTAACTGATAAAATCCAACAAAATCCAAAAGCCTGCTCATCCATTTTGCGGGGGACTATGTAGACAGATTCACAATGCTCAGTCACTCCAGAAGTCAAGGAAAAATTGTCTCCCTTTTCTTCAACCAAAAGACAGTCTAGTGTCACTTTGGACTCTGGATATTAGAGACATTAGATGCCTTACTTGGCATTCTACTTGGGCTTTTATATCAGCTGACCCACAGTGATCGTAACCCATAAACCTACATTAAAGCTAATCACCAAGCTGTGGCATACCGTCTACTCTGAGGTGATACAAATTTAATGACCCCTTCGAGCTACAAATCTCCATGACTGATAATTCTGTGGACTAGAGCCTCTGGAAAAAGGAGGCAGCCTCCCCTTGGAAGCACCATTTGGAATATAGGACTTATTGACTTCCTAAAACAGCTACCATTTGGAAAGCAGCTATTAGCTTACTACTGGCCACTTGTCAAAGCCAAAGCCCTGACTTACAGAGACCTTGTAACTCTGTGAACTGATGAACTAAATCAGACTTACAGCTATTTGGTAAGCATTACTTGTCAAATGGAAATGATATATTCAAGAAGATAGGGGTAGTCATAATTGATCATTAACTGTTTATAAAAACACCACCAGTAGATAATATAGCCCTCAGAAGACTGGAAATTACTCTACAATGAAGTTACTCTTGGCTATGTAGGGAAGCCTCGTGAAGGATTAGTAATATGCAGCCTCAGGGTAGTTATCTCTACAACAAGCATACGCCAATCAGAAAAAGTAGTACAAAATTTTTGTCCCTGACTTTAGTTGAAATAATCAATGACAGCACCTCATCTCTCAAAAGCACTCTGGTCTGCCTCACTCACTGATCAGCATTGTTATGGATGACAGAATTGCCCCAAATTTCATCCTTGAAGGACAAGGTGGAATCTGGAATTGCTAATACATTCTGCTATACTTGGATTTCCATCTCAGGCTAAGCAGAAGCTCAATACAGAAACTTAAGAAAAAAGCCACCTGACTTTTAAAGACAGACCTTGACAGCTAAAGGATCAATTGACTGGGTCCAGGACCTTGAGGGTGTGGTTGGGAGTCAATACTGCAAGTGGTGTCTTCCTGTTGTTTGAATTCTGTTGACATTGACCTTAATTAAATGCTGTAAGAAACAAATTGGATGGACTTAGTTTCCAGTCTCTGTTTGTTAAACAGAGTGGCCAAAAACATGCTGTGCTCATGAAAAAATTTGTCATTATGGCCCTGGAAACTGATCTATGTCACGTTTTGGCTTTTTGGACAATTGGCAGTCTGATTGATAAACATGTGCTCTCTACCTAAAAATCTACTCAATAATAGGTTTATAGTCAAGTTTTCTACACATCTTAACATTTGTTTCCTATTTGATGCCCATGTTTTATGTTTCTTCTTTCTTTCTTTCTTTTTTTTTTTTTGATTAAGCAACTCTTTCATATTAATATACTTTACTATTCTTTTATTGGTTACCCTAAAAGTTACAGGATGCATCCTTGACATTTCACAGCCTAAAATAAGTGATTGTATTTACCATTTTCCCATTAATGCTAGAACTTTAAAACATTTAATTCCTTTTATAACCTTTTTTGGAGTCAATTCTCAATATCTAGGAAAATTGAATAAGTACACAATAGCAATTCTCCTTCAATATCTAAACCTAGATAAATTTTTACAAATGTACAGAAGAAGATATCAACAAGCCTATTCGTTACTGCATTGTTTGGAAAGATTAAAAAGTTGGAGCAACTTCATAACCATTAATAAGGTAATAAATGATGGTATATTCATAAAATAGAATCTCATAGTAATTAAAATGCATTAAATAGATATAGATCAACATGAACCTGAAGAACACAATTTCTGATGACAAAAGAAGTAGCATAAGAGTACATACAAAATGATACATAAATTTTAGAAATAGATTGTGTATAGACAAGCACATAAACCGTAAAGATGTACAAACATGTATGGGAAGGATGCACTCTAACTTCAGAAGAATGGTTACCTGTGCAAAGGAACAAAGAGAAAAGGGATAGGGAGTGATAAGGAAATCCTTACAAGGCTTTAAGTGTTAAAAATATTGATGCAATGATGCCAAAATGCTCATATTTTTAAAATTTGAGCAAATTGTACAAATTATATTCAAATATATTATTCCTTGTATTTTGTGTTTATGTGAAATATTTCATAAGTACATATAAGACTTTATCCAAAATTTTTGAAATGGCACAATGATAAAAATAATTTACCTGAAATTGTAGTTGCAAAACTGCGTGTTAATATAAACTGATTTTCTATATATACAGGCAAAATTTCAGAAACGCCAATCAGAACTAAATTTTCTGCAGCTTTAGACAGAGCTAGGCACACAAATATTGGATTCTTTATCAGAATCTGAAATAGAAATAAATTACATATCAATTTTTTTCTTTTGTTAGGTGAAGAGGAATAGATATGCCCATTCAAATGTTAATGTTTACCCTACAAAACTTTGCCTTTCCCAATCTAAACTGAAAATATATAGATAGATATCAAAACAGAAATCTACAATTTACCAATATGCATATTCCATAGAAGACAGGTAGTGTTTGACCATTTATATTTTAATTTGATCTCCATGCCACATTTAATCTTTATTTGTGGGCCTGGCAGTTTGTTGGAAAGATTAGGGCAAAATAAATAAATCATTAACCAAGTCTCTAGAATATCCCTCTACTTTTGTTTAACTGCTCATTTTTTTAGCAAATCTTTTTCATTTAACTAAAACACAAAACAAAGAAAATTTAAGCAACGCTCAAGAAAAATCACTAGGATTATAGTCAAGATTCTATTATATTTTGCTCCTGGAATTCCACCTACACAAAGAATTAAGTTATTTAAATTCTGCATTAAATTTGTTGAGCTTAGTCAAAACTCTTATTAAGATGTGATAGTTTGCCATTATCTATTACACTATTATACTATACAGAGTAATTAATAAGACAGTAAGTTCGATTAAAATAGTAAAGTTCAAACTAATTTCTATATTTCCTTGGTTATATATTTGTTTTTGAAAATATTTAGTACTGTTTTATGTTTATATATTTTTAATTACTTTAAACTTTCTTTTTCCCCACCCTAAACACCTCTTGCTAGATGTAACCCTACTCTTCATAATCATCTAATTCAGCTCTGTGTGTTATCTAATTTTACATAGTGTGATTCCACCATATTTATTCATTTCCATAGGCTTAAATACTTAGCTTACGTTTAACTCCCTACTGTCACAAACAGGCTACATGAAATATCCCTGTGCATGTACCCTTTAGGTCCTATGTTAAGCGTGCCTCTGGAAGTACTAGAAAGGGATTGCTAGGGCATTGAGATTTAACAAACTTTATTCTTCTATTCCTCCAGGTTGTTCTCCAGAATGTATCAGTTTATGCTACCACCAAAATATAGTACACTTCCATTTCCTTCATGTAGCAGCTTGTATTTTCTAAAATTCATCAGACCAATATTTCTGGTTGAGCATGCCCTTCCAAAATTATGCCATTCCCCCATCAAAAGTCATTAAACTTGGAAAGACCTTATGACTGCTTCAACAAAGCAAGTAATGCTGCATACTGTCTGAGGTTAGGTCATAAAATGATGATACGGCTTCTGCTGGGATCTCTTTCTGCCTCAGAACTCTTGCCTCGGAACTCAGTCACCATGTGAAAAAGACCAGGCCAGATGGAGAGGCCATGTGTGCATGTTCTAGGAAACAGCCATTCAAAAGCTAATATTTGAGTAAACGAGCCTTCAGATGATTCCATCCTCCAGACTTTAATTACTCCATTTGACCCCAAGTATAGATGAAAGCAGCAAGTCTTGCTCAAACTGCATTTTCATGAGCAAGATACATTTTGTATTGCTTTAAAGCACTAAGTTATGAGATGGTTTATTAGGCAACAATAGATAACTAGTACACTCCACATAATCATAAACATTTGATATTATTAGCTGGCTTCCAAAATTTTGCCATGCTTACAAATATAAAATAGTGCCACATGCTTTATTTCATATTTCTCTAATTTCAAATGTAACTGAGCATTTTTTCAAATAATTCTTAACTATTTGGGATTCTTCTGTGTATGCATAAACTACCTATTCATATTTTTATTAGGGTTCCTGAAATTTTGGTAGAGATTTTCCAAAAATTTTTTGTTATCCATTAATTGCTTGGATTTAGATATCTGCCACCCATCTATTAATATTGTCTATAGTTTCCTTCATAGAACAGAAATCCTTGACTTGATATAATCTAATCCATAAAGTTTTACTTCATATTTTATACAATTGCAATCTTGTTTAACATTTTCCCATCTCTACTTCACAAAGACATTTCTTTCATTTTTTAACATTTACTGTGTTATTTTATTTAATCACATTTTATTAACCTGAAAATCACCTTTGCACATAACATGAGTTAAAGAGCCAACTTCATTTTTCACAAATAATAACCAAATTTGCCATCACAACTACTAAACAATTATCCTTGAAGTGCCTCTTTTATCATACAGCAAGTTCTTATATATCATTGGTTGCCAAGTTCTCTATTCTGTTACACTGGTTTATTTACTTGTAAGGAGGAAATGCTGCAATGTTTTTATTACTATGGATTTTGTAACATGTTTTAATGTGTACCAGACCCAGTGCTCTGCATTTTAGTTATTCATGTCCTTAATCTGACATAGAAATTTTAGAATCAATTTGTTACTTAAAAAATCAAAATTCTTGCCACAGTGTTGATTATAATTACAGTGAATTCATGGATTACTTGAGAAAAAAGTCACATAGGTGGAGACTGTCATTTCATCCATTAACACGATATATCTTTCAATTTATCCCAGTCTTCT
>NW_012140525.1:2816533-2818739 GCF_000956105.1 Propithecus coquereli | reverse complement strand
GTATGCAGGCATGTGTGTGTGTATGTATATAACATATGTGTCTTTCAAAAAGTTACTCATTCTCTTTAAATTACTTGTTCATCATCTATAAAATAGAAGCAATAACATCTATATTTCTTGGTGGTTATGAGAATTGAATATATGTAATTGTTTAATACAATTTCTGGCACATAGTAGATGCCCAATAAAGAATATACATTAGTTTAATAATTTCTAAGAAGAGAAAATTATACTAGATTTCTAGATTTTTTGTTCGCAAACTTTAGTGTACCTTGAATCATCTGCAGGATGTGAAACATAGATTGTAGGTCCTACTTCCCCAATTTCTGATTCAGTAGGTTTGAAGTAGGGGCTAGAATTGGCATTTCTAACAAATTCTTAAGTGATGCTGATGCTGTTAGTCTGGGAACCACACTCAGAACTACTGCACTAGATAATTTTTGTGTTTAGTCTCTTTCAGATTAAAACAGACCATTAGTTAATTCAGTTGAAGCAATTTATCGTAATATTACACAGGAAAGTAAGAAAGCCAAAACACTTTCTTAGTAGCTAAACAATTTAGCAGTCACAAAGAAATGGATCATCTTTCAGAATAAAATGGCAGCTTATCTTGTTCACTCAATAGTGGAAGTTCCATTGCTTTGTCTTGATTGTTTCAAGGGTGTAGATATTCAATTTCTTTCTGTCAGATTATTGCATATTCATCTACTTCTATTTTAGCTACTGACTATTTTCCGCACATTTACTTCTCTTTCTCAATGGCCTTTGCTCTTTCATTTTGGCTATGTCAATTCATCAAAGCTGTATTGTTTGAGTCTCCCACTCTTCCTTCTGTTTATGCTCTCCCAAGAAAGAGGAATTGACTAAATTAGTCACTCTGTAGCAAGGTGTCCCTATTGGCCATTTTTCTCAAGCTAGGATATCGCTAGGTTTAGGGGAAATCTAGAGATTGTTCTCTTGGGCTTAAATGCTGATCCCAGAACTTAGTTTTGGTTAGGACATGTGGAGTACATCATACTGAGCATGGTAACTAGTGCGCAAGGAAACAATTCAGGGTACTTTATTCAGAAAGGAACTGTGAGCATAGCAAACATTAAGAATACCACAGATTCCCTTCCAATAAAATGTCTAGATTTTCCTGCTCTTACAAAAAAATCCTTCCTTAGATATGAATATGGGAGGCAAAAAAGAAAGCCAGATTTATAAATAAGTATCCAAAGAGTTTCATGTAGTCAACTCAAGCTCAATTCTGGTTGGTATTGATACACGAAAGAAGAAATCAAATTAGTGTTGCACAGTAGCAGATAATTGTATGCAGCTAGTCATATCTCACTGTATTTCTTAAGTAGCTCTAGTCCATCAGGGAATTAGTCTACAACCAGGGTTTTTACCACATCAGGGGGGTCATGCTGTTCTGAAAGTATGCTTTCTAAATAGGCTAGGTATTCCTGCATGTGCTTACTTAGTAGGAGTCTGAAATAAGGGTAGGATCAGCAAAATATAAAGTATAAGGTATAAAGACCCCAGAAAAGTAGGCTCAAGTTCAGGAAAGTGCTCTAGTAACAGTGGGAAACAAATGTTAATGAGGAAATCAATGCAGAGGAATGCTGCAAGGAGGAAATAGTTTCTAAAGTCTCAACTAAGGTTTACTGACAATGGGACATATAGTGTCCCAACTAATTCTGGAACTTTCTCTGTCATGCAATGGTAGCATTAATTTACTCCCTACCCTAATCAAGTTTGCATAGCAGGAGACTGATCCAGCCAGTAAAAGACCTTAGTGACAAATAAAAGAAAAACATAAGTTGAGGAAGATACCAATAAACTTCTTGAACTTCTGAAGTGTTTCACTTGGCAACTTAACTTCTCACCTGCTCTGGTCTTGATTGTTTATGCTAAATATGTAAAATTCGCGATAGAAAATAAGTAATTGTTCTCTTCATTAAATTTGTCCATAAGAGTAAAATACCTCACCTAGAAAATGCTGCTAATTGCAGGTTTAAAAGTGTTCAGCTGGCCGTGCTGACATCTCACCTCCTTTGCCTCCAGGAAAACCAATTTATTTACAGTCACACATAGTGGACTACTCAGGCTAAAACTAGTACGAAATGTTCTGACCTCAATATAAGTAATAAATATAGTTTTCAAAATCATGTTATTTAAATAAAATTTACATTGATTCTACTTTCTACAATAGCAATTTATT
>NW_012140525.1:2815183-2815590 GCF_000956105.1 Propithecus coquereli | reverse complement strand
CTAATTTGGAGGTTATTTAAAGTTGTTTAATGTATGGATTTAGGAAGAAAATAAAAACAAGGTAAAAAATAACCAATAAGTAGGAAAGAAAGATGAGAAAAGCTATAGATATGAAGATATGTTTTTTGGCAAGAAAGGTTTAAAAAAGAGAGAGAATAATTTTGTATGAGAAAAGAAAATGTTGTGTGGTTACTTTTTGTCCTAAAATAAAATGACTGGTTATTTAAAATGAAATTTATAAAGGGAATTTTATGTATGATCAACTTAGCTATAAATGGAAGAAAATTTATTTATAAGTCTCTCTAAAGATTGAGCTTTGATATTAGAAATACACTAATACAAAACTAAAAATTTTGGTTAGAACAAGATTTTCTTAAAGTATTGATTTGTTCTTAACAAAATTACAA
>NW_012140525.1:2807719-2814411 GCF_000956105.1 Propithecus coquereli | reverse complement strand
ATGGCTTTCTAATTTGCTTTTAAAGTTTTTGATTATCATTCTGGTTAAATGAATGACTATTATTTTATAGTAACTTATGATTGCATTTTGATCAAATGTTTTGAGCCTTTTTATATCTTTAAGAAACTTCCCCCAAACCAAATCCTAAATTAAGTACTTTTAACGTAGAATTGACTTTGAAATTTTCCAATTGGGCCCCTGGAAGGCCTCAAAGGATATATCTCTCATCTTATAGAGATATTAAATGATTAGGCTTATTTGATGAATTGTATAAGAAACATTTTCAAAAAATAAATGATACTATGTCTTCTTTTAGTTGCATTTATGGATATATTGTCAATATAAATGTTTCAAAAATTATATAAATTCATAGAAAATCTAATATGTTATTAGTCATAATTCTGGTTATTATCTTAACATGCTATATAATAGAAATAACCAAATTTCCTTGTCAATTGTAAACTTTCGTCAGATTTTTAACCATCGCTAGTGGTCAATCTATGCACCTGACTGAAGAAATGCTTTCCTCTGCTCAGTTATAGGGAGAATTTCTAACTTACTACCAAGCACTTATTAATGCTCTAAAAACCACCACAAGGTTGTGGAATCCTTTTATAGTGCCCAATCTGGGTACTGACTCCTGCATCCACATATCCCACCTAAAAAAGACACCTGCAGAAGTCTGGACTTCCACCCCAGTGTCTGACACTGAGCTCAAGTTGACTGAAGCTCAATGACAAGATGAAAAGGTGCCAACAGCTGAGGTGGACTGCATCCCCGCGAGACTCCGGACAAGGCCTGTATCCAGATGAATGCTTATACTTACCTTACAGTGGTAATTGCTTTAGGAGTCTTCATAATTGTTACTATTCTATGTAAAATAGGATACTTACTTTCACCTTGTTTATTGTAAACTAATATGTCCGGCCCTTATGCACACTTTATAATTTTTTTAATTATTACAACTTTAGGAATCTTGTGTATACCAGACATCTTATGTCAAGCTAAGGTGATTCCATGTATTCCTATATTTAAGCATCTGTAAACCTCCCTTGTCTACCCATATTCGAGCCACTTTTCTACCATTAAGCCTTAAAACTTTCTCTCTAAAACACATGACGCTCAATCCAAAAAATATTGTCACTTCTCATCAGCCAGGTACTTTACTACCTTAAAGAAAACCCCAAAGTTTAGTTAGTAACTCTCAGAAGTTCATATGGGACTCCATGCCTCAAGGTTTCTCCCTTGGTTCAATTTCTTACATAATTTAAATGGCCATCCTCTCTCCATTTTTCATGATCACAACTATATTGACCTTTTTTCATTCTTAGTCAAGCTCTTGCAGGTTTGGAAAGATAATTCACTAATTAATCTTTCCCAAAGTGTGGCAGATGGAGATAATCTCTCAGAATGTTGGATTTGTCGCCAAATTCCAAGGACCATCTAAGATCATTATATACCACTCATTGTATCAGGGATCAATTTCTCTGACACACCAAATGTTACCATATATTTACATCTCCCCCCTCTGAATGTTACTTTTCATATTCACCACCTAAAGTGAGATCCTGCTTCTATCCCCTGCTTAATAATGTCACCCCCACTGGGTCTAGCTATCCCCAAACCAGTCACAGATGAATTTTTCTAACTTAGATAAAAAACATATTATGGTTCTCACCTTTTCCAAACCATCATCCTCTCAGATTCCCCGCCTCCCACCCTCACTGCTATATCTGGTGACTGACTGTCCAAAACAGAAAAACCAAAGTAAATTATGCCAGCAACTCCCATTTGTTAAATATGAGGCCTCCATGGGTTTCTAGAAAGCCTAGAATAAAACTGATACATTGCTCACTGGCGTTTGAAACACCTTACCCATAAATCAACAGCTAAATAGACACACCATTGGGGGTATAACTTGTGCCCGTAGGAGACACATTTTTGTGTGTGGCATCGGGTCTAACCTGCCAACCCACAATTGGGCACAAAGGTGTATAAATGCTAGCAAATCGAAGGGCTTTGCCTTCTTGATCATTATGTTGCCCCTTTCTCTAATCACCTCAATTATAAAAATGATCCCACTTTTCACTTCCATAAGGCCAAAAGAGAGTTACCAAGAGGCTATCAAGACACCTGGTGGCAGAGCCTCTTAGGTATAGTTGTTCTGAGGTATGGAGAATACACTAACAAAGATAAGAAATTTGTCAGTCACAGTAGGTCAAATTGCTGAAAACATCATGAAAAGCATCACACCCCAAGAAAGGTCCCTAAACTCCCTGGATCGAGTACTATTAGATAACAGAATTGCATTAGACTTCTTCCTTGCCAAACAAGAGGTCTGCACAATAGCCCATACCACTTGTTGTATTTATGTCAACACCTCAGGAGAAGTAGAGACCCATCTAGACAAGATTATCCAATAGGCCAAATGGTTACAAGAAGTACAAAGTACTGATATTCTCAGTGACCTATTTAGTTACCTTTCCATGCATCTGGGACATTTCCTCCCATCTTACTCTTCAAACCCTTGTCGTAATCATTGTCTCTATCTTCTCTTCCTGTCAGTTAAGATACTTATGATATGCATGACCAACTGCTGTAAGTCTGCTGTTAAAACCAACATCATAGTAGCACAACTTACAGAGCTGACAGATAAGATAAACTTGTAGTAATTCCTTGTTAGCTAAAAATAAATGTTACCCTAAAGCCTTATAAGCTACACCAATTCTCTACCTGTTTACCTGAACTAATGAATGCCTGTCTACCCCTTCCTTTGCATGGCCTGAGTTAGTTACTCAGTTGGCTATAAGCCTCCATGCCACATGAGTCCCACTGGGGGACTTGTTGGACCCAGGGCAGGTAACCATACCACCTAGGCACCAATATGGAACATGACATAAATTGGTCGTCATAAATTGGTTGTTTATAGCAGGTTTCAACCCAAAGGAGGTATGTTAAAATATACTCCCAGCTGACACACAAATCAGACTCCCTGTGGCTAAAATGAGGCATATCGGAAATGGAATCAAGTGGCCATAGCAGGGAGAGGGGTTGGTCACATACCCCTGTATTACTAACTACCATAAAGTCTTCTTTCCTGTAACTGAGCAGAAACTAGCCCTTAAAAATCTGTCAAAACAGGCCGGGTGTGGTGGCTCACGCCTGTAATCCTAGCACTCTGGGAGGCCGAGGCGGGTCGATCGCTCAAGGTCAGGAGTTCGAGACCAGCAAAAGCGAGACCACGTCTCTACTAAAAATAGAAAGAAATTATCTGGACAGCTAAAAATGTATATATACAGAAAAAATTAGCCGGGCATGGTGGCGCATGCCTGTAGTCCCAGCTGCTCGGGAGGCTGAGGCAGAAGGATCTCTTGAGCCCAGGATTTTGAGGTTGCTGTGAGCTAGGCTGACGCCACGGCACTCACTCTAGCCAGGGCAACAGAGTGAGACTCTGTCTGAAAAAAAAAAAAGAAAAAACTGTCAAAACAGCTACAACTGGGAGTTTCCCAACTGACCCCAGTAGGTCACCCAACACATGCTGACTGGACCCCTCAACCCACCTCCTGCCTGTGGTCCCACCAGCAACTCCAAATGGACAGGAGAGACCTTGCAGACATTCTTTCCTGATAAAACAGCCACAGACCTGAAGCCAGTTGTAGCTGGCTTACAGAGACTGCACAAAACGTCTTTATGCCCTATAGTTCACCTTTTGACAGAAAGAACCAAATTCCACCTCATTTTAATGTTAAAACTCCACCCTAAAATGAACATAAAATGTATGTTACATATATGTTTGCCCACTGATCACAATCTTCCCTCATAAATATACATAGATTTTCCCAAACCAGCTAAATATGCAGGCAAGACAGACCCTAAAAGATATAAATGTCAGCTTTCCATCTCCCCTCTTCAGAACATGTGTTTTTTGGTTTCCCCAGAGGGTACATTCCCTGATCTGTAGATTATCTCTCTAAAAATAAAGTTTTCTCCTTTTCCTTCCTCCATAGATCTCATGGTCATTTGTTAACAATAATTTAATAAAAAGATAAACACTTAGTGAATAGAAATAAGTAAAAACAAATTCTGATTTTATACAACATATCCATTCATTGTAGGAAGAATTAAACTAATATAACAAAAAGCATCCATATATTATTATATTATATTAATTAATCAAAGATCTATCAAAGCACTAGGGAGGGAGAAACTCATTTTCCTAGGAACATAAGATTTGATTTGACAAAAAGTTCTACTAAGTAATTTGGAAAAAAATCTGTATGTGAGAAACACAATTCTATAAGCAACATTGTTTGTTTTTTTTTAACTCCCCAATGTAGACCTTGTTTCTCACCTAGAGAAACAAAGATTTCTCCATTTTATATTGAGATAAGATATTTTCTATGTAATGGAAATGTTTGTGGAAATATTTCTTAACTTCTAGAGCTCTCTTCTAAGACAATTAAACATACTAAAGAGACAATGTTGATACCTATATGTCATCTCATTAAATGCCTTATTTATTTCTGCAGGGGGAAAATAAACACAAAATAAAATAAACGTAAAATTGAAAGAAAAGAAAAAAATAACTGGTACCAGTCTCTGACATTAGCCAAGTTCTTGGCTACACCACTTAGGTGGGGCAGGTCCTATTTTTCATTATCTGTAAAATGAATAGGTTAATTAAAAGACTTCAGAAGTCCCACCAAGATTTAAGTTGAACATTTTATGATTATTTTCTTAAGTTCACTATTAGAAAATTGCACAGGTTGATTTCATTGGCTTGTTCATATATAATATTTTACTTTACCCAAAGAGCAGCAGGCAAATTCTTGATAGTTATTTCAACTTCTGTATTTTTAAGTCTGCTGTAAAGGAATTGAGGTTGTTTCTGTTTCTCAGCCTTTATCTTTTCCGTACCTATATGTTAACAAGTAAAAGAATCTTATGACATATTCAAATAACTAAAACACATACATAAAACATACTTACACATCCTAATGAACTCAGTCCTGGAATGGCAAGTGAGCTATTTCTGAACAAGCTAAAGTCAATCTGATTAATTAAAAAACACATTCTTCTCAAAGAGTGCTGTCTTAAAGAATATTCTGTGATAATGAAAATTTTTGATATTTGTGCTTTTGAATACTGTAGCCACTAGCTACATGTGGCTATTAAATACTTGAAATGTAGCTCGTATGACTGATTATATGAATTTTTAATTTAATTTAATTTAAAAATTAAATAGCCATACTTGGCAAGTAGCTATCATATTTCCCATAAAGTATGAAAGAATAAGCTTTAATGTTACTAAAAAATATTTTGTGCCAATGAAATGTACTATAATTAGGAGAGTATTAGATTTCTCTGAATTTATATGTATTTTTCGGTGTTTCCAAAAGAATTTTAATCATTATTTTATCTCACAACAATTCTATGAGGTAATTCATACATTAAATGATGCTAGGTAAGTAGTTTAAATATGCTTCATTATTTAAGACAACTTATGAACTCTAGCTATAAATCATTTAATTTTTTTTTCAGAATTTATTTTTTTATTTCAGGATATTATGGGGGTAAAAACATTTTGGATACATGTAATGCATTTGCCTCGCCCAAGCCAGGGCTACAAGCATGCCCTTCCCCCATACAGTGTGCTCTGCCTCCATTAGTTGTGAATTTACCCATCCCCAACCCCCCCACCTGACCAGCACCCAATGAATATTACTTCCACGTGAGCACCTTAGTGTTGATCTGTTAGTACCAATTTGATGGTGAGTACATATGGTGCTTGTTTTTCCATTCTCGTGATACCTCACTTCGGAGGATGGGCTCAAGCTCTATCCAGGATAATATAAGAGGTGCTAGATCACCATTGTTTTTGTAGTTTAGTAGCATTCCATGGTATACACATACCACATTTTATTAATGTACTCATGTATTGATGGGCACTTGGGTTGTTTCTACATCTTTGCAATTGTGAATTGCTCTGCCATAAACATTCGAGTGCAGATGTCCTTATTATGGAATGTCTTTTTTTCCATTAGGTAGATGCCTAGCAAATTTTTTATTATTATTTTAATTAGACTTTCCTTATTCAGTAAGGGTCTCTACGCATGCTCAAACAAAGCAATGCACATCAAACGACAGATGTAGATAATTCCACATGAAAGTGCTTTCTAAATTTTTAAATATTGTGCATTATAAAACACTTTGTGTCTTGAAGTCATTGTAATTTAAAAAAATTGAATCTCAAATTTAATAACTAACACGACCACCTTATCCTCCCCTTTTAAGAAACTTCAGTAGATGATCTGAAGAAACAGAATAGCCTTTCTGGGAGAAAGGGCTATTTCACATTATAAAGACAAAGGATCATGTGCTTCATGAAAAGGACTTTATCTCCTTGTGGAATGATCCGGAACAACAACCAAGTGCACCCTCACTGGGTCCACCTGGAGATGACAATACTCACAACAACTCAGCACACATCGCACACTTATTGCCATGTGTCTTCCCATCAGGACCAAGAACAGGATCATTTTCCCGTGTGCATGCAAGTCTTCCATTATTGACATAGGGCCGAAAAGCACTGCATACATCCTGAAGGACAGAGAAAGGAACTTGGCATTCACATGCTAACTGTCAGGCTTACAACACTGTTGTCAGAAGTTTTATAGAACTTAGTGCCTCTG
>NW_012140525.1:2804923-2807669 GCF_000956105.1 Propithecus coquereli | reverse complement strand
AGAGTGGTAGAGTTCGGGCTTTTGGTGCACTCATCACCTAAGTTATAAAGTATTTTTAAAAGAAAATAATGAGAAGAAAAAATATGTACTAATGAAATTCTGGTACAAAAATAAAGTATATTAGGGTGCAAAGCTATTTCATTTGTTCAAATAACAACAGTACATGGCATTGTATCTCTATGACAGACCACTATGAGAAGAGGCATATTCACAAAGAAATGTAGTACAGCCATTCTCTGAGAATGGGGGCCAGGGTGGGGTAAAACTATTGTCCTTTAATTTAATAAATTATATTTTTATAGTCACCTGAAATACTGCGTGGAAAGCATGACAGTGGTATTAATGTAGACCATGCAATAAGAGCGACAGAAAGAAACTCACTCCACCAAGGCCACATCCGTTGTTGATTATCATTACCGTTTTCAGTGCTTTAATAGAGAAAAAATAAAAAATGTCAACTTTGGGTATCTTATTAAAACAAAGCCATAATCAAACAGAGGGAGAGGGAGGGAGGAAGGGGGAGAGAGAGAAATGGAACATTTTCTGCTAATTTGTCATTATTGTTTGTTTTGTTCAGAGGGAGTGGTTGTCAATGCTCTAATTATGTGTTTTTCTTTTGTCTTACAAGATCTTAATGTTTCCCTTTTCCTTCTCTTCCCTGGCATCACTCAGATTACAAACGGTGCTTGTTTGGTGCCTATTTTTCCATTCTTGTGATACCTCACTTTCGGAGGATGGGCTCAAGCTCTATCCAGGACAATATAAGAGGTGCTAGATCACCATCGTTTTTTATAATTGAGTAGTATTCTATTGTATACATATACCATGTTTTATTAATCCACTCATGAATTGACGGGCACTTGGGTTGTTTCCACATCCTTGCTATAGTGAATTGTGCTGCCATAAACATTCAAGTGCAGATGTCTTTATTATAGAATCCCTTTTGTTTCTTTGGGTAGATGCCTAATAGTGGTATTGCTGGATCAAATGGTAGTTCTACTTTAAAAAAAAAAAAAGGTGCTTGTTTGTTCCTATTTAACATTTTTCTCCATCAGAGGCTACGAATTTGGAAGACTATCTCTTTAAATCTTACCTCTTCTTTAAAATCATCCCTGCCCCACTTTACAAAAGCACCTTGACCTTTATGGCAAGCCTGCCCCTTTCAGTTGCACAGACCTTTAAATCATATTTACTTTGAAATGCCTTTCTTCTAGTCCCTTCTCTGAACTCCCAGATTTAATGTAAATTTATCCTTTGAGTGATCATTCCAAATCACCCTGAGGACCCTTTGTTAGCCTGTCTGTCTTGTCTTCTCTCCCTGCAGTTTTTCTTGATTTGCCTTTGCTCACCACAAAGCCTTATAGTGGACAGGGTGTGATGGGAATGCGAAGGATGCTATGCTGGGATTAGTTAATTTTCCCTGTTTGGGCTCACAGTTATTTTGCAGTTTGAGCATTTTTTGTCCTTAATTAACTCTGATTTTGTGGAGAATTTTCATAGTTGTGAAATTATTTGTGTCATTTAGGGAGGAGATTAGAGAAAGTTGATAACTACACAGTTGCCATTGTCTTCATCTCCACACACATTTAAGACCTTCTCCAATGAGCCATTGTGGGAAAATACCCACATGCTCAGGAACCACAGTTTTGGAGGTGCTGGTTTTTCAGGAGTGATTCTATTGCCAAGCAAGTCCAGGTGAGTAGTTTGCTTACAGGCCTGTCTTTCATGGAATATAGAGAATGTTCCCAGTCTTATTCACTGATGGGACAGCTCTTTATCCACTGCTAGCATTATTCAGGGATACAAATTCCAAATTGCATAATGTTGCAATCTTGATTTCCATTATCCACTTCCATATCCATAATCATATATATATGAATGTGCTATACTCAGGGAGTTTCAACTTCAGATTGTCACTAGGGCTACATACAAGTATTTCCTCATTTATTACAATATTCGTATACTTTATTTTTTTCATTTTTGAACCCAGCTATGTAATCTGACTTTGAATGTTATATTACATATAATATTATTATTTCATATGTATATATAATTATATACCTAGAAGAGCTAAAAAATCAACTAAAAAACTATAAAATGTAAGCAAAAACTTTGATACGGTGACTTACATATACAAGACAAATTTAGAAATCAAAATATTTCCCTCCAGTAGAAATAATTTATTGGGAAATGTAATAATATAAAGATTCCATGCACAATATCAACAAAATGTACGAAATGCCTAGGAGTAGGCTTTATGGGATATGTTCAATAAAGAATATCATAAAACTTTATTAAAGGGCATGAAAGAAGAGCAGAGAAAATAAATAAAACAACATCATATTCTTGAATGAAAAGATAACAGTTATTCTCAATTTGGTCCATAAATTTAAGTAATTCACATAAAAATGCTTTTTTGTAATCTGAGATCATAAAATTTATCTGGAAAAGTAATTTTGCAAAAATAGCCCCTGATGTTTGATAAAGAACAATAATGAATGGGTACTTACCCAACAAAATAACAAATCACACAATAAAGCTTTAGTAATTAAAACATTGTAGTATTGGCATGAAAATAGAAAAATATATCAGGGAACAGATTAGAGACACCAGAAGATAATCTATGGATTCAGACAAATTTAATTTATGTTAAAGATGGTGTTAAATATCAGTAAAAAAAAAAAAAAAATCACCGAATGATCCATAAATGTCATCAGTGTAGTTAGATATCCCTTTGAGGGAAAAG
>NW_012140525.1:2791339-2793168 GCF_000956105.1 Propithecus coquereli | reverse complement strand
AAAAAAAAAAAAAAAAAGAAGGAATAGGAGACAAAAATCAAGAAGTATGGACAATTCTTTCAAAAATTTTGCCTATTAAAATGAGAATTTTGTACAAAAAGATAAGAAGATGCTATTGTTTAAGAATGGAAAGAACATGAATGCATTTAGATGTCAGCAAGTGGGAACCAACAGAGAAGGAGAATGTGCAGAAAGAGGAGGGAGAAGATCTCCAATGGGACAAAGTCCTCAAGGAGACATCAGAGCACAAGACATTTAGCAGGGGACGCCGCTTCCATTTTTTTAAGTGCTCATGTGAATTTATTTCCATGACAAAAATAATTCAGATGAAGTATCATTAATAGTAACAGAAAAACTCAAGAGTATTAGTGTTAACATATTTCTAATTTTTTAAGTAAGAGTAATCCATTCAGAGTGAAAAAAGGAGATTTATTTTCTGACCTCAAAACTGCCAACCAGTGTTACAACAAACTTATAAGATCCAAAGATGATGCCAGTAATAAGAATTTTGCCATTCTGTGTTCTCTTAAACCATGAAATTTGGAAAAGCACTAAAATGATAAAAGAATGAAGTCTTGAAAGGGAATGTGACATCAATGAGCCACTGAGCCCAAAGACCTTGTGTCTCAGCCTGTAGAAACCACTGACATACAATGGTTAGGGACATGCTGGAGTGAATCATCCATCTAAGATGGAAATAACTCAAAAACAGCAGAATATTCTCATGACCTCTCTTCAAACTCTCCCTGTGTTCATCTGGTAAAGATCTTTCCCCTTGCCCTTTCATTCCTTTCCCCCAGAGTCTGCTATTGAATTAATTATTTTTTAATTTCAGAATATTATGGGGGTATAAATGTCTTGGGTTTTTTTTCCATTTTAACAGGAAGGCAGAAGTAAAGAATGTCAACATGCAAACATAGGCAAAATTATAAATCCTATGTCAAGAAGTTAAGGCAATTTTCTTTTATGACATGTATTCTCCATCCAACATGGAAGATAAGAGTTAATTGAGGAAAGTCTAAAATCCTTGTTGTGAATTATGGAAGAGAGGTTGGATTTGAAAAATGTTTTTAGGTGAACAGATCCATTTGAGAGCATACTTGAAATTGACAGCAACAGATTCGTTGTAAGACTAATCGGCAGCCTAGGTATAGGTAAAGAGGTGTGGTTGGGTCAAAAGCTTTACAGGCCAGGGAAAGGAAGGGCAAGGGGACAAAGGAGCTTAGGATAATGATTAGAGTGTGTTTGAAAATCTCTAATATTTCATATTAATATTTTTAATTAATAATTTTTGTTACGAATTATGAGTTCATAATAAACTTGATATTTCATATTAGGGGACATAAAATAAGTTACAAATGAAAGGAAGTAACAACAAGGAGAATCTGATGAAGGGAGAAAATAGTTGTCCCTATAATGAAGGTTCCAATGAAAGAAAAGAACTTTTGTCTTTGTCATGTAAGTTGGAAGAATTGCTCAGTGTAATCAGAGAGCTGGATAATAGACATTTAGGAAGTTCTCCACAAGGTGACCATGTACTGAAACCATGGGTATGTGAGGGGATCACTTAAACGCAGATCTCCATAAACTAAAGATCAGAATGTGATCCGGGTGTTTTCATGAACTAGTGGAGAAAACTCAGGTTTAACTTCCCAAGCATGTAGTGGAGTGTAATATCTACATGTTGACTGAGGCACAGGGGTTGGAGATTAATACGTCACCAGTACAGAAGACTGTGATGGGGTTGGGGCAGCAGAAAAACAGAGTAAGAAGTGCTTGTAAATGGACTGTACCAAAGATGTTCAGACCACTCAGAAGATGGGCATAGC
>NW_012140525.1:2785308-2791289 GCF_000956105.1 Propithecus coquereli | reverse complement strand
AAACAATTAATATCCACAATACATGAAGAACTTTTATAAATCCATAGAAATAATGAGCCAATGTAAAAACAAGAAAGGAAACAAGCAGCAAATTCGAACTAAAAAATAGATGGCTAATATAAATATTATATGAATCATGGTCCTGACGACACACTCTTTTAGGGTAATTTAAAAATGTAATTTAATAAAAAGGACTATTTAAGTGATGTGAGGCAACTTTAAAAAAATCTGTATAGGAAGAGGTAGAACCCTGGGTCTAGCAACAGAAGAGAGCCATTACCACCTTCAGGCCTGAAGAGATGAGAGGAGACAGTTAAGCAAACCATACAGGCAGCTGTATCCAGAGGGCCGTGGAACAGGAGACATAGCTTTTATTACAGAGACACAACCAAACCATTCAGATTCAGCAGGGTAAGAGGGAAGAATGAATATCTAGCTCTCTCTTTCCTCACGTCCTCAGTTCTCTTGCCAGTACACTACACAAGCCAAGCCGGTAAGGAACCCAGAGAGTGCACAAGTCAAACTCCACAAGAATAGAGCAAGGTGGAGAAAAGTAGAAAGTGGAACTCTAGCAGCAAAGAGAAGATGTCAACACAGTCCATCACTTGTTCCTCAGAATCCATTCTTCCTCTTTGGTTGGCAAAAAAAAAAAAAATCTTAAGTGAAAAACATCTTTGCATACACTGAATCCTGTTAGTTACCACACGATCATGGGATTATATCAATTCAATTATATTCTCAACTGAAACCGAAAACATTGAGGTAGAAAATGTTGGTGTCCCATTTATATTATTTCAGCTGGGCATTCAACATTCTCATGTACACCAAATGAATAGCTTTGAATGGCAAGGACTCTATAGTTGGCCCAGGGCTAAGAGGGCAGGTCAGACATACCCAGGAATTAATGTTAACCCCAGGAGCATCCCACAACCAATGATTACCAGGAGCTAGTGGATATAAATCCCAGCTCCCTTAAACAGCTGTTGGGATAACTCTGAGTTACATCTTACACCACTGCCCCCAGAGTTCCCCAGTGGGATGGAGCTATAATTGCCTACAAGCAGTAAATCGCTCAATATAAGAAACACTTTATTGTCTTCCTTAACTTCCCTTGCTTACTCTCCCCCACTATCCTATCATGCTTACTCATATATGCAAAAATAAACTGAAATTGAATGTTATCGCGTCTCAAACAAATAGTGCATACTCATATCCTTGTCTCAAGTACCCAGCCTAAGATAGATACCATCAACAGGGCTCATCACATAAGCTGACAAAAGAAAAAACAGAGGAAAATTAACATAAAACCTAGTTTACATTGTCCCTGTCTTATTAGCTAGTGACAAGGTCTAAGTTTATCATCACATCTGCCTTCTCCCACCACCTATTCTATGAATAACTTACCCTCAGCTAGCACTTTGGCTGGCAAGAATACTTCACCTAAGGAACTTGATTAAATACCTAAAGTTAACAAAATTTTGTGGTGGCAACTTCTGACAAGGTTAAGTGACCCAAACCTTGATTCCTATAGGATGTGAATCTTTGTCATAGTGTCTTTAATGAGACAAGGCAGTTATCTATTAAACAGAGCTACTGGGCAAAGAGGATACTTAGAATCAAGTAAATCCCTTGTATGTTATCCTTGTCTCTGTTACATAGCAGCAACCCATTCCCCCTTCACCAGTAACTCAACTTAAATGTCCATTGAAATTGTGGTATATAGATACAAGGGAATATTTTTTCAGCCTTCAAAAATAAGGAAATCCTGTTATATACTACTACATGCACAAAACTTGAAGATATTATGCTACGTGAAATAAACCAATCACAGAAAGACAAATACTGTGTCATTACAATTTTATGAGGTGGCTAATGTAGTCAAACTCTCAGAAACAGAAAGTAGCATGATGATTGCCATTTTTGCAAGACGAAAAAGTTTTAGAATATCTGTTGCAAAACAATGTGCATATAGTTAACTACTGTACACTTAAAAATATTTAAGATGGACATTGTAGATATATTTGTATGTATGTATTTGTGCATATCAGTCACATTTGCATATATTTTCTAAAAACACATGGTTATTACAAATTAAATATATATGTTTATTTATAAGCTATAGTATCTATTCAGTAAATATATTAAAAGGGAAAGAAAATGGCTTACTTTATCTCAGAAGTACTATTCTCAGAGGCCTTAACTAGTGGTGCTCCTATCACATAACCTAAAGCATATCCAAGCGTTGATGAAGCATCTGCAATACCTGTAAAATAAATACTGAAATTCAAGGCACTTTATAAGCCTGCTTTGTCATAAGATGATAAAGATTAATTGACTGAAATGGATTACTTCTGAAAGTTTTTCTGAGCATTCTATGTTAGAGTTCTCAAACAGAATCAACAGGAGATATACCCACATATATATATATATACATCTCCCCATATATAGCCATATATCTATCCATACATATATATATACATATCTATCTGTCTATCTATCTATAGAGAGAACAGGAAGATTGATTTTAAGGAATTGGTTCATACAGTTGTGATCCTAACAGGTTCCAAACTTGTAGGTCAGGCCATTAGGCTGGAAAATCAAGTAAGAGTTGATGTTGCTGTCTTGAGGCAGAATTGCTTCTTTGGAAAACCTCAGTCTTTGCTCTCAGGACCTTCAACTGATTGGAATTGAGGCCCACCCACCTTACGGAGGGGATCTGCTTTACTCAAAGTCTACTGATTGTAAATGTTATTTGCATCTTAAAAATTACATCACAGAAACACCTAGACTGGTATTTCACCAAATAACTGGGTGTCATAAACTAACCAAGCTCACACATAAAATTAATCATTACACATATTATATTATCCAGTGCAGGTATTAGTGCTTTTTAGGCATGCACCAATAACCTTCATTGCTTGGCAAGTATCACTTTAAAAGAAGATAATTATTAACATATTTTTGTTAATTGAATTCAAAAAATAAACATACAACTCAGATAACTGAATTATATAATTCATCATACCTTATTTAATCTATTAATATACATTTAATGTAATATAAATAAATATATTTAGCATGAATATAAATTCAATATACCTTATTTCATTTTAATTTTTGGCACTATAGCAAAATAATACTTTAACATCATCACCTTTGCATCTTTCACCTTAGCTACCCAAGTAGCAGAAGATGGCAGCACAGTAAGCTTCTCTCTACAGTATACAGGTGTGTGTTTTAATTGCTATTCAGTAGAACCAAAAGTAAATCCCACAGATTTGCTGCCACCCTCAACCAACACTAATAAATTACTGCAATGTTTTTATAAAAGCAAACATAAATATGAATATCATCTATTTTACTTTATTAATGTGACTCGTTTTACCTATGGTGGAAAATAATTATTTTGGTGAAAAATAGTATTAATATTTTCTTTTAAGTTGCCTTCACAATAAGTATATAAAGACAACTTTACATTTATTTTCAAAAATGATAGTTAGATAGCTGTACAAATAAATAACCAGAATATATTGTACAATAAGAAAGTATAGGCTATTCCAATAGGTCTTCAGAATTACTTATGGTAGGATACAGTAGCATAAGGCATTGTAAATAGGGGATACTATGTTGCATTCAATTATATATATATATATATATATATATATATATACACACACACACATATAAAAATATACATATATGTGTATATATGGTAAGAGTATAGTATTTATTACTTAAGAAAGAATGTATTTTTTCTATTGGTCTACATATTTTCAGTGACATTCAGATGACCTATCTAGAATTCTAAATCTCTAGCAGCTCCTCAGAATTAGGTAGTTCAATGTGATTTTGAAGTTAAGCATACCAGTTATCATTTATTACAATGTTATCATAATGGCCAACAGTTAGTACTTCTATATAAGTTTATATATGCACACCAAGATATAGAAGCTCAATGAAAATTCAAAATAAGGCAATCCTATCAGAGGAGAAAAAAACTTGCCTATATAGAAACCAAGTGAGTGTGTCTCAGTGCTGTCATCAAGAAAGGTTATTCCAAGGATATGAAGAGGCATTCCTGCTATTCCATGCACAATCTGCCCACCAATGAAGCAAGATACGTATTTCGATTTGAAAGATGGTATGTCTCTCCGGCAAGCACTGGTAACCTTTGTTGCTTTGCAAATATCTTTTGAAAAGATGACAATTATATTTTTGTTAATTGAATTTAAAAGTTAAACATACAACAAATATGCAGTATTACTTATCAAATATTTTACCATTTACAAGTTATTTCCACCATTTTTCTTTTAGTTAACATTTCATTTATATTGAATGTAGTAGTACTACAATCAATCATCATGTTCTCAGAAAAATGCCATGATAAAAGAAAACTTGTGGGAATACTGGAAAAGATGCACATATTATAAACCAAAACATAAATGTACACACGCACATATAGGCATACATACATTTATATACCTACACATTTATGCACACATATAACATATATTCCTCTTAAATTTGGCATCCAGTTCTCCTGGCTTTTGATCCCAGATCTCAATTATCAAAGATTAATTTTCTGAGTTTAGTCCTATGTCCACTAACTTAGCAATCTTTATATTAATTCTGTGTCACCCTGCTTAACAATTTCCCAGTTTAGACCCAATAACTTCTAGAATATAGGTTCATTAGGACGAAGCATTCCATGGGAAGCATTTCTCTCTGTTAGAGTTAGTCATATTGCCATGCATTCGATTTTAATTTCCTTCAGGTCACAGTGTATTTCTTATGTTTTTTAAATTTGCATGGTTATAGAACAGTACTAAATAAATGTTTGTGTAATTGCATTTGTTATTAGTTTGGTAGATCTAGACAATGTTATTAAATCATATTTATTGTGACCATTTTGGTTGAAATTTAACAAATTAACTTAAAATACTATTGTGGAAATACTATTAAAGTGTGGATTGCAAAATAGTACACAAATGGAAACTTTCAGCTGCTTTAGTATCCATATGGAATGATGTTTGGCTCCAGATCAAATGAGAGGGGGTCTCTAGAACTGTGATTCAAATGCTGATGATTCAATTTTATATAGACATATTAAGTTGTTATGACATAAATATCAATGTGGTATTTCCAACACCACGACCCCTCAGTTCCTTGAACTCCTCTCCTCTTACGCACTGTACTTCACCTACCTTAGCTACTCATTCTAAATATCAAAAATAATAACTACAAACCTCCTCTAATTGCAATTTCAAGCATCTACACTCTAACCACCTCTATTTTTCCAGCTTACTCCTTCTAGTAACCCAATTTCAACAATCCTTAAAACTCATCAGGATAATGATACTATAATCCATTGATCCTATTTCCTTTCACTATTCCAATGTCCCTTTCATGTCATTACTTCTCTCATTATCATCTAAACACTTTTAATTCCCTTGTTCTCTTTCAGGTCATGCAATTCCTTGCTAAAATTTCAACCCTAGTCAAACTAACTTTTTCCCACTCTATACCTACACCTTTAAAGTTGAATGTGGCTGGAAAAAAACACACAACCATGCGAATCCCACTTTGAATTCATGATTAATAAACTCAAGGAAATCCTTCATGCTCCTTTTTCTTTTTTTTCTTTTATTTATTTATTTATTGTTTTGAAATCCCATCAATCTTGTTCTCATGTTCCTGATAATCATAAAATATGTCCCTAGTCTATTTACTCTTTCCTTCTCCTAGAAAATTCAACTTGTTTGTTTTTTTTCCCCCCTAGGGATCAAGTCCTGAGCTTTCTATTGATCCATATCTGAAAACAAGTATTTTCCCAATAGAATAAACAAATATTTTAGTACCCTTTGTCACACTAAAAAAAAAAAGAATCTCTCTTTCGGACTGTAAGTTATGTGGCCACCCTAAGCAGTAACCAAGAGAGTAGATAATTTCAAAAAGGAGGGAGTGATCAGTATTATAAAATG
>NW_012140525.1:2776950-2781468 GCF_000956105.1 Propithecus coquereli | reverse complement strand
AATCCTCCTGTCTTGGCCTCCCAGAGTGCTAGAATTACAGGCATGAGCCACCGTGCCTAGCCAATTAAGATTGAAGTACTATGTCAAAGAGCAGCTCCCATTTTGAAATAGCAGGAGTAGCTACAAAGGGTCTGATCTTTCTTTTTTTGTGTGTATATTTATGGCTTTATGTTTGTATTTATGCTTGCGTGTATATATTGAGGTCAGAACAAAGACATCATTGATTAAAACATATGGTGGAAGACATAAGGAATTACTCAGGTATGGATGAATGGATATACAGACAGACAGGTATCATTGTCTATTTCGAGTTTCTTGAGGTAATGATTTAAATGAATATTGATTTGATATATGACAGTATATTTTAAAATCTTACCTTCAGTTTCTACCTTCCATTGATCATATCTGCTATTACTGAATGGCAAAGCAAATAAAAGTGATCCAAATCCCATTAAAAGGGAGGAAACTACAATCCATTTTATTTTCTTATTCCCTTCTCCATAGAATGCGATGAATATTGCTACCAGGCCAGATGAAACTTCATAACTGAATGACAATGCAAAATTTTCAATGGGTTTCAGAATATAGTCCTTTTGGAAATTGGTAACGCTCAGGTCTACAAGACCAAACATAACACCTAAAAGGTAAAAAGAAAAAAAGAAAGCAATAATACATATTTTAAGAGACAAACTAGATTGCCATTATAATTATTACAAAGCAAAACTGAATTTACACAGATCTAAGTTTATTTTACATTATTTTGAATGTTTAAAACTTATAAGCATATAAAGATTCCTTTTCTAAAACACTAATAGGCCTTGACCTCCATGAAATAATTGCTAATTGAATTTTTGAAGCTATTTTAATTATCTCTATGAGTAATTTCCTGAAAAATACTAATTATTATATCATCTCATTTAGTACCGATCTTTATTTTAATGTATTATTTTTCCATTATAAATAATTAGTAAGTATTAATATAATGACTGTTTATCTAACATCCAGAATAGGAAATAAGTCATTATCAAAATAGTTGAAGCTTAATGCATACTCCCCCCAAAATAAATTGATATAAGGATTGGTTACAAAAGTAGTACCTCTGTTGGAGTGAAAAGGGAAAATGGTTACAAATCAAAACTCATGATATCTATACAACCAAAGTTGCTGGAGCATGAGCTGCTGCTGCTACTGCTGCTGCTACCTCTTTTTGCAGGAAGCCAGGAGCCCATACTCTTCCTAATGCTATAAGAGGCAGCTCACAGCCACCTGCTGCTTCTCCTACTCTTAAAGTTGCCAGAGTCAGAGCCCATGAGCACTGTACTGCCGATGGAACCACATTTATTCCTGAGCATAAACCAAGGAGTCTTCAATCACCCGACATTGCTCCTGCTGCCCAAAACATCACTAGAAACAGAGAAGGGTAAAATAGAAGTTTCCCTTTGCCCCTTTTCAAACCTACTGCCATGGTCTCCCACTAACAATACCTAAGTGGAAGCCCACTTGCAAGGAACTCTGGGAAGTGTAGTTTACAGGCTGCCAGTCCCCTGGCAAATAGTGAGCAATGGAGTCGATGGCCAACGAATAACTCGCAGAGTTCACCCTTCGACTATTCAGTAAACATTTTCACCCTTCTTCCTATATTTAAACTTCATAAAAAATAAATAGCAACATCATCATGCTTCTGCCTAACATATTGCAATTATTATTTTTACAAAGATGCTCTCACTTTTTCCCAAAAAAGAGAGACATATAGTCCAATGAATCACCATATCCATTTCAGGGTGATGTTAATCCTCCCAATTTTGTCATAAACCTGAACGAATTTTCTTTAACCTAAAAACTAAATTGCAAAGGCAACCACCAATAATTAAGCAAACATATCACAGGCCTAACTAAATTTGTGAGGGAATTGTATTGCCAAAGAAACCACAAGCCAGACTTGGAGGCACAACTAGTTTAACAGACCGATATCAAATTTTGCTGCACTCAGGAGAAGAATTTTCTTTAACTCTCACTTTAGATGTCACCAAGGAGGATAGTGGTCAAAGCAGGAAATGTGTACTGTCAGTAACTGGGTCCATTTCTAGGGTGGGGGTATTAATTCTCCTTCTAAATGAGGCATAGTCTATAACCTAGAGTAAATTTATCTACCTTGTATAAAGTATTAACATAAAAATAAAATAGGAAGGGAAAGAGGAAGGGAAAAAATAAAGAATTGGGATATATACATATATAAACATATACACACATAGATGTATATATAATATGTTTGTGTATGTATACACAAAACAACAGGAGAAAATGCACAGCTGCTACAATTTTTATTTCTCTAAATGGTTATGAGACCACAACTGATACTTAAACTCCTTCTACTATTCACCCCCTTTCCTACCACTTGATCCCAGATAACATATATAGGTTGCTATTTTGAAGCATATATCTCATCCTATAGGACAGTACCCCAAAGTTGTTGATTGTTGTCTACTAGCTGGAGTCTTTATCTGAGTCTTTAATAAGACATTATAATTATCTCTAATGCCAAGAGTTTCTGGTTACTGAGGTATGTAGTAAGATCAGTGAATTCCATGAACATGAACCTCGTGCTGTATTTCTTTTGCTGTAAAATGAATTCCTTAATTAGAAGTAACGCGAGGGTAAATATGATCACAATGGTACACAAGGCATTCATTAAATCCAATTATGGTAGTGCTGGAAGAAACATGGTGACAAAAGAAGAACCCATATTCAAAATAAATATCAATTCAGTGAGGATAAATTATTGCCCATTTCATAATAGAAGCATAACCATGTAATCAACCTGTCCAAGCAGCGGATTGGTTTCACTGAAGAATGGAGCCATTTCTTAGATTATATTTATTTTTCCTGGTAGCAAGGCAGGCACTAAGCACTGCAATAGCCAGATCACTTCTGGTGAAGGTAAAGCCATTCATTCAGCTCTTGTATAACCTCTATCCTTGATGCAGTTGTCACTCTAAACAAAAGCCCACTGAACAAGAGATAGAATGACCAGGGAAAGAGGCTGGCTAATATTCACAGGATGTGTATCTATCTACCTCATTATTGAAATCCTCCTGTGCAAGAGATTTCTTGTGGTGAACATTCACATAGGATAACTCTGTTCGTTTAGAGAGACACATCACTTACCCAGCCTTTCAAGTCACCAAATGGTCAAATCACTAGGCAATGGTTAGCATGATATCCAGGCAATATGGAGAATCAGATGCACTGCTCAATGTTCTGTCCACTCAGAGGATTTCCCTTTTCCTCTAATTTTCAGGGTCTCCCCTGAATGAGGCTATAGTGCTACCATAGCACACTCCCACCTTCAAAAAACTACAGAGGCTCACCAAAACTGTGTCTTTTTCTTAATAATGGGTGAAACAAATGAACAATCCTTCATTTTAGAAGAGAGAGCCCTACATATTACAAATCAATTGGTCTCTAGAAACATTACCAAAGTGGCAAGGTAATTTTTGATATATATGGTATTTTCTCCCAAGACAGACTTTATGTTAGGCATCCTGGGAAGGCCAGGTCTGATTCTAGTTATAAGTCTGACAGCAGTAAGGGGTGGTGCGATGGGTCATGAGGGGAGTCAGCATTCCCTTAACCTGGGCAAGGTCAATTCAGAGGCTTCAAGCAAGGCGTTGACTTCTCTTCAGATATAGGAGGAACAGTTGTTCCTACTGGCAAAGGAGGTATGGGATTTGGGGATTCATGGTTCTCAGATTCACTGAATTCCACACAATGCCTTTATCCTAATTCTCAGAGTTCCACTCTTCTCCAGTTAATATCCCAGTTCCCACATAAGTGATACGATGAGTCTGTGAGTTCAGCTTACATTGTAATCCTGCAACCTGTGAATAAGGGTTGGTATTGCCCAAAATAAACAGTATGTGGCTAAAAATGATAAGAGTTTCTCATAAAACTATTAAAGAGGCTTACAAATTTTCTAACCACACCCTAAACTTCTCATTTTCTTTGTATAAACATTCCAGGGCAGTCAAAAGCAGTCAGGCAACCCCAGAATTTTTGTAGTCAAAAGTTCCAACATAGAAGTCAATTGCAGCAGCTATTTGGTTTCCCAAAATCTTGCCTTCAATAAGAACTTTATTCTAGGTAATATTTTAAATAACTTTTTTGTTATTACATGCCATGGACTTCCAGTGAACCATTTTCAATAGGCTCAGATATCACTATTTTCATTGTTTTCAAGCCCAGTCAGGTGAGATAACCAATTCTAGATAACCACCTTTGAGAGTTTGTTTTGTTTTGTTTTTCCTAGTTTAATGCCTAGTAAGGAATACTATATCAAAAATCACATAAATTTTGTAACTTATAGACAAATTACTTCTATTACATTGGCGAAGGTAAAAAAGTTTATCCAAAAACTTTTCAAACTTTTTAATATTATCTCTCAGAACATTTTTTTTTTTTTGAGACAGAGTCTCGCTTTGTTGCCCAGGCTAGAGTGAGTGCCATGGCGTCAGCCTAGCT
>NW_012140525.1:2764404-2765715 GCF_000956105.1 Propithecus coquereli | reverse complement strand
GTGTATATATATATATAAACTGAAGTATGAACATAGAATAGAAAAGTAGTTATGTAAGAATTAAACTTTCAAACATAATAAGTAAAATATCTGCACAGATAATTATTTGAAATGACCACTTCTACTGCAAAGACTGTTTACTATATTTCTCCTTCTCTAGTATGAAATCACCCCCTAAATACACTAAATAGGTATTGTTAGATGAATTTTATGCTCCTAATCAAAAAAAATATAAAATGTTTAGTATCTAGATGATATAAAGAAATCACAAAAAGAGGAAAGACTGCACTATTTCTACCCCTATGACTCCTATTGAGTACTGTTTGGCATTTTCAATACATATCAAGCAGTGTTCCCTAACTTTTCACTCTTTTTGACCAGAATAGGGTTAAGCTAAACATAGGAATGAAGTGTTTTCCATTCCTTTTTTCCCATAAGTAATCTTCTAGTTTAACCAGCTGTCAAATGTTCCATAAATATAAATATATGACATATATGCATATTATATAGTTCATATACTGATATATCAACATATTATTTAATATATGAATTATACAGTATATTAATATGTTGATTATAGTAATTATTATGTTTGCTGTATTTCATATGAACTATTTTTATATTTAATATATTGGAAACACACATCATAAATACACATCATAAGCACACTTTGTAAATTTCATAAGCATGTATATACATGTATACACACAGACTATCCTCCTGCTTTTTTTCACCATATCTTGCTAAAGCTCAGTTTAAAGTTGCCAAAATGGGTAAATGTATTCCAACACAGATATAAGCCTGTATGTGACAAGAAAGTACTTGATACAATAATGTCAAAAATAAAGCTATGAAACTTCAAATAGCCTTGATCTAGTGGGAATAGTGAAAAGACTGTGGAATAAATTTTAAAAAATGGCTGGGCCTGGTGGCTCCTGCCTGTCATCGCAGCACTTTGTGAGGCCAAGGCAGGAGGACCACTTGAGGCCAGGAGTTTGAGACCAGTCTAGGCAATAGGGTGAGACACCAGTCTCTACAAAACTTTTTTTAAAAAATTATCTGGGTGTGGTGGCACGCACCTGTAGTCCTAGCTACTAGGGAGACTGAGGCAGGAAGATCACTTGAGCCAGGAGTTTGAGGTTCGGTGAACTGTGAGCACACCACTGAACTCCAGCCTGGGTGACAGAGCCAAAGCCTGACTCAAAAAAAAAAAAAAACACAGAACGAAGAAGCCACAAATTTTTTTAAGATTCTTTTTTTTTTTTGAGACAGAGTCTCACTCTGCTGCTCTGGGTAGAGTGCAGTGGCATC
>NW_012140525.1:2748650-2753829 GCF_000956105.1 Propithecus coquereli | reverse complement strand
GGGACTACAGGCATGCACCACCATGCCCGGCTAATTTTTTCTATGTATTTTTAGTTGTCCAATTAATTTCTTTCTATTTTAGGTAGAGACGGGGTCTCGCTCTTGCTCAGGCTGGTTTCGAACTCCTGAGCTCAAACAATCCACCCGCCTTGGCATCCCAGAGAGCTAGGATTACAGGCGTGAGCCACCGCGCCCGGCCTGTCATACATTCTTGCTGGAAGAATTAAGCATGTCCATGTGACTCAACTGAGAGAGAACACATAGTAGCTTGTGCTTGGTTTATCCTAGACTTCATCTCATGTGCCTTTTCCCTTTGCTGATTCTCATCTGTATCTTTTCACTATAATTAATCATAACCATGACCTTTTTCTGAGTCCTGTGAAGTCCTTCTAGGGAATCATTGACCCTGAGTGTGATCTTAGGGACTCCCAACACAATAGTTAATAAATCCGAAGTTGTGAAAGTATCTAGCAAGCTCAAAAAAAACACTGCTAAATAAAGGATGTTTTCCATTATATTTTTGTATTAAAATATTTCAACCAAAATATTCCATTCAAAGATTTTTTCTTTGACACATATTTTAAAAAAATGAAACTCTTCAAATAGGTTGTCTCTATTTATGATTATTTTGAATGTTTCACTAAATTTAGCTATGCAAAGTTGTAGGCCTACTTAAGTTTATTCAATTCTTATAAAAATATAAATCTGTCTAATTATGAGTGAAAGCACTATCCAAAATTCTACCCCAAATAGAAATTTGTACACAGCATAATTAAGGAATTTCTAAAGTAAATCTCGTATACTACTCAAGCTCTCATAGTTTAATTTGTTTAGTTCCTCTCTTGGTTTTGGAGGGATATATTTTAATATCTTCTCATTTTTAAGCTTTGTTTTCAATAACTATAATTTAACAAAAGTTGCTAATATTTAAGAAGTATGGTGCCTCATTCATTGATTACTTTTATGAAAGATTTCCAACTGCTTTTAAATACAAATGCAATCCAAAGTCAGAGAACTTATTTATAAAACAGTTCACAACCATTATAGGACTCTGAAGTTGATTTATGAAATAATTGTTCAAAGATCCAACATTTGTAAAATCTATTGTATCTAGGAGGCAAAAAAGGCAATGTATGCTAGAAAGATTAAGTATTAATACACATAAATTTGAAAATGAATAAATACCTGTAAAGTTTTATGTAAAATATGATAGCTTGTTAGGATACAATTATGAATTATTTGTGTACCAATTCTAAGCAGATACTTCAAGTACAACTAATCTATAATTTCTAATGCTTCCCACTGACACTACCAAAAGGCAGCCTGGTACCTTCATGCATCTCACAGGTGGCAGTATGGACCATGGCGAATCTGCCTAATATACCAAGTGGGTGACAGAATCAGCAGCATCAAATACTTGCCCAACCACCCAATATTGGAAAGAGTTAATTTTAGACAGTCAATCCAAGATTACTTCATTTATCAGGGAATGCTTGTTACCATGTCCCTACAAGGAAAATTGCGTTAACACTAGACTATGTGGACAGGGTATAGAAAGAAAGAAAGGTTATTGCTGGTTGTCTTCAGATTTAACTGTGTGTCAAAGTAAGAACTCTGTTCACCACACATGATATTTACCTACTGTAAAACAAGACCAGGGCAGAATCTAGCAATACAAAGTTGAGATCAATCCCAGTTTATTTAAATAAACTGTTAATAATCATACTTAGCTAAAAAGAAAGGAAGAGGAATGGTAATGGAAAAGTGGGACAACAGGAATAAACTAGAACTCTCACAGGTAAACCAAAACATATAGTCAACCTCTTTAATATTTAATATTAAAATAAATTTCCCTACAACATGGCAATTAATTAAAGCAAGAAAGAACTTCATGATGATAAAGAGTACAGTTCTAGCACAATAACTATCACTATTTTAATTTAAATATCAAATAAGAGGATCAAATAAATGAAATAAGAAAATTTTTAAAAAACAGAAGTAAACCAAAACGAAACTCGATATTCTCCAGCTGTTATAGATAGATCAAGTAAGCAAAAACCAGGGAAACCATAGAAAATGGCAATGTACCTTCCTCCTAGATTTAACAAATATTAATATTTTGCCATATTTCCTGTATGACCTTCCAAATATTCTATTTTAAGAAGTAAAATGTTAATATTCACTCTCACAACACTTTTTGATATAGTTCTTTAATTTATTCATTACACTTCCAATAACAGTAAACTAAGTAATTCAATTCACTTATCCTGCTGAGAACAACAAGAAAGTTAAGAAAATACTTTTATACTTGTTTGAAGGCATAGCAAGAGCTAAGTAAGCAATGAAAAATTACGAGGACAAGATCCAGGAGGTGAAGAAATCTTAGAGAGGTAAGCCTTAGCTTACACAGACACTTGACTAAACTCAATTTAATTTAAGCAACAATGTTGTTACTGCATCCCACAGATATCAGTGCTTCATATTTTCATTGGCAATAAGATCATTACTGCCTTCAAATCCAATCAGATCAGAGAACAAACTCCAGATTTCACATCTGTAGGAATCATTTTCTCTATCAAAAAATTCTATCAGTTTGAGTTCAATTGGAAAACAAGAACCACTCTAAAAATTCAACAGAAAAAGAATAACCCAATTTAAAATGGGCAAAAGACATACAAAAAAGACATACAAATGACCAACAAGGATACAAGACATACAAATGATCAAGAAGCATATGAAAAAATGCTCAACATCACTAATCATCAGGAAAATGCAAATCAAAACCACAATAAGATACCAACTTGCTCCAGTTAGAACAGCTATTATCGAGAAAGAGAAAGATAAAAAGTGTTAGCAAGGATGCATAGAAAAAGACCTTTACACATTGCTGGCAGGAATGTAAACTATTAATACTAAGGCCATTATGGAAAAAAGTATAAAGATTCCTCAAAAAATTAAAAATAGAACTATCATAAAATCCAGCAATCCCACTACTGGGTATATATCCAAAGGAAATAAAATCAGTATGTCAAAGAGATAGTTGCATCCCCATGTTCACTGCAGAACTATTCACAATAGCCAAGACATGGAATCAACCTAAGTGTCCATCAACAGATCAATGGATAAAGAAAATGTGGTATATATACACAGTGAAATATTATTCAGTCGTAAAAAAGAATTAAATCATGTTATTGCTTCATGAATCAACCTGAAGGACATTTTGTTAAGTAAAACAAGCCAGACATGGAAAAACAAATACTGCATGATCTCATTCATATGTGGAATCTAAAAAAGTTGATCTCCCAGAAGTAAGAGTAGAATAATGGTTGCTAGACTCTGGGGATGGCGAGGGAGGGTAGAGAGAGGTTGTCCAATGCATACAGTTACAGTTAGATAAGAAGAATAAGTTCTGGTGTTCTATTGCACAATAAGGTAACTAGTTAACAATAACATATTGTATATTTCGAAATAACTAGAAGAGATTACTTTGAATGTTCTCACCACAAAAAGGTGATGGATTTGCTAATTACCGTGATCTGATATTCCATAATATATACATGTATCAAAACACCACATTATACCCATAAACATGAACAATTATTTTGTGTCAATTAAAATAAAATAAAACTAAAAAAGTAAAATAATTATGATTAATATGTCAAGGACTGTACTGGAAAGAGCAGACAAAATGCAAGAACAGATTGGTAATATAAGCAAAGAGATGGAAACACTAAGAAAGAATCAAAATAAAATGGTAGAAATCAGAAACACTGTAGCAGAAATGAAGACTGCCTTTCATGGGCTCATCAGTAGACTGGATACAGCTGAGAAAATAATCAATGAGCTTGAGAATATGTCGACAGAAACTTCCCTAACTGGAAGCAAAGAGAAAAATGAAAATGAACAGAATATCCAAGAACTGTGCAACAATTACAAAAGGTATAACTTAAAATGGGAATATCAGAATGAAAAAGAGAAAAAGAAACAAATATTTGAAGTAAAAATGGTTGATGATCTTCCAAAATTAATGACAGATACCAAATCAAAAATCTGGGAAGCTTGGAGAAGATCTAGAGAGATAAATACCATAAATGTACATTTAGGTATATCATATTCAAACTGCAGAAAATCAAAGACAAAGAGGAAATTTAGAAAGAAGCTAGAGGAAAAAGGAATACCTTACCTATCAAGGATCAAGGATAAGGATTACACCAAACTGCTCCTTAAAAACCATGCAAGCGAAGGAGTCAGGAGGAGCCAAGATGGCGGACGAGAAAAGCCGCCAGAGTGTCTATGCAAAAAAGACGAATTTTAAAAGAAAGAGAAAAAAATAAGCGAGCAGAGAAACATAGATCGGGTGAGGGTCAGAAGGAAGGGTGCTTGAAACTACAGGAGACTCCACGGGAAGACGTCGCGGAGGAGAACTGGAAGGAGAAAGGTCCCGAGAGGCTTGGAGACCAGCGACAAGGGTAGGTGGAGCGGTTAACTTCCCCTCCCTTGCATCTCGGACTGCGGGTGGCTCCTGAGCGGCTGGAGAGACCTGCGGACACCAGCCCAGAGATGGCTGCCACCAGTGAGCAGTGGCCTCTTGCGGACTCAGCCCTGGGCTCCGACCCCCCTCGGGGCACCTCCCCAGGCGCAGACCCGAGCCTATTGGCAGACGCCATAGTGCTCCATTCTCTCCTAACCCCTCCCTACCCGTGGGTGCCCAGAGAGACAATTTAGCCATCACACAGAGGCATCTCCAAGGAAGGGGGCCTTTCCTTTTGGGGCCCTACAGCAGACTGAGGGGTACTCAGACTGAGAGTTCCCTGCCAGCAATCCCATTACTGGGCATCTACTCAAAGAACAAAAGACATTCTATGAAAAAGACACCTGCACCCGAATGTTTATAGCAGCACAATTCACAAGATGTGGAAACAACCCAAGTGTCCATCGATACATGAGTGGATTAATAAAATGTGGTATATGTATACCATGGAGTTACTATTCAGCGTTAAGAAACAATGGTGATATAGCACCTCTTGTATACTCCTGGATAGAGCTGGAACGCATTCTACTAAGTAAAGTATCCCAAGAACGGAAAAACAAGCACCACATGTACTCACCATCAAATTGGTATTAACTGATCAACACATAAGTGTACATATAAGAATAACATCTATTGGATGTCGGGCAG
>NW_012140525.1:2745936-2747935 GCF_000956105.1 Propithecus coquereli | reverse complement strand
TCTTATGATTGAGTAATATTCCATTGTGAACATATACCAAATTTTGATAATCCACTCATGGATTGATGGGCACTATTCTTAATTGATCTAATAGATAACTGTTGGTTCAAACTAATAATAGCAACAATATATTCAGTGATAACAGCTCATGGATAAGTGAAATGAATGACTAAATAAAAATGAAAATTCTTTTAACAGAATCCAGCTAGAACTGCGCTTACACAGAAAATTAAAACTTTAAATGCCAATAATGGAAAATAAGAAAGTTATAAAATCAATGATCTAATCTGCCATCCTAAGAAGCTAGAAATTTAAGAGAAAACCTCAAAGTATGCACTTGTTACTATATACAACGAAGGTCAATGAAAAGGGTCAATTCATCAAGAAGATACGGCAATTATAAATATATAAGCACTCCAAAATACACAAAACAAACACAGAATTGTAAGAACAATTAGACAACTCAAAATAATAAAGACTTCAACTCTCTGTTTTGTGGGAAGATTTTCGATTACTAATCAAGCTCTATGTTTGTTGTAGGTCTATTCAGATTTTCTGTTTCTTCTTGATCTTGTTTCCGTAGTTTGTGTCTTCCTAGGAAAATTGCCTTTGCAACTAGATTATCTAATTGTTGCTACATAATTTATAATGACTAGAAAAACTGGACAGAAGATCAAAAAGGAAATAGAAGATTTTTAGATGCTATAAATCAACAAGATCTCACAGACAACAACAGTAACTCCATCCAACAACAGTAGAATACACATTTTTCTCAAGTACACATGGCATATTATCCAGGATAGACCATGCCTTAGGCCACAAAATGTCTCAATAAATTTAAAAAGATTAAAATCATATAAAGTATCATCTCTGACCAAAATAAAATAAAACTAGAAATAACAGAAGTAAAACTGTAAAATTCACAAATATGTGGAAATCAAACAATACACTCCTAAATAACCAATGGGTCAAATCAGAAATCAAAAGTGAAATCAGAAAATATATTGAGATGATTAAAAATAAAAAAATAATATATTAAAACATATAGGATTCAGCTAAAGCAATACTTAGAGGAAATGCATAGCTATGAAAGCCAATATTAAATAGAAGAAAGAGCTTACATCCATAACCTAATCTCCCACCATAAGAAAAAGCAAACTAAACTCTACTCAAGAAGAAGAAAGAAAATAATGAAGATTAGAGTGGAAATGAATGAAATAGAAAATAGAAAACAATAGAGAAAAATCAATGAAATAAAAAGTTGATACTCTGTTAAAATCAACAAAATTGATAAACCTTTAGCTAGATTGACCAAGTAAAAAAGAAAAGACTCTAGCTTAGTAAATACAGGAATGAAATAGGAAACATTACTATTGACTTTACAGAAATTGAAAAGATTGTATGAGAATAGTATAAATAATTGTATGGCAACAATTGGATAACATAGATGCAAAGGAAATACTCCCTGGAAGACACAAACTGTGGATACTGGTTCAAGAAGAAATAGAAAATCGGAATAGACCTACAACAAATATAGAGTTTTATTAGCAATCAAAAAACTCCCCACAAAGAAAAGGTAAGGCCAGATGGATTCATCCTCATGAATTCTACCAAGTGTTTAAGGAAGAAAAGAAGAACAGATGACAATCTTACCCAAAGTCCCCCAGAAAATAAGAAGACAGAACACTTCTCTACTCATTCCTTTAGACCACTTTTACCTAGACACCAAAACAAGGCAAAAAAAAAAAAAGAAAACTACAAAACTACAGATGAAAAAATTCATAACAAAGTATTAGCAAACTGAATCCAGAATACTACAAAAATGATTATAAACCATGACAAAGTGGGAATTATCCCATTAATGCAGTCAGTTAAATATATAAAAATTAATCAATGTAATTAATTGTATTAATTCAATAAAGGATAAAACCTACATTATCATCAAAATGCAAGAAAAAAGCATTTGACAAAATTCAACATACTTTCATAATAAAACACA
>NW_012140525.1:2740161-2744941 GCF_000956105.1 Propithecus coquereli | reverse complement strand
CAAGATTCAGCATACAAGATTGACATGCAAATACCAATTGTATTTCTATATACTAGCTATAAATGTTCTTAAAATGAAAGAAAACAATTTTGGTTACAATAGAATCAAAAAGAAGTGAACAAAAAAATTGCAAGACTTGAACACTGAAAATAATAACAAATATTCAAAGAAATCAAAGACCCAAGTAAATGGAAAGACATCCTATGTCGGGCTTGGAAGATTTAATAATGCTAAAGCAGCAATAATCTCCAAATTGACCTACAGATTCCACACAATCCTTATAAAATCCTAGCTGGCATTTTGCAAAAATTGACAAGCTGATTCTAAAATTCATATGGAAATGCAAGAGGACCCAGAATAACCCAAACAATCTTGAAAAAGAGGAACAAAGTTAAAGAACTCACACTTGCTTTCCAAATTTAAAACACATTACGAAGCTACAATAATCAAGACTGTTTATAGCAGCACAATTCACAATTGCAAGGATGTGGAAACAACCCAAGTGCCCATGAATACATGAGTGGATTAATAAAATGCGGTATATGTATACCATGGAGTACTATTCAGCTATAAGAAACAATGGTGATCTAGCACCTCTTGTATTATCCTGGATAGAGCCGGAACCCATTCTACTAAGTCAAGTATCCCAAGAATGGAAAAATAAGCACCACATGTACTCACCATCAAATTGATTTCACTGATCAATACCTAAAGGCACATATAGGAATAACATTTATCAGGCGTCGGGCAGATGGGAGGGGGGAGAAGGGGATGGGTATATACATACATAATGAGTGCGATGTGCACCGTCTGGGGGATGGACACGCTTGAAGCTCTGACTTGGGGGGAGGGGCAAAGGCAATATACATAACCTAAACATTTGTACCCCCATAATATACTGAAATAAAAAAAAAAGACTGTGGTACTGGAATAAGGATAGATATGTAGCTATGGATCAATGGAGTATAATTGACAGTCTATAACTAAACTCAGACATATAGAGTCAGTTGGGGTAGAGTTTCTATTTTGGATGATGAAAATGTTTTGGAATTAGAAATAATAGTTTTACAACTTTGTGAATACAGTAAGTGTACTGAATTGTACATTTCAAAAAAGAAAACTTTTATGGTATGTCAATTATGTATCATTTTTTTAAAAAAATGAAAACTGTATGTAAAGAAACATTCTTTATTCCACAGTGACCAAAAACAAAAAACAAAACAAAAAAAAAAAAACAAAAAAACCTCTGGTTGTGTAGGGAATCTCTAAGACCATCCACAGATTCAATGATTCACTGGAAGGATTCGAAAGAGTCGGGATAGTGTCTTATTCATATTCATAGCTGTCTTACAAAGCAAAATCAGTAAACAGAAAAGATGTGTGAGGCAAGTCTGGATGAAACCAGATGCAAACTTCCAAGAATCCTCTCCCAGTAGAGTCACACGGCACACACTTAATTCCTCCAAAATCAAATTGTGACAACCTGTGTGATGTGTTATCTAACCATCCTTATTCGTTAGGGAATGATGGGAACATTACCAAAATTCAAGTGCCTAGGTGCCAGTCAAGGACTAACTTTGCAGGTAAGTCTTTCTAAGGACCACAGTCTCAGGTCTGCTATGTTAACTTGTTTCTGTACATTGGTACTTTAGAAAAATCAACAAAATTGATTAAGTTAAACTGATCTAGAAAAAGAGGACACAAGACATATATTGCTAATAGCAAAAATGAATGATAGAGTGAACATTGCAATGGCTCCTACAGACATTAAAATGATAATAGAGAATATTATGAACAACTATATGCACCAAATGGATAATTTAGATGAAATGAACTAATCTTGGAAAAACACAATTACAAAAATGCCTCAAAGAAGAACTTTTAAAATTTGAGTTGCTGAATATCTATTAATGTAATTGAATTAATAATGTTTAAATCTTCCCAGAAAGAAAGTACAGGCTCATATAGTTTACTGATGAATTTTACCAAACATTTAAGGAAGAAGTAACACCAATATATATCAATCTGGGTTAAATTAGGAGATAGAAAACACAAAATAATTTGTACAGGGTAAGTTTAATATAAAGAATTATTAATTACAGCAGGGGATTGAGTAATAATGTATTATCTAGCAAAACATAAAGAGAATTAAAAAGAATATAGGAATAGCAGATATAAGGAATAGCTACTTCCCTTACGACTGAAATACAGCATCCAAGGAAGCCCCCACTGTTCGCACCACTCAAACTGATATCTAGATCTTGTTGAAGACACCATTCTAGAACACTAATTGCCTGCTTATACCTGCTGTCCTTTATGGTAGATGTGCCCACCTTACCTTATGCAGTAACTGCTGCCACTTCACCCTTACTACTCCATTCAGTCAGAGAGCCCATCTCAATGGCAGCATCCCTTACAATCCTACCTGGCCTAAAAGGAGAGCAAGCACAGAGCTTTCTAAGGATACATATTCTTCTCTAACAAATGTATCTGTCAATGCCTTAGTGACAAGAGTGTCTTATAGGCCTTTTCATGGAACATAACTGGAGAAGGAAGGAAAGAGTTGTGCAAGTCACACGTGATAATCTAGTCAACACCCCTATCTTCCTAAATCTTTGGATTGCCTCCTCCTCACCATGCCAGGGCATCTTTGGTATCTCAACCTTATTAACTCTAAGCTACCACTGAGTCTAAGTTTCAATAAACCAATCAAGTAAGCTGTTAGAGACATCCCTGGGTGCATGTGCTCACACATTAAAACTATAATCTCTAGTAAATGGACTTATATTAGTAAATTCAGCCCAATCTAATGTTTTATTCTGCCTGCCTGCATCTAATAACTCATATAATCCATTCCCACACATATTCTCCAGGCTTCTGCCAACATATTTTAGCAAAGCCTTGAAATTATTTAAGTGCATAAATTATTTCCTCCTGGATCATAGCATGTACCTCTTGCCCTAGAGCATGCTGGGAATTTGCCTTAATTATGGATCTAATGGCAACAGGGTTGGCTGTAGTGGATTGTGAGGAGAATAGGCATTCCCATTCAAGACTTCCACTCCAGGTGAGGTTATCACAGAAGTTGCAAGGAGAGAAAGAATCAGCTACCAGAAGACAAGTTCTTCTCACTAATAAGGGAGGCTCAGAATTACTTGGGGTATCAAAATTGTCAGTTCCATCTGGTTCTACTCAGATGTGCTCACTACAAATTTCTGGATCCATTCTTAACAAATCAGTGCCTCACATTCACATGAGAAACTTGGTGAGACTGTGAATTCAACTGTCATTATAACTGATCAACTCATACACTTAAATTTTGTGTTTGATTTCCAAAAATATCACCTCTGTGATTAAAAGAAATCAGAGCTCATTTTAGGGCTTTGGTGGGAGCTCTTGGGTTCTTAGACCATGACTTGAGCTGAGAGTTAACAGATCTGAGCTTGTCATTTTCTCTTTGTAAGTACTTAAGGGCATTTAAAAGAATCGATCCAATACCAGAGTCCTTATAGTTATTATCACTGCCATAAGGTCAAGTTCATCCTCCACTTGGGCTCCCAAGATACATGCTTCAACTGGCACTGCACCCCAATCAAGCACAGAAGACAGCCTGATTAAATATGATACCACTACATGCCAAGAATTACTATGATGCCATCTTCTATTCGGAAAGGGATTAGCACTTCACCCAAGACTTAAGGCCTAATAAAACCAATCCCCAAAATCCATCTTTATGGGTATGTTTTCTGAGACTACTGCTGATACCAATGTCATATCAGTCTGCATCCAATCAGCAGAGAGAAATCGCACAGTAATTTGAACACGGAAATTTTATATAAAGAATTATTAACTATAACAGGAAATTAGAATAGCAAGGCATTAGCTAGTAAGAAAAGAGAAAGCTAAAGAATATAGAAATAGCCAATATAAAGAACAGCCACGTCTCTTAAAGCTGAGATATGCACCCAAGGGCTAAGATCCAGATCCTGTTGAAGAGGGCACAGCCATGGCTTACTGAATGAACAAGAAGTCACTGCAGTGTTATGCTGGCAAAACTTGCTAGAAATCTACATGCTGAAACTTTCTGGAAATTCTTCTACGTGCTAGGGAAAGTTCTTCATGGGGGGATACTAGAGGAAGCTGCTAGACACTGGGTGCTTCTGTCAACTATGCGGTGCAGAAGGCAGACATTGGAGAAACTGCAAGCATCGTAAGAGCCTAGTGCTGGAGAAAGCGGTACACACTGCAGGAGCCAAGCAAGCACACTGGAACCAAGAAGTAAAATCTTTTCTGTGCAACAGTTCTCCAGCATTCTCTACTGACAAAAATTAACATTATGTCGGCTGTCAAAGAAAAATATTTAAAGGGTCCATTTTCATAGAGCTGGCAAAAAGGATGAATTTGGAGTTCAGACACAATAAACTTATATTGATATTGAGAGGCAATAATTTGACAAATTGATTCTGAAATAGTTTATGTAAGTACATAATCCTACACAAACTCTTTCAGAAAAGAGAACAGGAAGGAACGCATCCCAATTAATTTAGTGAAGCCACTATTACCTCTTACTAAAGGTAGACAAAACATTCCAAGAAAACTATAGACAAATACTCTCATGGAAACAAAAATTCTAAACAAACTTTTGGGAAATTTAATAAGCAATATATTTAAAAAGATAATAATCCAGTAATAAACGCTTATCTCAGGAATGTAAGATTGGTAAAATATCCAAAAATCAAAAAATTCAATATATAATATTAAGAGAACAAATTTTAGAAAC
>NW_012140525.1:2727610-2739198 GCF_000956105.1 Propithecus coquereli | reverse complement strand
AACTAAGCACAAAATCTTCATAACATTGAGTTAAGCACTGTTTTCAATAAACTGTGCTAGAATAAAGGATTTTTTTTCTATATGGAGAAAATGAAGCTTGGCCCTTTTCATATACAAAAACAATTCATTCAAAATGAATCAAAGACCTAAACAAAACAGCTAAACCATAAAATTTGCATAAGAAAACTAAGCACAAAATCTTCATAACATTGAGTTAAGCAATAGTTTCATTGATAGGAACCAAAAAGAATAAATTATAAAAGAAAATAATTAGTAAATTAGACTTAATCAAGACTGAACCCTTTTTTCATGAAAAAAACACAGAAAAGAAAATGAAAAGTCAAGCCACCACCAATTGGGAGAAAATATTTGTAAAGATTTATCCAACAAAAAGCTTGTATTCAGAATATATAAAGAGCACTTCACTAAATAATAAAACAACCCAATTTATAAAAGGGTACTTCACAAAAGAAGACATACAAATGATTAAAAAGCATATAAAAAGATATTCAAGACAATTGGTCATTATGAAAATGAAAATTAAAGTCACAATAAGTGAGATACCATTACACATTCACTAGAATAGACAAAATTAAAAAGATTGACAATACCAACTATTAACAATGTGGAACAATCAAACTTTCATATGCTGCAGACTGGCAGGAATGCAAATGGTACAGCCACTTTCTAGAGAAATTTGGCAGTTTCTAATATGTACACTTCTAGCAAACACTTACCATGTGACCCAGAAATTCTACTCCTAATTAGCTACCCAAAAGAAGTGGAGACATATGTCCACACAAAGATTTGTATGTGATTCCTCAAGACAGCATCATTTATAATAGCCAAGAAAAATAGGAACAATCCAAATGTCCGTCAACTACTGACTGGATAAAGTGTGGTAACTTCATGCAATGGAATACTACTCACAATAAAAAAAAAAAAGAACAAACTATTAATACACACTACATGAATGAATCTCAAAAACATCATGCTACTAAAAGAAGCCAGACCCAACAGACTAGAAACTGTATGATTCCATACATATGAAATTGTAGAAAATACAAAACTCGAATGACAGAAAGAAGATCAATTGTTGCCTAAGGCAGGAGATAGGAGCAGGAACTGTTTGCAAAAGGGCATGAAGAAAGTTTTAGTATGATGGAAAGTTTATAAAATTTCATTGCATTGGTGATCTCATGTCTGCATATATTTACTAAAACTCATTGAATTGGGTACTTGAAAAGGGTAAATTTTATTGTATGTTAATTATACCTAAATAAAGCAGAGGAGAGAGGGAGAAAAGGAGGGAGGGAAGCATGGCCTGAGTCTGATCATAAGGAAACATCAAACAGACCCAGGTTGAAGTTCAACCTACAGAATGAAAGACCCATACTCCTTAAGACTTTCAAAGACATAAAGAAACAGGGAAAGAATGAGGAAATGTTCCAGATTAAGGAAGACTTCTAAAATATAACAACTAACTGCAACACATGTTCCTGTATAGAATTCTTGGCCAAAAAGGAAAAGGAAACAATATTGAGGCAGTTTGCAACATCTGGATGGGGCCACCGATTCACATTTTGATGGTAGTATTGTACTAATATTTCTGACTGGGAAGAGTGAATGATGGTTATGTAGGCGAGTGTCTCACTTTGGGAAGATGCACACTGGAATTGTTAGTAGTAATGAGGCACCATATCTGAAAAAGTCTATATGCATAGGGAAAAAGAGTGAAGTTACAAATGCAGTAAAATGCTAACGAATGGAGAATCCACATCAAAAGTAATCTCAAAATTATTTAAAATGTAACTAAACAAAATAAACAGATCAATCAATAAACAAAGAACACATACCATTTTTATGAATGGAAGACTCAATTCTATACCAAAACTGAGCTAAAAACTTGTATGAAGTCAATAAAGCTTAAACCATTCACTTTCACCCACTTGTTCAAAAACCTTCAATGGCTCCTCATTACCCACCTAATAAGGGGATTACATTAAGTGTGATTACGCTTGTAAAGCACCTTACTCATGACCTCTCACAGTAGAAAGTAAATAGCTTTCAGTATCCTTCCAAAATTCTCAGTCTGGCATTTAAAGGCCTTCAGAATCTAGGCACAATCTATCTTTTTCTTCTTTTTTATTCATTTATTCATTCAATACATATCTATTGAATGACTTTTCTGCCTTGGTCACTATATTAGGTCCTTGGAAAACGTAATGAATAATATAAATATAATTACCCCATTATGGTGCTTAGATGAAACCATTATACAACCAAACTTGCCATTGACCATTCTGAAACAAGTCTCTCTAAAACAAAGCACTGACTAATTCATTCATTTTCTTATTCAATAAATACTCCTTAACTACATCCCTGGCTATCATAACTGTACCTATTAAGGCATAGTTCAAAGGCCTATTTCTCCAAAAAGCTGCTTTGGTGATCTCAAGACAAACTGATGACTACTTGTTCATCTCATAAGGTTCTTATCACATACAGCCTTTTCATTGCACTTATTAGATATAACATTTCAGAGCAAAAACAGATCAGGTTTGGTAAATTCCAATGTCTTCGGTGTAAAGAGGTTAGTAAAGAGTCTAAATGCAATGTCCAGAGATTCCTCAAAGAACTAAAAGTAGACTTACCATTTGATCCAGCAATCCCACTAATGGGGATTTACCCAAAGGGGGAAAAAAAGTCATTTTATCAAAAAGACTCTGCACTAGAATGTTTACTGCAGCACAATTCACAATTGCAAAGATGTAGAATTAACCCAAGTACCCATTAATTCATGAGTGGATTAATAAAATGTGGTATCTGTACACCATGGGGTACTACTCATCCATAAAAAATGAATTAATACCTTTTGCAACAACGTGGATGGAACTGGAGACCATCCTTCCAAGAGAAGTACTGCAATAATGGAAAAACAAATACCATGTGTACTCACTATTAAATTATAACTAACCAATTAGCACTCATGTGCACAGATGGAAGTAAAACTCAATGGAAATAATGCAGGTAGTTAGGGAGGGAGAAAGGGATAGGTGAAATCATGCCTAACGGATACAATGTACACTATCTGGGTGATGGGCACACTTATAACTTTGACTCAAGCAGTACAAAAGCAATCCATGTAACTAAACTTGTACCCCCATAATATTCTGAAATAAAAAATAAAAATAAATAATAAAGTCACAGTAGCAATAGTATGATTAAAATGGGAGGGGAAAAAAGAAAAGATGCTTGACATCACTAATTGTCAGGGAAGTGCAAATCAAAACTACAGTGAGATATCATCTCATACTTTTTAGAATGACTATTATTTTTTTAAAAAAGTTAATAAGTGTTGGTGAGGACATAGAGAAAAGGGAACTCTTATACACTGTTGGTGGGAATGTAAATTGGTAAAGCCATTAAGGAAAACAGTATGGAGGTTCCCCAAAAAGTCAAAAATAGAAGTATCATAGGATCCAGCAATCCTACTTCTGAATATACATCCAAAGGTATTGAAATCAGGAAATCAAAGAGATATTTGCACTGCCATGTTCACTGCAGCATTGTTTACAATAACCAAGATTTTCAGCCAAATCTAATTGTCCATTAATGGATAAATAAATAAAGAAATTGTGGCATATATTAAAAAAAAAAAAATAGATGCATGGAGGCAGTGAGAGCTATGGCCAAGTAGAGGGCATGAGCCCAGTCTAAAGACTTTCAAATTCACATTCTTCTTTAGAATGTATGGCAAAAATGAACACCCTTGAGTTTCAGTTCTCTAATGCAGATTAGTTGAAGTCCCACCCCATCACCTCAATTGGTAGATTAGGAAACAAGATCCAGTAGAACTTCTCAGAGTTGGTGACCAAACAACGCTAAGTGATTCAACACCACCCTCCCTCCAGCGGGCTAGACCCTGCCACCCACCATGTATAGGATGGGGACTGTCAGTCAGGTGTTGGAGGAGGCGAGGCAGTGACAAGAGCGCGAACCTGCCCGTTAACATGCTTGATTCCGATCATGCCTTGACGATGTCAACCGACACAGTCTCACACTGGGCCGCCCCAGGGCGTCCTCCACTCGCCCGTCCTCCCTCTGCTGCTCGCTACTTCCGCGACCCCGGCGCAGCCCCGCAGCCGCTCTCCCCAGAACAGCCCACGGTCCCTCAGGCTCACCTTGAGACATGACCAGGACGCAGTAGAAAACCATATAGACGCGAATGTCATTAAACATCTGACAGCAGGGGATCACTATGCAGCCTAACCCGCAGGGCTCCTCCGAACCGACTTCCGCTTTTGCTGGCTTCTGGGTAATGTGGGGGGTCTCGGTTTTTCCCTTTTTCTGAAAACCGCCAAACTTTATCAGGGCCGTTGGTAAGTTTGTCAGATACAGAGGTTTTCTCTCAGCCTTCTCGGCCTTCCTGGTCTCCCGGACCTTGCCTGTCCTGGTGCCCCTAGCGGGCCGCGCGGGGGCGGGCTCAGACTCCAGCTTCGCTGGGTTCTCCTGCTCCGGCCCATGGCGCCCTTCCGCGACTCGGGGCATGGCTCACCCTGGGCGGCCCCGGGCTCTGAGTCCGCTGCGTTCCCAGGCCCTTGACGGCCAGCCCTGCCCGAAACCCCTCTGCGCGTCAGAGTCAGCGTCGGAGAACTCGGGGGGCCACAGGGGCGCCTGCGGCCCAAACCTCCAGAGAACGTTCCTTCTTGGGCAGGAGGCAAACGTCCCCACAGGGGTTTGACGGTTGCCCTGGAAGAACTTCGAGGCTGTTTTCCTTCTCTGTTTCTGCGTGGAGAAGGGAGCGTAAAAGCTAGAATTGGATCCTGATAACTGCTAACTCAGAGAGCACCGGGGTAACTTTAATGGCAGTCAAATTTAATGCTTACTAATTAGGAAGCAAGGAAAGGAAAGTGTGCCAAAGATAGGAAAGTGGAATTGTCTCCCAGTTTCTCCAAACTTACTTTATTGCAGCGTCTTTCCAACTCCACAGTCTCACTGGAAATTAAAAATCTGAAAATTGTTGAAGGACCAGGAGAAATTAGAAGACATGTAAACAACATTTTCACCACACAAAGATTTGGAAGAACAACAGAAATCAGAAAACAATGTCCCAATGAATGCCTTTACATGAAGTGTTTTACGCGAAGAAATTATTGTCCTAGAAACTCTACCCCCATCAAGAACAGGAAGGATTATTATTTTCCACTCTAAATGAGGGTATGAGACCTACAGGATCATTTATTTTCACAGGTATAAAAATCCTACTGGAGAGAAAGGATGTATGCCGTGGCCCGTTTCTAGGGGCCAAGAAATGAACACAGAGACAAAGAGACAACAGACACACACAAAGACAGTACAAGACAAGACTGCAGCAAACTTTCTTGCTGTAGTTTCTTTATTTATAACACAGCCTGTTTGGCAACTGTCCCACCGCAGTTTCTTTGTTCCCACACTGTCCCTGTCCCGACTCAACACATCCCTGTTCCTTGTTGTTTCGTCTCCGGCGAGCAGATGTTTGCATCTGAACTTTCTAGCCCTTACTGTTTTCGGATCAGGGCGCCCTGGACTTGCGTTCAAGCCCACAGGCACATTCTGAGAAAAACAATAAGACACCGTTCCCAGACAAAGTGTTCTCTACAGATGTAAGCAAATCGTAGTAGGATATGAAACTTGCGTGTTTTATACAAAAATGCAGCTTCTTATTGGTTTTCTTTTCTTAGGCTGAAACATAAGCTATTTTGGCCATATATATGAAGAGTGTGACTTTCCAGGAGAGATTAAACTATTTTCTCTCCCATGGATTCGACACTGTATTGACGAAAACAATTCAGCTGTACAAGTTTGAGTACTGGTTAGAAAGTATTGGCCTGGTAGACCAGGGAAAAAAACACTAAGAACTACTGACCTAAAGTCTGAGCTTGACTCAACAGAGCTATATGCGCTTGAATGAGTGGAAGTGTAATTTTTCCTATACCAAACGACCTGGTTTGTCAAAGGTACAGTCACCTCATAAGTAAGAGAAATGCCCTAGTTTTCCACATTCATCGTACTCAACTAGATGCCGTGTCACATTGTTTCATGACATTAATAAGCATGAGGGAAACACAGGATTTCTAGGAGGCAGGAAATGTTGGGGGAGATCTCTTATTTTTTGCTACTAGGCAGTACCAGAATAGACACTGCAGAGAGGGAAACACAGCTCTGTTAAAAAATAAATGGCACTGGGAATTCGCTTCTACTCACAATATAGAGAGCCAAAGAGTATGTTACCCCCACTCTAGCAATAACAACAACAAAACTGGATAATATTTAAAAAATACTTTTTTGAGCCCATCAGAGAGCTACATTTGCAAAGCAACCAGATGAATTGATTCCAAAGGGTAATAAGTCCCTCAGAAAAAAAAATGAGACACATAAACCATTTCACCTTTATTCACTTCAAAATGTGTAAAGAAAAAAGCTGATAGAACTAAAAGAAAGAGCACAGGAGGAAAGAGTGATCATAAAAGAAGATAGAAACACTTGAAATTTTAATTCTTAAAGGCCAAGTGAGAGCTAACTTAACAGTTTAGAAAAAATGATATAATATATATAAAATAGAAAAAAATATTTATTTACATTTAAATATAAAAGATTTAAAATATGGTTTAAACTTTTTAAAAGATAACTTTAGTAAAAGATTGTTTAAAGCGAAATAGTGATATATTATTGAGTTTGTAACTTGTATAGAAGAAAATGTATGATAATAATAACATTAAAAAATGAGAAGGAAGAGATGGTAGTATATTATTGTAAGGTCCTTTTACTACATATGAGGTTGTATTAACAATATTTAAAGATAGATTCAATAAGATAAAGATATATATTGTAAATGTTAGAGCAGCCATCAAATACATACATACATACATACAGTTATACATATATACACCACAATATACATATATACACACACACACATATATAAAGTACAGCTAGTAAGCCAATGATGGAGATAAATGGAATTTTAAAATATTCACCTAATTAATAATCGATTGATAATAAATAAAGTAACCCACTTAATCACAATAAAAATTAGTGGTAGATTTGAAAGAAATTTACAATAATACTTTAAAAGTAAATGGCCTAAGCATTCCAGTTAAAAAGTAGAGATTATAAGATGAATAAAAAAGTAAGACCAAATTACCAGGTATACATATGTACAAGAAAGCCACTTTAAATATGAAAACACAATAGATTAAAATTTTAAAAATGGAAAAGATATGCTATACTAACACCAATAAAAAAATTGGAATGGCTATGTTAGTATCAAACTGACTAGACTTCAGAGCAAAGAATATTACGAGGGGTTATTGTTCATTTTATAGCAATAAAGAGATCGATTCATCAAGAAGACATAAGAATCCAAAAGGATGTTCCTCTATTGACATAGATTCAAAATGCATAAAGGAAAAGCTGATAGAACTAAAAGTGAGTGTGTAATGGTATCTCACACTCACTCTTCAGGTTCTGATTGCTACCTTCTAACTAAGTTTACTGTGACCTCCTTGATCTTCCGGCTATATGTTCCAGCTATACTCAGCTCATCGTGACTCCCCAAAGACTTCACAATACCATTTCACTTTACATATCTCTATTAAAGCAAGCAACTTACTGTATTTGTATATACATTATTTCTTCACGAAACTTAAAGCACCTTGAGGTCACAGTGCTTATTAGCCTTTGAAGCATTTAATCAGAATGTAATTAATTAGCTAGTTAATTAATTAAAGAGGCAATGTTACATGATGTCTGAGAAGCCAATGGCTACAACCCATGGAAACTGCTCATAATAGAGAAATTTTTAAAGGAGGATATTTGAGCATATTGTGAAGAGTGAAGATAAAAACAGAGAAATATTGTCCTTGGATGGATTTACCCGGGGAAAACTATGCAGGGAACAAAAAAATTCTATCAATAGAGAATGTTTATAAGAATTATTTTTAGCTAGAAATATTAGACTTCCAAGCTATGATTCTAGAGGTATCATTTTACCCTTTAATATCTTCAGATTCCTAGATTCTGAACTGCATTGCTTACTTGGGTAGTATTCATACATAATCAAGGAAACTGACACAGATTATCTCTCTTCCTCTAATTCTAGTTTGTTCCTTATTGACCTTTTACTTGATTCCAAGGTCATTTGAGTAATCCTTTATACAAAGAAACAACTATGTGGGCATGTAGTCATATTTTAAATACCTAATAATGTTTAAAATATTTAGGAAGAAAAAAAACGATTTGGCATCTTAAGAAAGTTTGGTAATTGCTACTGGAAGTGGCAGGTGGCAGTCATAAAAGAATATGTCCTTTTCATTGTAAGAAATAGCATAGATAGAAGGTCATAGCAACCACACCTGTAGAGCTCTTTAGTAACATGACTGCATCCTGATGGGAAAATGGCATCCTAGGGGAAATTTGGCTTTTTGGGGATGGTGGTTCTGATTGCAAAACAAACAAAGTCCAAAGGACTTTATCGAAAAGAAGTAATAAGTGGTCCCTCACTAGCTTCTTTTTAATTTTAGGCAGAAATGAAACCTTTGAAATTTCTAAGTCTCTAAAAAACCAAAGTTATAGAGCAGTGCTGTTCAATAGAAATAAAATGTAAGGGAATAACATCAGCAAGACATTCAAATATGAGGTTTCGCCCTCATCCCCACACAGAGACACCTATTTTGGTCATCCAGCTATAAGAATTGCAGTCTAAGTATTTAAAAAGAAATAGTGGATATTTGCATTGCTCTTTTAACTTTAGTAAACATCACACTTAATCTATGTTGGCTATCTTTATAGGACAGTATAATGTATGATAGAATTCCGTGGTATGGATTCACTACAATTTATTTAATCACTCCTATATTGATGGCTATGGTTGTTTCCAATTTTTCTTCTGACCATACTGAAATTAACATCGTCATATGTATTCTCCTGATAGATCACTGATTTTAAAAATCTTTTCACAGAAAATATACGTAAGAGTTATAAAACATATCCCAATTTTAGAAATACTATATGTGAAAAAATTGCCTTTGAATCTAGAAAAGTATGCATAGTAATATCATTTTGCATGTTTCCTAGGAGTTAATAAGTAACTATTGCATAAAATTTCAACATTGGCATTGAAATATAGTTACCAACTAAAGCAGTTCCTGATGAGCTCAGCAATCCAAGAGCTGAAGATATTTCAAGAAAAGAGCTTAAATTAAACAATGAACGTTTATGAGGTGCTGTTATACATCCTCCATGTAATACCTATTTCAGCTATAACCTCTAAAGATATAGGAAGAGCTCACTAAAGTAACATATTGATGGTAATTCATATGAGTCTTTTAGCAAATAAGTTGGTAAAGTAGGTAAACTACATAATGGTGCAAATTACTGTAATGTGGCTTAGTACAGGATAACCTCAACTATTAAGGGATATAGAACTGTTTTCTCTTTTAGTAAACGGTCCTCATTTACTTAGCTTCTCTGGTAAATGATTCTTGCTTTTTTTCTGATTGAGAGTAATGAATTTTTGCTACAGTCTCTAATATGTGCCTTCTATATTTATGTAGTGAAACTTATTACATATTCTACACAAAATTAAGATTTACGGGTTATGTGCTAAAAGTGATGTTAAATATGTGGATGCTTTAAGTACTATTTTTCTGAATGATGACTGGCTTTTTATTTTATTTTATTTTATTTTATTTCTTGGATTTCTATGAGTTTCTTTAGTTTATTGAGAATAGAAGACTACCTGCTAGATAAATAAAATGCTACATAATTTTTTAAACCCAGAGGAAAACGAAGGCAGGGGGGTGATGAAGGAAACATCATATAAAGTCAATAAAAAATAGACTGTGTTCAGCTGGTCTGCTTAGCTACTGTGTGATTTTGGATAAGTCTTTTCAATATTCTCAACCTTAATTCTTCATTTGTAAAATAAGGATAATAATTAACTCATTTGACAGATTAGTGTGAGAATTAGAAGCAATATATTAAAATTGGTTAGCCTCATATACTTAAACACAATTATTTTTCAAAGTAGAATAGTGAGGTTCTGTATTAGAAAGCAACTACTATGTGTAGCTCTCTGCAAGTTGGTGGATAGAAGTTTACAATTAAGCAATATGTAAAGTTGAAATAAACATAAAGTTATTTTTACTTATTAGCTGGTGAAACCTAGAAATTTAGTGTGTAAAATGGTAGAGTGGATTGAAGTTGGAGATACTAGCTCATTTAGTTGGTCAATAAATGTAATATACAGCTGAATGAGAAAATTGATGACAAAGAGGATCTTTAGAAATATTTACTATTAGAGATAACACACTTTAAAAATAACTTCTGGTTTAAAGCCATTTAAAATGATTGCTAAATGGCATGTTAAGTTTTAAAAACAAAACATTAAAAAATAAACATGTATTGTTGAAGAAAAATTATTCTGACACTTGTTAGACCAGTAAGGCAGATTTTATTCAAGATGACTGCAATAGGAGAGAGAAATTGTATTTAAGTCTTGAATACAACAAAGACAAGTGGGGATTTACAGCAGAAGAGTAGATTGAGGGTGTCAGTGGATAGAATATTACTAAGAGGAGACATGAAAGGTAGAGGGATTCTTGCATAATTGACCTAACAGGATTCTTGCTACAGGCAGGCCAAGGATTTAATATATATCAATGGTGGGGGATGAGAAAATTGATCAAATATCAAAGGTGATTAAACGTCAAGGGTCTGATGACTCAGCAGTATTCTTGTCTAAGACTGGCTTAGGCAGGCTGAGGACAGGGCCCAAGGATGAGGACTACTCAAAAGGAGGCTCAGTAGACTTTGTATAATGTTTGGTCAAGGAGAGAGTCTTTGTCAGCATGCATATGTAATGGTTTGCTTTTTGCACTATTGATAACATTTGACTTATATTACATGAAATAAATCTATTTCAACATATAGGCAATTTTGAAGATAATTCCTTAACAAGTTTTGAAAATAACATATCTCATTGTTGTGTTAAATAAAGCTTATCAGCCAATAAATAAATTTATTTAATAAAGCTTATCAGCCAATACCACTGGAAGCACATTCACAGCAGTAAAGCAAAATGAACACCAAAGGAGAGAGGGAAGGGTACTTTAAGGGTTTAGGGTTCTAGAGTCAGTCACAGAGTGGTCTTGGCAGGGATTAGTCAGACTTTAGGAAGTAGGCAGGACTTTGTCACAGTCAGACTGAATTTTCAGAACACATAAGAGTGTGAGGAGTTACTGTTGGATCAATTTGTCTGTAGTATCATCTTAGAACATATGTGCAAAGTGTCTGTAAGGAATGGCAATACATATATTTAGGTCATAAAATATGAAATGTCCAATTTTGTTTTGTTTTTTTTTTTTGAGACAGAGTCTTGCACTGTTGCCCAGGCAAGAGTGTCGTGGCGTCAGCCTAGCTCACAGCAACCTCAAACTCCTGGGCTCAAACGATCCTCCTGCCTCAGCCTCCCGAGTAGCTGGGACTACAAGCATGCGCCACCATGCCTGGCTAATTTTTTCTATATATATTTTTAGTTGTCCAAT
>NW_012140525.1:2724709-2727445 GCF_000956105.1 Propithecus coquereli | reverse complement strand
AGCCGAAATGTCCAATTTTGAATCAGAAGTGTAGTTTATTATATCTCAAACAAGAAGCTGTACAATTAACCAAAGTATGCACCCAAACTATCGACAGTTTTGCCATCTTAACAGTAGTTTGCTCATGCCAGCAGCGAAGAAGCCTGGAGAGCGAGTGGCAATGAAATCACGAAAAGCATTTTCCACAGCTTGTTGAGAATTGAATATTTTGCCTTTCGAGAAGTGGTCCAAAGCCTGGAGGAAGTGGTAGTCACTTGGTGTAAGGTCTGGCTGATACAGTGGATAACAGAGAGTTTCCAAGTCCAGCCTGTGTAGTTTGAGCAGCATTGTTTGTGCGACATGTGGTCGAGCGCTGTTTTGCAAGAGGATTGGCCTGACTCTGTTGACCAATCTTGGCTGCTTAATCACAAGCATCCTCATCATTTCATCCAACTGGTTGCAGTAGACATCCGCTGTAATGGATTGACCAGGTTTCATGAAGCTGTAGTGAATAATACCAGTGCTGGACCACCAAACAGACACTATTAGTTTTTTTAATGAATATTTGGTTTTGGACTGTGTTCCAGCACTTCATCTTTACCCAACAATTGTGCCAAATGCTTGCGATTATAAAAAAAAAAATCCATTTTTCATCACATGTAATAACAAAACGTAGAAATGGTTTGCCTTTATATCATGATAGCAAAGAAAGGCAAGCTTCGGTTTCTCTTCTGATGCTGGTTTAATTCATGTGGAACCCATCTATCCAGCTTCTTTACCTTGCAGATTTGTTTCAAATGGTCCAATATTGTTGGAATAATAATTTCAAACCTTTCTGCTAATTCACACATATGTTTAAGTGGATTCATTTCCACTATAGCTTTCAGCTCATCATTATCCACCTTGGTTTCAGGTCACCCACATGGCTTATTTTCAAGATTAAAATCACCAGAATGGAACTTCTCAAACCATCCACGTATTGTGCATTCATTAGCCACATCCTTCCCAAACACTTCATTGATATTTCAAGCTGCCTGTGCAGCATTGGTTCCACGTAAATAACACAAATTTTTGACTCATCCATGATTTCACAAAAATTGCTCTACAAAAAATTTTGAAAGATAATCACAAGCCAAACTGTGTTTGAAAGACTGAGGATGTACCTTCACAATAAAAAGAAACAAGAAGTGTCAAAGCAAAATGTCAGAGATATCAACTGTTTAACTGAGTACTTAAGGAAATCAGACATTTCATGCTTGATAACCTAATATATGTATATGGGTCCTAAGGAATTGGTGTTAAAAAAGTTTGACTTTAGGAGAAACAATATAAATCGTTCGTGATCACAATTTGTTTGGTACGGTTTAATCTGCCAGTGCATTTTTTTTTTTTTTTTTTTGAGACAGTCTCGCTCTGTCACCCAGGTAAAGTGCAGTGGCATCATCATAGCTCACAGCAACCTCAAACTCCTGGGCTCAAATGATCCTCCTGCTTCAGCCTCCTGAGTAGCTGGGACTATAGGCATGCGCCACCATGGCCGGCTAATTTTTCTGTTTTTAGTAGAGATGGGGTCTCACTCTTGATCAGGCTGGTCTGGAACTCCTAAGCTCAAGCAATCCTTCCGCCTTGGTCTCTCAGAGGATGAGTGACTGTGCCCACTTAAAATTTAGCTGCCGCCAGGAATTCCGCTTCCCAGCTACTTAATGTTTTAAAAGATTTAATTTGCTGCCACCTAGAGGGCATGCACTTTGATTTTTATACTAACTCTAAAAGAAATGGACTTAGACATTTAAAAAGTACTTCATTTGCTATTACTTTTGTTACTTACATTTTCTCTTTGGAAAATATTTTCAATTATTTTCAACCACAAAATTATTTAACAGTCCTGATCATGTTTCTAGTACTTTATCTATGAGAGCTGAATTAAGGTTATTGAATATGTTCAGTGTAGAACAACATATTTTTGTCTATTCTGTGCTCACTTTTATAACAGTGCACAGTATATTTGTAAAACTTGAGTTTTAAGGCCAAAATATGAAAAAGAAAATTTTAGACTTTTTTAATAATTTTGATTTTAAAACTCTTTTAATTAGGAATATCTGATTTACAAAAATTCTAAAACAGGGATTGATTACATACAGATTGGTAACCAGTTTATTAAGTTTATTTAAACTGGCCTAAAGTCAGGTTTTAGATGATTGACTGACAATTTATTTTAGGAGTTATTTGAATTAATAATTTTAATAATTAGTAATTTGAATGGGGAGAACATCTACTATCTGTCTTCTCTCGTTTGTACAAAGGGAGAGGCCTTCTACTATACTTCCCAGAAAGGAACATTGAGGGCTACTTCTGGTCACTCCCTTTACCTAATTATTTTAATATTTCCCCCCAAAAATGGTTGATTTATCTTATTCTGCAAGTGGGGAAAGGACACTGAGCATGTAGGACCTTGTCCTCTAGTTATCTTTTCTTTCTGGTAAGTTCGACTTAGTGGGAAAAAGTAAAAGCATATTTTATCTTCATGTCTCAGTTGTGCTCTTCAATCTAGCTTTTCCAGCAGTAAATCTGATATCTTGTTTCTTACCTCAGTTCTGTATCTACTTTTTTTAATGTGTTCAGAACTCAAAGGCAAAAGGGAGTGCAATTAGTCCAGTATTTACAAAAACCCAGTTTTTTAAATGTGTACGTGTGAAACAGGGTGACAATTGAATTAGGAGAAATGGAATAAATGGAAAAAGGTCTTTTTTTTTTTTT
>NW_012140525.1:2701172-2724104 GCF_000956105.1 Propithecus coquereli | reverse complement strand
GGTAATTGATCAAGTCTTGAGACAAATGGAAACAAATGAATTACATAAAATTGCTGTTATTCAACTTTTGTGATCTAAAAAATCATTTATATATAATTTGACCCATAGTTTAGAATTTCCATATTCTCTAGCTACAATTTTTTTATAAATTCACATTTTAAGAACCAAACCAAATGTATTGCAATTGCCCTAACTCTATAAACATACTTATCTTAAAGCTTTAAAAAGCTAGAAATTATGAAAGTCATCTTTTTCTAGGTATATTCTGCAAAGTGTTCATTCATTGCAGGAAAGAGTTTTCTAGCCATGTTTTCTAGGGATAACGACTACAACTTTTTACTGGATATGATCTTAAAAATGTCTTCCACTGTGCAGAAATCGTTGACTCTAGATTATTCTTACACTACAAAATCTAGATCTAATATGCCCTCCCCCATCCCCACCATGTAGTGGTCCACTATATGAAGGCTATATACATCCTAGTTTTCAACATAAGTAATCCAAGTCTCCATCGTGCTTGGATGTAGGAAACTCAGACCATCAGCAATTTCTCCTCTTCAATCAATTTCTGGAATGTTTCTGAAGAATATTAACACAATTCATAAATCTCTAATGTGATAGTATGATTTTCAAAAAGATACAAACATCACTCGCACAGAAAGTCAGTAGTGTCAAATATTTATTTGCCTCATTAATGAGGAAACCAGCAAGGCGGTGAGGCTGGTTCAAAAAGAATTGGGGAAAGCAAAGTATAGGGGCTCAAAGAAATAGTTGACTGCGAATGCTAATTTAAATATAAAATTAGTTAATATCCTACAGAGCAATAAAATTGTAACTTTTAGCGGTCATCTTTTTTACAGGAAATCATTTGCATCTCTTCAAGAAAATTCATTGTATCACTATCTGGAAAGAATCCTTTACATCAGTTTCGAAAAGTTGGTTATCTACAGAGATATAAAATACTCTATTCATTTCTAAATAAAAAGTCAAACAAAAGTACTTACCCCTAGAGAATCATATAATAACTCCTAGGCTCAGCTAGACAATATCTAGTATGAAACTGAAAGGATACTCAATAATTGTTTTTTCTTCTTTTCAAGATTTGGATACTTTTTCTTAACGTTTGCTTAATATCTGAGCTGCTAATTGATTCTAGTAAAGACGACGTCGCATACATCTTGTGAAGTTTGCCAATAACATGAAACCAGCATTCCCCAGGTGTTACCCTTCTCTTCCAGTGAATTAATCCCAAGTATAGTCCCCAGCTAGGATAACCAACCATCTTGATTTGCCCAAGTCTGAGGAAGTTCTAGGAACACAGGACTTTAAGGACAAAAGTGAGAAATTCCAGGCAAACCTATCCTAAATTGGCTATCCTAATAAAAGTCCCTTCCTTAATTCCACAAAGAACAAACAACCCCAAAATGTAATTTAACATAAACCAAAATTTTACTCAAATCTTTGGGATATTACAAAATAGAATTACCATATCAAAAAAAGAAGACCTTAAAACCAGATATTACTTATAGCCACTCCCAGAAACCCCTGGCCAAACCTCTCCAATAGAACTCCTTGTGGACATCTGCACCTCAGTCCCCAAGGTCCTGCCACATTAGGTTTAGCTCCTGCACACGAGTGTCCTTCAGCATAACTGTATGGCATGGAATTCAGAATAAGGACTCCCTGAAGGACTCTAGAAAGGGAGAAAATGGGGAGTTTTTCATTCTGAAAGGAAACAAATTGCAGAGACATGGCTCCATTTCTAAGTTGGAAAAATGTTTATTTATAATATGGAATTATTTCATTTTTTATTATGGTATATCTCTTCATTCCAGAATGTGATATCCTCTTACCTTAGGAAAAGCCTTATTAAAATGTTTTTGTCTTCCCTAAAGCAAAGGAGATCACTGATTTCAAAGGTAAATTCAAGCTTCTCCATTTATAGAAAAAAAATTCCTTGCAACTTTGAAGTTGCAGGATTTTCCCCCTCACAATATGTGGCAATTTGTATTTTTTGAAGATGACAGCAATAAAATATCCTGCCTATCATGCTCTCTCATGATGTGACATTGACAGTTCTCCATCAAACATAGGGTCTAGGTGGCATCCCCTTGAGTCTGGGTGGGCTTGTGACTGCATCCAGAGTGATGCCTTCTGTCTCCTAGGACTAAGTATTAAAGCAAACCGAGACCCACCACCCTCAATGCAAAATATGTACATATAAATTCAAAACTAATTTTTCTAAAATTGTGACAGGGACACATGACAAGCTAAGAATTGTGTTCCTATACAGAAGTCGACGGGAAAAAAAGATCTTTCTGTTCTTATCATCCCTAATTGTTTTTAATGATGGATCACCTGAAAATTCAATTAGGTCCTCCTTTAATTTTGTTGAAAGCCAAGAATTGTAAATCACCAAACTTATAAAAAAATAATTTTAATTATTAGCATCACTCATTCTCTCAACACTAACAACACTACTTCATATAGTTCCTTTGTTTGGCCCTGGAATATTTCTACATTAAGTGAAAGCAGCACAGTAAGTTTCTGGTCAGGTAAGAGGTGTACCTTATGTTGGAATGTGGAAGAGAAAAGTTGTGAGAAGAGAGAAGAAAACAGGCATGGCACTCTGACACGAGCCCGTCCAGCCACAAGTTCTTAGGCAGAGTACATGTGGAGTTCAGGATCAAGAAATTAGTTTCCTTCAAACTGTCTATATCCTTAAAAGTATTCATGTACCACATTTAGGCTGCCGTATTAACTCATTTTATCCTTAAAACAACACCATGAAGTAGCTACTATTATTAATCCATTTTACAGATGAGAACATTTAGACAAAGAGATGTTACATTACTTGCCCAAGGTCACAAACTTACCAACCAGCAGTACCAAGTTTACATCTAAGTTATTTCTAAAGCCCACATTCTTAGGCAATGTCCTGTATGTCTTTCATACATACTATAAATACATTTTGATTTGAACCCACATGTCATAGTCTGCTCAGGAAGCCATAAAAAAGTGTCATAGATTGGGCAGTTTAAACGACAGAAATCTATTTCTCACAGTCCTGGAGACTGCCAAGTCCAAGATCAAGGTGCCAGCATGCTCTGTCTCTGGGAAGGCCTCTCTTCACGTCTTGCTGATGGCCACCTTCTCGCTGTGCCCTCACATGGCCTTTTCTGTGGTGCACGCCTGTGAAGAATGGAGACATCTTTCTCTTCTTACAAGATCATCAGTTCTATTGGATTAGGATTCCCTCCCTAATGACTTCATTTAACCTTAATTACCTCCTAAAAGCCTTATCTCCAAACATCATCACATTGGGGGTTAGGGCTTCAATATACGAATTTAGAGGGGGGGGCCACAAGCATTTCAGTCCATAATCACCACATATCAGAATAAAAAGAAAAATTAGAAAGAAAAAAATAAATACGTGAGCATAAAGGGAATTACTAATGATCTCAAATAGTTGTTCTAAATGTCTAATACTATGTATATCATTTAATATTTATTTAGTTAATAGAAATTTATAATCAGAGGGAGAATTATGTCAGTTGGTTTCATCTTCAGTGTTCATCTAGATTTACCTTTTGGTAATAATTTTTAGATCCTACAGTTTTTCTACTTGCTAAAATCCTTCTTTTACTCCTCCTCTCTGGCAGCACCACGGGGAAACTACCAGGAAGGAAGACATGGCCACAAATCAGCATCTCTCTTTCCCAATTCTTGCTCTGAGATCTTATCTGTCATATTGTCCCCAAAGCAGAACTAAAAAAAAAGGTACAATTGGTGTCCTTTGGGAGATATGAACCCTGAATCGATGTCATTGTCAATCATGGAAATATTTTTTCTCCTCTGCTTGCAAAAAAGAAAAGCAGATTAACTCCTTGCTATTTTTTTCTCAAATAGGGAATGGCCATTCTACTCACATTTGTGTGAGCTCTAACTTACTGGTTTTTCTTAGCAAGCTTCCAGCCACTGTTTTCTTTCTTTCTACTTCAAAGAGTCCATTTTAAAGTATCAATAATCCTTAAATTTAATATTGGAGTAGTAAATTAAACTAAGTTTTCACTTGGAGTAATTTTTTTTTCCTGAACCATGATAAAAGACATCTTGGTTTTTGAATTGGGATCTTCAGGTTCATGCTTCCATTAATTTCTGAATCTGTGCTTTGAATTATGAATTTATAAGATGGCATTGGTAGAATGAGTCCAGAACCTTGGCTAGAACCAGGTATAAAGTCTAGGGTATTCCACAGCAAAACAACATCTCTAGAGAAAGTATCTTACTGTAAGTAATATTAGCCTTCTGAACATAAGGAAACTTCATTTTCCACAATCTCAAAGACAATAGATTTAGCCACAATCCATTGTATCTCAATTGTAATTCAACAGGCTATTGCAAATTTTTTTTTCTTTAAAAATCAGCTCTCACTTAGAATTTAGGTAAAGACTCATTTATCTGAGATAATGAAAAAAAAATTGTTCAATAATGGTATGAGCCACCTAATGGAAGATATTGCTTATATACTGTGCCTAATTTTGTTGTGACCATTTCTGCGCACACCTATGTTTGTCCATGGAGTGGTGGGGCAGGTGCAAATAAAACAGGACATTTTGAGTAGGAAACAGTGTGGTTAAAAGATTGGTACGTGGTATGTAAAGAGAATCAGGCTCATTATTCTGTTATTTTCAAATTTAGGACTCTATTGTTCACTGGTGTATCCAATAGGGCAATAGATCTCTTTACCTATAAACAATGTAAATAAAGACATGCAGTGTTTATTGAATTTCTATTTTTTTGTCTCTTTATGTTTATTATTTTGTCCTACATTGTCAGACCATTAATATTGTTAGTTGAAATTCATGTTCTGCTGCTATAAATTTTTAACGTCTCTGAACCTGTTTCCTTATCCATAAAATGTGAAGAATAATGCCTGACTTCAATGTTATACTGGAGATGAAGTAAAATTAAGTGTATAAAACATCTACTACAGTGCAAAGCACTCATTAAATGATGATGATGATGGTCATTACTAGGATCAACTAGTAATCCATAGGTCAAGTCCCTCATGCAGTCCATGGCACAGAGTTGGATCTCAGAATATGTATCTGTATAGGTGCTATTATTATAGGAGCAGGGCACTTCCTGTGCAAGTTATTTAAGTCAGACACACAAGGTACACCACATGTGAACCCATGTGTTACTAATCATTGCTCTGTTTTGAAGGGGAAAAAACATAGCTCAACTCTCTCACCTCACCTTTTCAATTCTCTACTATGTGCAATTAAGGCTACAGCTCTCACTGTAAAGATGGTGTGGACTAAGGCAAGGTTTAGGAACAGTCCAGTAGATCTGTGGTGCCCAACCCTCGGGTTGTGGTTTGGGACCAGTCCCTGGCCTGTTGGGAACTGGGCCACACAGCAGGAGATGAGCAGCAGGTGAGCGAGCGAAGGTTCATCTGTATTTACAGCTGACCTCTATTGCTCGCATCACCGCTTAAGCTCTGCCTCCTGTCAGATCAGCAGCGGCATTAGATTCTCATCAGAACATGAATGTTACTGTAAACTTTATATGTGAGAGATCTAGGTTGCAGGCTCCTTATGAGAATCTAATGCCTGATGATCTGAGGTGGAGCTGAGGCGTTGATGCTTGCACTGGGGAGCGGCTGCAAATACAGATACTGTTAGCAGAGAAGTTTGACTTCACAATAAATGTAATGAGCTTGAATCACCCCAAAACCATCCCCCCACCTCAGTCTGTAGAAAAATTGTCTTCCATGAAACTGACACCTGGTACCGAAAAGGTTGGGGACTGACCGCTGCAGTAGATCAAAGCCAGGACAGGAAGGCAGTGGGCAGAGTTGTGACAGACTGAGGTTTACAAGTGCTGAGAGTGAAAGAATCTTGGTCTGGAGTTTGAGAGAGGTATGCCAATAGTATTAATAGTATTACTGCTTCAGGTCTAATTCATAGTATTACTAGTTCATGCTTCAGCATTAAAATCCTAGCATGAAAAATTTCATTTGAGATTAGTGATATTAGTTCTTGCTGTTGGGTTCCAGTTGCAGGCTTTGCTGGGTTTGGGTGATTCCTCAAATGATAAGATCTCAAGTCAGGAGGGATTGATATGAGTTGGAGAACGGCTTTAGGAGTCCATCAGGTGTCGACACACATTAGGAATCAGATCTTTCAAAAGTTCGTGTGGGTCATTGGGATCATGACTTGTTGCTGTGGTCCTCTGGAAAAACCCATGAAGTTATAGGAAAGGAGTGTAAATGTGAGTGTACTAAAGTAGGAATATGTGTGTGAGTATATTGCAGGCAGCCAATATTAGTATATCTTTATAACGGGAGTGATTTAGCCTAAATGATCAGGGATTCGTTGGAGAAGTTAATGAATAAAGGGCTCTGAGTGTTGGGAGACAAATCTTCCTGGGTCTCTCTCATATCTGCAAATCTTATGTGAGGTGAACAGATTGAAGAGAGCGTAAATGTTGGGGAGTTTAAACAAGCTAAGAGTATAGAAGCAAGGATTCTAAAGACCTGATTTAAGTATTTGATGAAGATGATGAAAAAAGTATCTAATTTTAAGATAAAATAAATTCTTTTCTGTGACAACTTATTTGTAATTCAGATCAAAATATGTAATATGAAGAGCCAAAAATACAGAGTGATTTATTTAAAGAATAAAGGAAAGGCAATGAAGTTCCTGGTAGTGAATAATATATTTGATGTGACAGTGAAAAATTCACCAGGTAATTGATAGAGTTCAGATAAAAATAGAAACATTTAACTTTAGCCAGGGAGAAGCCAACAAATTAGGGTGAATAATGACCTTTTAAATAAGATTAAATTTGGAATTTCATATAGTTGTTAAATGAACACAGGGAAAGGTTCTCCTGAATATGGAACACGGTGACTGTTCTACAGAAAGCTTATTAACCTTTGGATAGAAATTCTGCTCCTGCAGTGACTATGTGATTGCTTTTGAGGGTTTTTTTTTTGTTTGGAGTTTTTTAGTTTCTGTGTGTATGTGTTTTTTTACACGAACCCATCATGTCTTCTTTATTTCCATTCCCTAGAATCTTATTATTACCCAATCTAATTGAAGTGCTTGCTTTGGAAGTCAGTGTTAATCAGGCAAAAGTAACCACATACTTCCAGTACTCAGATACCTGTGTGTCACACCTCAGTAAACACAGGTGAATTTCAAACCAAAGCAGACACTGATTCAGCAGCACTGTCAGAAGACCTTACTCCTGAACTATCAAAGGAAAAATATTAAGTGACATTTTGTGAGAGAAAAAATAGAGCGTGTAGGTTACCATAAGTTTGACTCTTGCCTCGAGGAAAAAATTAAATATTAAAAATATATAGTGAATTAACCGGTCATACTAGAAAAGCGTGTGTGTGTCTGTGTGTGTGCCATGTATGTGTGTAAATCTAATGCTATGGTTCCAATCAATCAAAAACTTCTCCCAGAAACAAGTCTTTTGCTCTACAAAAATATCCACACATTGTTATTAAGGCTCTGGCCAATCAACATTACATTCACGAAATGTGAAAGGGTTCATTTCTCTGTCTTGTTTTTAAGTAAACTGCTATCAGCTTTGGTTTATTTTTAATTTTAACTTTTATTTTTACCAGTCATTCATGACATAGTGTTAGGGATTGTTCTCAATAATCATTTATCTATTCATTCAATAAGCATCCTTTGAATGAAAGGCACTACATTATAATGAATAAGAACATGGGTTTGGACATTAATCTGCCTGGATTTGTATCTTGACTCCATTATTTACCAGCTCTGTGTTTTAGTGCCTTGGTTTCCTCAAATATAATTTAAAGATAACAATACTATCTATTTCACAGAGGGGTTACTGTATTAATTGAGGCATGCATGCTTCCCAGTCTAAAGAGCTATTGCTACAGCAGTAGAGAAGGGAAAAGGGGTGGAAGGAAGTTAAGTCAGTGCAAGGCTATAAGGACTGTGGACTGGGTAGATTTCCTTAGACCCAAGAGTTCTAAGGTGGCAGGTGAGGACTGACATTGCAAGAAGAGACAGCACATATAAAAGCATACAAGCATATCAAAGGACAGCACATTTGGGGAATTTCCAACACTTTTCCATGGCTGGAATAAAAATGAGTCTAAAGCAACAGTGGAAAATTAGTCTGGAGAAGAAGGGGTAAGCTCACATGTTACCAAGACATTTATTGTATTTGCTGCAAAGAGTTTAGATTATAATATTTTCATTTTAAATTAAATAGCTTCCTTCTATGAATAACCAGAAGCAATTTAGGGCTCATCATAAGTAATAAAAAATGCAGTATTATTTTTTCTCTTTAATGGAGATGATAAATAATAGGCAATGTCTTTATGATTCGTCGTCATTGTCTGGCTCTCTGGGGAAATGAAAACACAGGGCCCAGCAATGTCTACTACCATTGCCATGATCATGAAGTGTCTTGAAGGGACCCAAAGATTGTAGAACTCCAGTAAGCCGTGACTTACCAGTGACATTGATCGCTTTTCTTCTTCTGGTAATCAAATCCTCTTTTTATTTGGGAATTACTCTTTACCTATTTGATATGATTTTAATAATGTGTCAATCCCTATCAATCCAGGTTGACCAATCAAGCTCCACAGGCTTCTGGAATTAATGACACTCCAAGAGTGGACCCAAGAAAATTTAATCACTTCTTTTCTGGCAATTAATATGAACTCTGGATGCAGGAAGCTCACCTTCTAAGATTGGAAGCCCTAAAGATTATGTAACTGTTGCATTTCCAGGAACAACATTGATGTCACGTACAGAAAGCCTGCCTGAAGCCAATAAAGAGGAAAGCAAAGACAAGAGACGGAGAGAGATAAAGAAAAAGATGTCCTGGCTAAGTCAAGTCCCAAACCAGCACTAACTTTTAGGATTATCAGTTATATCTGACAATAAATTTCATTTTCTTATTAAAGAAAGTTAATTAGACTTCTGACTCTAGCACCCAAAGACAACACAGATGATATGGAATATGAAAAAAAATATATCAAGACAACTGAGTAGAGAAGATAAAATAAGCATAGGCAACTCCACACATTTTATCTGTGGTAGTCCATTTCATATATTTTATTAAACACTTCAATAGATAATGCTACTATATATATTTACTTTAAAAGGTTTCAGGAGAGTCCAACAAACAAACATCCCAGCTCTAATTAGACTCATCTGTGTTTTGTAAGTTCACTAGGATTCTGATAATTTTTTTTTAGGAACTACTTGAGAAAATAGGCAAGGTGATTTAAGAGTATGGACACGAGAGCCCTACCACAAGGGTTTGGAACTAGGTTTTGCCACTCACTGGCTCTGTGACCTTGGTCAAGTCTTTAAGCTTTTTGTGCTTCAGTTTTCTCTTTTATAAAATGGGGATAATAATAATTTTTCTTACCTCATAAGGCTATTGAGAGGATTAAATGGGTTAGTATATGTAAGTGGCTTAGGAGTACTAGGTACTAGGTACTAGGAATAATAAACATTATACAAATGTTCATAAGATAATATATGGTGATAAGTGTTAAGCTGTGGTGAACTGTAATATATTTTTCATTAAAGAAACAAATCACGAGAATAACTTTTATAAAATTATTGTGGTCACTAACAACATTCTGTTAAATGATGAATTTTGGATTTATAAAGTTTATATAACTCTGGTTCTTTAAATTATAAATGATTTGCATAATTTTTTCATAGTTACTTAGGTTTTTTTTTTAAAAGTAATTTGCAAATATGCATACTTAATCTGAATCATTGGGCAACGAAATTGCCTCCCAAGAACTTTAAGGTTGACTACAGGAATCACTAATTAAATTAAGATCTAGAAGATAAGATAAGATAAGATCTAGAGATAATTACACTGGCCCTTCTATAGTGAATTCTGACATGGGGAAATGACTTGGCAAGGCCTTGCCCAATTTTCAACAGTAAATCAACGATAGGGAATGAGCTACTCACCAAGTTCAGTAAGTAAGCAGGTATTAGTCCACTGTAACTAAGCTTGGGGTTCATAAGTTGTATTTGTAGGTAAATATATGTATATTGCAGACAAACTTAGCAGTTTAATATTTGCTAAAAATGAAGGATAGAGATTAAATATCAAGAAGAAGAGGTGTAAAACTTACCCTTACCAGGTAAGAGATTTTACTTAAAACACATAATCTTTCTATGTCTCAAGGTCCTTACTTATGAAATAAATATAATTCTTGTCCCTAATTAACTCAAGGATTGCTCTTTGATTCAACAGAAATAATTTTTATCCAAGTCTTTATAAAGTTATGTGATGTGATTGCAAGCCTCCTCTTCTATATGACTCAGTATCTTCCAGGCAATATGCACCAAATGCTTTTCCTGTAATAGCGCTAATTATCAATCCTTGCCATGAATCACATTTCATTTCCATTTTATAATGAATAAATCAAGACACAAATGATAAATAACTGGTCCAAAATGACCCACACAGCAAGTGATGGAGTCCAGACTCAAACCCAGGTAGGTCTATCATAAAAATATTTCAATTCTGCCTAACCAAGAATGGCATGTGTGTTTCATCAGCTATCCAACCTCATTTTCCCTAGGCCTTGCCTCTGATTCCAGCCATGGCTCTGGCGACCAGCTAAGTGCTTGCTTTGACTCCCTTGATGCCAACAGTGTCTTGTCCAGAGTGACTCCTCAGTCCTTTCCAATTCTCTGTCCTGAGAGTTCTACAGGGTCCCATTTGCTGCTCACACAATGGCAATTGAGGGGTTATAACCCTGGGTAACCCCTGATCAATGGGGAACAAGAGCCTAAGGACAAATGCTTCTTCCTGTCCATTTTCAGGTGGACAGTCCTGAGAGGTATTCAACACCATCCTCAGAAGGATGGAGCCCCCATTACCTACAGCAGTGACCAACTCAGTAACTTACCATTGTCTTGGCTTCTCCCGCCTCCCCATTTGACTTTGCTCTCTCTGCTGCTATCTGTAACTGCCTCCAAATAACCACTGGCACACAAGCCCTTTTTTCAGGCTCTGCAAGATATTAGATTAAGATATGGACTGACCTGAAGAATTAATTATAGGTGATCAACTTTCGACTAAACTAAGAACTCTTAATGTTAAGCACTTTATTAGGAAAAGAGTTTCATTATTTCAAGTGTTATGGACAAAACAAAAAGACAGAAATGGGAGAAAGTACTGACAGTTCTGGACACAAGGAGAAAGAATTTCGCCATCTGGATATTCTTCCTGAGGATAAATGAGATAGTGATGAATACTACATTTATGAGCCTTTTAGACAACAGCTAGTCTCCACTGGGCTTCTGTATTTATGGTTTATCTTGTTTTCACAGACAATGATCTACTGCGATATAAGTGGGGCCTCAAAGCATAATTAGACCAAGAAGCACATTCTTTACACCAGCCCCACTCTGAACTCACATAGTGCTTCCACTGCCAGACACTCATGCCCTGGTTCTATTAATTAAAATAAGCCTGCTCACAACGCATGTTTTCCTCTAAGGCAGATAGAGTAGAAAGAGAGAGGGTGATAGGTACAGAGGCAGTGCTATTTCTCCGTATGCATTTAAAACCCAGTTAATCAGCACTGGGATTCTGGGCAGGGGATTGGGGGAAACAAGTTAAAGGAGCAAGCAGGTCTAATTATGATTGCTTGCTTTGGAATGCTTTAGTAGGGAAAAAATGTTTACTTTGGGTCTATTGGTATTTGGGGCCCTAAACATTTACTTTTCTGGATGCTGAACATCTCTACATCACTTTCTCTTCTATCTTCCAAAAAAATTAGTGTTGTACCTGGAGATATTCCCACAATTGCTAGACTATTCTTATCCCATTCTCCAAGATTAAATAATCAAAAGAGAGCCATAGAAAATACTCCCTACGATATAATACTGTTTTCTACTGTTTAAAATCAATATGAGAGCAAGGGTTTGTGGAGACTGATTATTAAAATGATTTCTACTAAACATTACTAAAAATGCTCACTGAAATACAGTTAGGAGCGTTCTTAATCTCCCTTGCCAGCAGTGCTCCCATTGGCAAAGCTGGGATGATAAGATCTACTTCATACAGAGAGGATAAAATGAGAAATCTACATAAACCTCCTGGCCTAATGTTTGATATATTCTAGTTACTCAAAAAATACAATAAATATATTTATTTCTTTGATTTATAGAAATGACAGCCTTTAGTTATCCCTGATTACACCAATGTGCATATTACTAAAACTAAATAATAATGGCTATCACTTAGTACTTATTATTCATCAGGTACTGTGGAAAGCACTTTTTATGTGCTGTGTCATTCATCCTATACTCTATTAATTAAATACATGCATTATCCTTATTGCAAAGATAAAGGGGAGAAGTTGTCCAGAAAGATAATTTACTAAGGTCATAGAGCTAGTCAAAATTCAAACACAAGTCTAACACAAAAGCCTAAGCTCTTAACCACATGAATACTTATAAATATCACTATATTATTAGTTAGTTAAAGGCTTAACGAAAGTTCTAATGAAAAATAGCCCAGGAATAAACATTAGCCACTATTAAAGAGTCCAAATAAAACAAGCTAGAAAATGCTATCAAACTAACTAGAAATTCCGTTTTTTAATAAATACTGATTACTCAAGAGTCTTAATAAATGTAGATATTTCACCTTTTAGAAATATCATAAAACTTTGAGCTCAAAACTAACCAAATATCTCTGGCAGGAAAACAAAGACAAGTGTAGAACTGGAGGGGCATTAAATATAATCTGAAAAACTAAAATGATTTCAAATGTGTTACTGTAACCTGTAGCGCATCTGCAAAGAAATAAATCTTTTTAACAAGAAATTCTAAGAGATATAGCTTATCTATTTCTTTGTTTTTGTTTCACCCTTCTTGAACCATTATACTGTTTTTTCATGTAACATCCTACTGCCAGTAACTTGGTTTATTCCTAAAGCAGTGGTTCTCAACTGTGGCCACACACTGTGATAACCTCGGGAGCTTTAAAAATACTGATGCCTAAGTCCCATCCTCAGGGATTCTGATTTAATTGGTCTGGGATGTGACTGGGGCATCAGGATTTTTTAAAGCTCCCCAGATGTTTCTAATATGCAGCCAAGGTTGAGGGCCACCATCCTAAGGCTTGCTATAGGAACTATACATTTCATATAGGTTTGTACTGCTGCTCTATGAAAAATAAAATTCTGGGTGACTCAGCATTACTCTCAAAGTAGATCTGAGGAGCTATTCACTATGTAGAGTTGTTGCCCTCTTTGCTGCTCTGTGCAGTGCACCAGTTAGTAATTCGGCCTTGGTCCCAAAGCGGCTTTTCAGAGATGTTTGCTGCTTCACTACCTAAGACAGAACTCCTTGCAACTTTGCTTGGCTCACCAAGCAAGTATTCTACCATTTAGAATGCCACCTAAGCCACTCAGCTGCTATGCTTCAGAATAAATTGGATACTAGGGAATAAATACAAAAGGTCGTGAAATACAAAAGGTCATGAAAAAAGAAGATATTTAGGTTGAAGTACCTGGATCGCTTATAGTAACAGCATATATTCTAGAAAGTGAAAATCCTACATCTTTATAATTATCTAATGCACATTAATTGGTTCTAAGAATTCTTACTTTGGAGAATAATGTCCTATGTTAGAAGACATACATTCTATAATGATTTGCATTTAAGGCATATCTTCAGAATCTTGGAACATATCAAATATATGATCGTAATTCAATATTTTCTGTAATTACATGTACTTGTTTATTGTTTCAGAAAACTAAATTGAGAAAGCATATCCTTTCTAATTCCTTCAGGGGCTAACAGAAGAAAGTTCATTCAGGTATTCTAACCTCTTTCTCCCTATTTAATTTCTACTATCAGGGGAAAGATGATGTGATCTGAAATAGTTCAAATAATATAAAAGTAATTTTTTGTCATTTTCCATCAGCTAATGACCACTTTAAACACACCTGTAGTCAATTAACTTAGGTTTATCACTAGCAATAAGGAAGAATGCACACCATGGAATAATGGGTATATCAAAAGTGGAGAGTTAGGGGATAAACTTAGAGAGTTTGGGGACCTGGAGTGAGAAATAGAGTGGTCTAGGTCTAATGGTCATAGTTTGTACACTAGGGAATTGCTAGAGCAGTCAGTGTTCTCCTCTTTGGAGACTCCCTGAGGGGTTACAGTTAAATCAATCTATCTATGGTCTTACCTTCAAATATATAAGTCTGAACAAACTGGCACTCTAAGTTTACAATGGACATCATTCACTACAATTTACCTGTTTTGCAAGGCATGCTGCAATGAGCTTTGAAAAGTTGTGGTTTCTGTTTCAATTCTCAGCTCCCACTCTCACAGACTAATTGTCAGCAGGGCCATTTTCCACTATAAATAGAATATAGTTTCATAATCATCTTGCCTGCCTGGTTTTCAATGGTAAATCTTTAATGACATTTCTGATCTCCTTTAAGAATATTAGACACCGCACATTCCAAAAAAATAAGGTAAGACCTAACTTAAGTGATTCCTGAGCATAATACTATAGATAAACCTTGCCTAACCTATCTAAAGTAACTCACTTCCTAATGAGATTCAAACATGAATGCACACTATCCCATTACTCAATTTTATTCCCTGTATCACATTTATCATCACTTGAAATTATCTTATTTATTGATTAATCGTGTCATCGTGAAAAATAGGATACAAGAGAACAGATGCTCCTGACTGCAATCTCAGTGTGCCTCCTAGAATAGCGGCTACCATACAACAGGTGCTCAATGAATACTTGTTGAATAAATAAGTGAAATATTCATCTAATCATATGATTTGATTTAACTTTGATTAGGAAGACTTTTTGCAGTGAGTCGATAATCTAATCACATATGTTTTACATAATCTCATAGTGTTCGGAACTCAACTAAATATCAATTTTATTATTGAAAAGTATATATAATTATAAAGGAGCACTTTCTTTGTAATTTCTCTTTTTTGCAGCTACAAAGGAACAAGAACAATAATTCGATAGTATCCTGCAAGTCATTAGGGAAAATCATTTCTAGTTCAATAGATTAATCACAGGTATTTTAGAAGTATGTTTACCATATTGTTAGATGTATCTAGAAGCAACACTAAGATAATTTTTAAAGGTTCATGTGACTACAACAGCACATCTGTGTATTCTGAAGAGTTTTCTTTATTAGGAAACATATATACTTTAATAAAACTAGCATTCATGATAAATGTGAAATCTAGATAGTTTTCGTTCTATGTCAAATGAGAAGCTTATAATATGAGGTTATACAGTTGTCAATCTTCACTTTTCATGCGTTCGTTTTTGTTTTTTATTTATATGGTTTTTCCATTCAAGTCAGAGTTAATTGAAATTATTAAATATTATACTTTTATGTCAGTGCCACTTGCCTGTAAGACTTGCAAATGTTACTAGTTACATTCAGATAGCTTTCATTTTTCCATTGGCTAAAATTCATAACGAAGATTGAACATGAAGAGTGTTAATTCTGATAAGTTGGCTATACCCTCTTTCTATTTTGCCTATAATTATAAAGCATATTTACATGGTATTTTGCCAGTAAAGTGGTTTCACTTGACTTTTTTTTAACCAATGCTCACAAATGATGTTTTCTGCCACCCTCAATTAAAAATATCACTACAGAAGGAACTTTTTCTGGTTCCTCTGACTAATATTCTTCTCCCTTCTGTGGTAACAGCAATAAGTTTTCTCTCATGTGTGCTGATTTGGACTGTTCCACATAGAGTCTAGAACTCCTTCCCAACTTTGGGGTGGCTGCATGACCCAGGCTGAACCAATCATAGTACCTCATCTCCTGGCACAGTAACCGGCCTAGAGCTGGTCTCATAACTCAAGCAAGAGCAATAAGAATCTTCACTGAGACTAATCTAGAGATGTTGACTTTTCCCACTAAGGTTCTAAGATAAGTGTATATGAATTTGAGCTAACAGCAATCATCTTCCATGCCATGTGAAAAGAAACTATCTCCTGAATGACACCAACACACAGATAGAAGCAGAAAGGGAAACAGAGATAAAATTCTGATGAGATCATTTAAATTTTTTACACCTGAAGCATCTCTTCAATTCTAGGATTGTGTGGAGGTGAATCCCTTTGTCTTTGTTTTCTTTAGCTCATTTGATTTGTGTTTTTGTCTCTTATAACTTAGTCATTCCTAATTAATATAACTTTGTATTTTTAAATGTGGTATAAATACAAAATACCCAATTCTTGAATAAGTCATTAATTCTATTTGAGTTTCACCTGTAAATTCTATTTTTTTTTTTTTTTACTCTTTTGAGTGTGTTCAGAATTGATGTGCTACTAACACTGTGGTGTAACTATCATGGAAAACTTTTAGGAAAACATTTTATTTCCCTACTGTGAAACTTCTTTGTTATTTAATTTTGTCTCAGTGTGCCCTATTTTGCTCTGCTTAAAGTTACTTGTTGTTATCTTACTGTTTGTTTCTGTTGTACTAAATCCTCTGCTACAATTTCTTCATCCTTAGATTTTATCCACATTCCTCTACCCAGATTTTTGTGAGGTGGGATGATGAATACTGGATTTTTGAAAACTTTCTTCTTCTGCTTGGCTCCTTTCAAGTATAACTTCCAGTCTTTTATCTGGGTTTTCTCATCTCTGTAGAATCCACAAACCAGTTTAGATGGAACTACATTATACTGAGGGGAGGATGGGAAGGGGGAAGCCAGTGGGGTCTTGGTCATTGACAGAGGAAGATTTTAAGCTCCCTAAAGCCCAGTCTGAGGAAGGATGAAAAGCAGGTCAATGGCTTGTTGCCTCTCCTGGGCTCTCCAGTGGGAACAGATGTTCTCAGACAGCATGACACAGCTAAATCTTCCTACCTGATTGCGCCTCGTAAAAGCCTCACTGCATTGGTAAGCACTGTGGAGAGATGGGGTGTGAATTATCTCCCAGAAGAAAGGACAAAGGGCTGAACAAAACTGCAGATTAACTGCACTGAGTCTGCCAACGTGTATCTCCTGGGCAAGGAAAACAACAGGCCAACAGGGGCTGCCCGACTCTTATTTTCAAAACAAGATAATTAAGAATGTTTACCAAATGGCCACTATGTGTTATTTTAGTGAGCCTACGTATTATGCCCTAAACCAAATAATTTTGTGCCTTACAATAAATATTTTGGCAAACCATGGAACTTATAGATTAGTATATTTCCTCTCTAAATTTCCATAGTGATGCTGATGTTGGCCTTTTGCTTCCTGAAAAAGAGAGCAAACTAAATTTATAGGATGGTTATAATTCCTCCCTAGGACTGAGAAGAGAATTATTTGAGATTTTACTAAGTTTTCTTGCATTTCTTAATTTTTATTATACTGTAAATTATGCCCCGAGGAAACAAATTTTGAGGAGGCTATTTTTGTTTACGTTTTTCTATTTCATTTTTTGCAAAGCAAAAGTCTGTAGCACAAAGGCTAAGATGACCCCTAGAAAATTACAGTGAGATACACAGACTAAAACTTACGAATTGAAGGCCATATTCAATTTGTCCTGACTTATTGGGGTAAAAGGAAGAGACAAAACTGAAATAGGTATCATGGAACACAAACTAAAACAAGAGAGAGAGAAAAAAGAGAGCCCAAAATATCACATGAGAATACAGAAATAAAACCATAATAAATATGTATTTTTTAAGGCCCTTAAATTCAAACGTACCTCAGAGAATTTCATCTGCATGTTTCTGAAATCATAATATAACTTCCATGTCTTTCATTTGTCACTCTATATTTTTGGTATAGCACTCACCAACCATAAGTTGCCTAAGATGCAGTCCGTAAAGTCAGGTAATAAGTTCTAGGCTGCCTGAAAGTCAAAAGCTGCTATTCGAATAAGGAGAAAAGCAACAGCTGATAGAAGGAGGTAACATAAAAGAAAAGGAAAAATTATCTATGCCTCTATATAATCTGATTCAATTGAGTTAACCAGAATTAAAGTTCTGACAGCTGAGGATGTGCTTATACACAAGACCCACTTTACTTTCTTGAAAATAACCTGTCAATTCCATCAGCCAACTAGTTAATTCATTTAAAAATGAGAGAGATCCTGCTTATAAGGTTGAACTACTTGGTTGTTTGAATGAACTGGTTGACAGTTTTGTTCAAAAATAATCAAATCAGAACTGCATGAATCTGGATACAGTTATTCAAATTGCTTCATAATCTTAGCACTTCACCCAAGCTCTTAGGACAATGGCTTAAATGTGTTGGTGCTTCATAGTGTCTTGTTGAACAGTGTTACGAAGACTTCACGTTTCATCCAACAGTACCTGGTCAGTATGGAGATCCATTTCAAATAATAGTGAGGAAAAAAGTTAAAAGTTATTTTAGGTTCTGGAATATAATAGACCAAATTTAATCACACTGACACATTTATAATATTTAGATAGTTTCAAAATAGTAATCACTCAGTTATTCGTTATAATGAAATCTTTTAAAATGAGAGAGAAATTATTAAAGGGAACTTTCAGTAACTAGACCAAAAGCTCCCTCTAAAAAGAGTACACATATATTAAGTCTAATAGAAATTCCTCATGAAATGGTTCCTTTCATGAAGGGCTAATACCAAGCTAGTGCTTGCGAAAGTGCCGTGCAGCTTTATTGTCTGGTCTACTGGTTTTGACTATGCAAATGTTTTTTAGTGTGGTAATGCAGGGCTTTTGGAAAAAACAACAAATAACTGATATTTATATCAAGATCCTTTAATATCTTAAATTTCACAATATATTTGCTTTAATAAACCTGACGTAAATTACAGTTGTATAGTCTATAATTGGTATTAATTTCCAATCTTTCCTTCCTTGAAGAAAGCCTCAGACATGAAAGGTTAGAGAATTGACTTGGTCCTGGTCTTGGCACAGATCTTGGTTCTCTTTTATCTTCTATTTCTATCTTTGAAACATGGTACCCTCTTCTAGAAAACCAGAAATGGATCATGTTTGCTGAGACATTTTCTTCCTATCAGTATAGAACTCTTCCAGTCTTTCTGTCAGGTACCACTCAGAGTTCAGGCTATTTGCCTCAATCACAAAGAGTTACTAGCTGTCCATGAACTTCTTTATCTTTTCCTACCACTATTGCAGAAATCTGTGCAATTAAGAATTTTTCTTTAGACAAAAATTATCCTACTCAACCCATCTACTATGATGTTTTTTCTCTGTCATTGACAAAAAAAAATCAGATAATGGTTTCGATGATCAAGTAGACACAAACAAAAAGGAAAGTCATGTTTAACAAGAATCACTTACACATAAAGCTTTAGAGAAATGTTGATTGCCTCCAAAACATTGCGCTATCAAACACCTGCAGAAAATTCAATCTCTTCAGTGCATCATTTTTATTGCACATTGACTTGCAGAATTTAAATCGCCAGAAATTCTGGGATGATATGAAGAACACGGTCTGAGTGAGTGTCAAGGATATGTAAGTAAGAGAGTCAAATCTGCACCTCTGAATGACTTCTGTTAAATCACTTACCTTCAACAAACATGTTTCCTCATTATTAAGTTGTGGAAAGCAACTTTTGCCGCTTACATCACCAGAATGTTGTAAGGGTGTTACAATGAAATATACATAAACTTCCTTTGAGAGAAGAAATTTGTAAAACATAAATTCATTACACAAACCGCTTTCCATTAGAAGGGTTGAAACAGGATATAGTCCTGACTAAGCCACGGTTCCAACAAGCAAAGATCGCTGGTGCAGCCCCACAGGAAGCAGGTTTCTATAGCCCATTAGAAGCTATTTATTGTTTTCCTACAACACTTTTACCACAAAATGTACCCAAATTATCATATACGGTAGGGTAAAAGTTTGTGCGGTTAAAATATCCTGTAACTTAAAGCTAACCAAATTTAAGGTACACAGAAAGTTTCTTCCATTAATAGATAATAGAAACCATTCTCTAAAAAGCTTAGAATTGCATTTTTTAACTTAGCTGCCTTAAAAGTTGAATCAAAACTGCACTGAATTGACATACTATAGAAAAGAATTCTATAAATCAGTAAACGAGATAAATTTTCTTAATTTGCAATAAATACTTGATATAGTTCTGTAACATTAAACATAGGCAATATATTCAATAGTTTACACAATATGTACTTAAACAAGAAAAGAAACAATTTAGCCCTTGAATACTCATGGCCACAGTGGGAATAACATCATAATCTTGGCCGGTACTATTCTCCAGGGACCCATGTTGCTAGGAAACATGAGAAACATGAAGCTCTCCAACCATTTGGGATGACCATTCTAAATGGAGCATAAAAACAATTCCTGGTTGCAGTGTGTCTTAGAAAAACAATAGAACAGCTGGCCACTGATAAGGGCATGCTCAGACCTAAGAATGGCTTTCCAAAGAAAATTATTTTCTCTCTCAAATTCAGTATTTACATGAGAGAGTTTTGTGTTCTATTCCTTTTGGACGGTATTTAGTCCAATTTATAAAGCCTATTGAATATTTTTTTAATGTTCTGGTGCAGAATATAGAGTAAAAAATTTATTGATTTTTCTAAGATAGATACCTTCTAAAATGTACTTTTCACAGCATATATATGGAAGAAAAATAATGGCATGGTATCAAATGAACCAATTCTTCAATATTGCCTACTGCTCTAATGTTTCTGTTTTATAGATGTAATTCAGTATATCTAGCCATTTAAGAAAATATTCTCTATTCGGGGTGAAAGATGTTTCCATCAAATGAATCAAAGAAATATGTTGAGACAAACTATACTTCTAGTTCTTAGCACAGCTAGTGTAGCATAACTTAAAGTTTTAAAGCCTTATTTTAGAATTTTTTAAAAAACATACAGTGTTTTTAACCCTCAATTACATTTAGTTTCTTATAGTAAGTACTAATACTACAAGTGCCTTTATGCTATAGTAAATGTTTATGTGGAAACTGGTTCTACTCAATTAGTTGAAAATAATGGATTCTCAAGGTAATTTAAGAATCCTTCTTATAATTGTGCAAAGGAGAGCTCTATCCCTCTTCTAAATTAATGTAGGCTTTCCTGTAATTGCACATCTCAGAGTAGACACAAATTTCATGGCAAGTAAATGAAATTTTATCAGGAAATTAACCTTGAAAATTAATGTATCTGCAATTACACCACTGTTTGTAGAATGACATTTCATCTTTTGTGCTTTTATTTGTCACTATAATTTTTATATAGTGTTACTGTCAGTTCCAGATTATATGTGAACTCCTAGAAGACAAGAATTATTTATGTTTTACTCATCTTTTCATCTGCTGGACCAAGTATTATGTCTGGCACATGTTAAGAATTAAGTTTTAAGGATAAATGAATAGGTGAGTGAATTATCTAAAGCCAAAAGGCTACATCATCATCTCCCTATATATTCATGGTATATATTAGTACTGCTACTAACATGCAAAATGAAAAACTTTAAAAATGTAAGAGCATAGGGGTTTCTTGCTTCTCCAGTACTATATTTCAACCTATCATTTTATCTTTGAGAAAACAAGTTTTCCACTATTCAGTGTCTGAGATTTACACAAGATTATATAGCACTTCCCCTCCCCCATCTTCTATTAAGAAAATAGCGGGTGGAAAGATTTCGTTTTATACATTTGATTATTCTTTGAAATTTTCTCACCTTGAGCTCATAAACTACTACTTAGAAATAAGATTCAAAATAAAATAAGAATGTCTAAATAAAAAGTAGAGTAAAAATTGACAAAGTCACAATTCTTCCAATCCAATGTAAATGTAGATTTTACAAGCATTTTTTCCATATATACACTAGGTGGAGCCATTTGCTTAAGCTAGTTGTAAGAAAATTGAGAGTGCGTGTTTAATTTTATAAGAACCCGCCAAACCGTTTTCCAAAATAGCTACCCCATTTCCCATTCCCACTGGCAACACAGGAAAATTCAAGTTGCTTCACATCCTACTGGCACTTGGCTGCTTTTTTATTTTAGTCACTCCGATAGCTGTATAGTGGTATCTCACAATAGTTTTAATTTGCATTTCTTTAATGACTCATGATGTCAAGCTTCTTTTCATGTTCTTATTTTTCTGCTTTATATCTTCTTTGCTGAAATGTCTATTCAAATCCTTTGCCCAATGTTCCTTGTTTTGTTTTCTTAATGTTGAGTTCTGAGAGTTTTTGATAATACTGTACTACCCAGAAATTCCACTCCTTTACACTTATTCAAGATAAATAAACACCTACGTCCACACAAAGATCAATATACAAGTGTTCACAGCAACTTTATATTTGCCCAAAGTGAAAATGGCCTATCAACTAGGGAATGAATGAAGAAACTCTGGTACACTCATACAATGAAATAGTACTTAGCAGTAAAAAGGAATGAACTACATACAACAACATAGATGAATCTTAAAAGCATAATGCTGAACAAAAGAAGCGAGACACAAAAGACTACATACTATATGATTCTATTCATGTGACATTCTTGAAAGGAAAAGCTAAAGAGACAGAAGTTGGACCAGTGGTTGCAAGGGACTGGAAGCGGAGAGAAGGGATTGAATGCAAAGGGGCATAGACAAACTTTTGGGGGAGATTAAAGTATTCTATATCTTGTTTATAGTAATAATTACACAATTATGTACATTTGTCAAAAGTAATGACTATATACTTAAAAAGGAGGACTTTTATTGTTCAAACCTTTTGTCTAATTTTTGGATATTTGTTTTCTTAATATCTAACATTTTTTTTTTTTTATTTCAGCAAATTATGGGTGTACATACGTTTAGGTTACGTGTGTTGCCCTTGGTTCCCCCCCCACCGAAGTCCGTGTTTCAAATATGTCCATCCTTCGGGTAGTGCG
>NW_012140525.1:2671645-2698527 GCF_000956105.1 Propithecus coquereli | reverse complement strand
TATTAGACTGACCAAAGTAAATACGAAAGAAGCAATTCTTCGAGCAGCGAGACGAAAGCAACAAATAACCTATAAAGGAAAGCCAATCAGACTAACTGCTGACTTCTCATCTGAAACCCTACAAGCCAGAAGGGACTGGGTCCCTATCCTTAATCTTCTAAAACAGAATAATGCCCAACCCAGAATTCTTTATCCGGCAAGAATATCTAACATTTTAATAATCAATGAACATATCAAAAATTGCCAAAGAGAAAGCAATTAATATTATGAACATTCTGAAGAATTCTGGTAGTTTTTGTAAAAGTCTCTATTAATACACAAATCTTAACATTTGTTTCTCTTTCCTATCATATCTTAAGGATGTGCATTGATATTTTTTAATAAAATTATATTTATTTGAGAGTCTCAATGACACTAATATGATAGGGTGATATTTGTTTTATAATGAATAATCTAAATATAAGTTGGGAAATAACATAATAGAACATCCTGGTGATCCATACAAATCAATTATCAATTCATATTGCACTTTCACAATAGGATACTTTCTACCTTTTAAATGATGTAAAAATGGGAAAGAGATGAGATCGCTGATGAGAAATACCTCCAGCCAGAGCATCTCTGCAAGAAGGAGAAATTTTAGATAAAAGTGAAAAAAACAAACAGGCAGACAAACATAGATCAGACGAGGGTTGGAAGGAAGGGTACCTGAACCTACAGGAGACTCCACAGGAAAAGGTTGTGGAGCAGAACTGGAAGGAGAAAGCACTTTAGTGCCTCAGGTGGTGGATGGGACCCTGGGACTTCCAAGTGTGTCCTTATTCTCCACCTCAGCAGGGACAAGTTGCGGGGTGAGGCTGGGCAGGACTGGGTTGGGTTAGCCTTCCCTCAAGCTGACTATATGTTTTTCTCATTAGCTAATGGAACATTCTCTAAGATTGACCATATCCTAGGCCATAAAACATGTCTCAACAAATTTAAAAAAATAGAAATTATACCATGCAGCTTCTCAGACCACAATGGAATAAAGTTAGAAATCAACTCCAACAGAAACTCTCATCTCTACACAAAGTCATGGAAACTAAACAACCTTCTGCTGAATGATTATTGGGTTAAGGAGGAAATTAAGATGGAAATCAAAAGATTCTTTGAATTAAATGATAAAGGAGACACAAGTTATCAAAATCTGTGAGATACACCTAAAGTAGTCCCGAGAGGAAAATTTATATCCATAAATGCTTATATCCAAAAGACAGAAAAATCACACAAATCAACAATCTAATGACTCATCTCAAAGAACTGGAAAAGGATGAGTAAATCAACCCCAAACTCAGCAGGAGAAAAGAAATAGCAAAAATCAGAGCAGAACTAAATGAAACCAATAACAAAAACTATACAGAAGATTAATAAAACAAAAAGTTGGTTTTTTGAAAAAATAAACAAAATTGACACATCTCTTGCTAAATTAACAAGAAGCAGAAAAGAAAGGACTCTAATAAGCTCAATCAGGTATGAAAAAGGAGAAATTACAACTGATACTATGGAAATACAAAATATCATCTATGAATACTATAAAAATCTTCTCTATGCACATAAACTTGAAAATGTGGAAGAAATGGACAAATTCTTAGAAATGCACAGCCTCCCTAGGCTCAATCAGGAATAAATAGAATTCCTGACCAGACCAATATCAAGTACTGAAATTGAAGCAGCAATCAAAAAGCCTTCCTAAAAAAAAAGTCCCAGACCAGATGATTTCACACCTGAATTTTACCAGACCTACAAAGAAGAACTGGTGCCTATCCTGCAGAAGTTATTCCACAACATCAAGAAGGAAGGAATCTTCCCCAAAACATTGTATGAAGCCAACATCGTGCTGATACCAAAACAAGGAAAGGACGCAACCAAAAAAGAAAACTACAGACAAATATCCCTTATGAATATAGATGTAAAAGTTCTCAACAAAATCCTAGCAAACTGAATTCAGGTGCTTATCATAAGAATAATTCATCACAACGAAATAGGCTTCATCCCACAGATGCAGGGATGATTCAACACACACAAATCTATAAATGTAATTCACCACGTAAATAGAAGTGAAAACAAAGACCATGTGATCCTCTCAATAGATGCAGAAAAAACATTCAACAAAATTCAGCACCCTTTTATGATAAGAACACTTAACAAAATAGGCATAGGTAGGACTTACCTAAAAATGATACAAGCCATATATGACAAACCCACAGCCAACATCATATTGGACAGGGAAAAATTGAAAGCATTCCCGCTTAGAACTAGAACTAGACAAAGTTGCTCTCTGTCACCACTGCTATTCAACATAATGCTGGAAGTCCTAGCCAGAGCAATCAGACAGGAGAAGGAAATCAAGGACATCCAAATGGGGACAGATGAGTTCAAACTCTCGCTCTTTGCTGATGATATGATCTCATGTCTAGAAAACCCCAAAGATTTTGTCATGAGACTACTGGAATTGATAAACAATTTCAGGAAAGTTTTAGATTACAAAACCAATGTACACAAATCAGTAGCATTCCTATGCACCAACAACAGTCAAACTGAGAACCAAATCAAACACTTAACACCCTCACAATAACAACAAAGAAAATAAAATACCTACGAATATATTTAACTAAGAAGGTAGAAGACCTCTACAGGGGAGAACTATGAAACACTGAGGAAGGAAATAGCAGAGGATGTAAACAGGTGGAAAATCGTACCATGCTCATGGGTCGACAGAATCAACATTGTTAAAATGTCTATACCACCCAAAGTAATCTACAGATATAATGCAATCCCTACTAAAATAACAACATCATTTTTCACAGATCTAGATAAAATAATTCTACACTTTGTATAGGACCAGAGAACACCCCATATAGCAAAAACAACCTTAAGCAAGAGAACAAATTGGGAGGCATCAATTTACCAGACTTTAAGCTATAGTACAAGGCTATAGTAACTGAAATAGTCTGGTACTGGCAAAAGAACAGAGTCACAGACCAATGGAACAGAACTGAGAACCCAGATATAAACCATTCTCATATAGCCATCTAATCTTTGACAAAGCAGACAAAAACATACCCTGGGGAAAACTATCCTTATTCAATAAATCGTGCTGGGAAAATTGGATAGCCACAGGTAGAAGACTTAATCAGGATCCACACCTCTCACCTCTCAAAAAAATCAACTCACGGTGGATAACAGACTTAACCCTAAGGCATGAGACTATAAGAATTCTAGAAGAAAATGTTGGAAAAACTCTTATGGACATTGGCCTAGGCAAAGAATTCATGAATAAGACCCCAGGGGCAATCACAGCAACAACAAAAATAAATAAATCGGACCTGATCAAATTAAAAACTTCTGCACAGCCAAGGAAACTATCACAAGAGCAAACAGACAACCTAAAGAATGGGAGAAATATTCATGTGCTATACATCCGATAAAGGTCTGATAACTAGAATCTATATAGAACTCAGGAAAATCAGCAAGAAAAAATCAAACAACTCCATTAAAAAGTGGGCAAACGACATGAACAGAAACTTTTCAAAAGAAAATAGACTAATGGCTAACAAACATATGGAAAAATACTCAACATCTCTAATCATCAGGGAAATGCAAATCAAAACCGCAATGAGATATTGGTTAACTGCGGTGAGCGTGGCTTTTATTAAAAAGTTTGAAAACAATAAATGTTGGCATGGATGCGGAGAGATAGGGACACTCATACACTGCTGGTGGGTCTGCAAACTAGTGTAGCCTCTGTGGAAATGGAAAGTAATATGGAGATACCTCAAAGAGCTACAAGTAAAACTACCATTCTATCCAACAATGCCATTACTGAGCATCTACCTAAAGGAACAAAAGACATTCTATAAAAAAGACATCTGTACTAGAATGTTTATAGCAGTACAATTCACAATTGCAAAGATGTGGAAACAACCCAAGCGCCCATCCACACATGAGTGTATCATAAAATGTGGTATATGTATACCATGGAGTACTACTCAGCCACAAAAAAAACCAATGGTGATCTAGCACCTCTTGTATTATCCTGGATAGAGCTGGAGCCCATTCTACAAAGTGAAGCATCACAAGAATGGAAAAACAAGCATCACGTGTACTCACCATCAAATTGGTATTAATTGACCAACACTTATGCGCACATATAGTAGTAACATTTATTGGGTGTCAGGCAGGTGGCAGGGGGAGGAGGAAATGAGTATATATATATAATGGGTACAGTGCGCACTATCTGGGGGATGGACACACTTGAAGCTCTGACTCAGGCGGGGCAAAGGCAATATATGTAGCCTAAACATTTATACCCCGATAATATGGTATAATAAAAAAAAGAAAAAGAAAGAAAGAAATGTGAAAATTATTTTACCATTAAATATAAAAACCAAATAAGTATTTTTTAGTAGACAGAAGAGAATAAATATGAATATGCTTGTATGTGTATGTGTGTATATATAATATGCATATACATATAAAAATTGTATATTTCTCTTAAGTCAGATAAAAATATCTCTACTTGGAAGTTACATAATAAATAAATTTAGCTCTACTTTACTCTTCTGGTCCAATATTTATAAATAAAATTAATCTTATCTTCAAATATATTCTATAGAAACTTCCATCTGCATTTCATATGGAGTAGCTGGACGTGGGTTTTTTAGAAGAATGACATCCAGCATATCTGAAAAAAATGTCATGCTTTATTGATACTTCTTAAAATATATACAGTAAAATCTCATATTTAACCCATGTAGAGAGAAAATTCAGAATTTTGTAGCCTATGAGGTGTCCACGAAAGAAGGTTGGCAGAAAAGCTTCAACAATGGGACAAAATATGAAAATATCTTTGAGTGAATTTGGCCTTGGGAATTGCAATAAAACTATAGTCTTCAGCTGCATAGAAGTGTATATTGGTTTATAAAGTAGCCTCATAGCTATTATATAAAGTAACAGAATACTAGCATGTCTGTAAGTTCTGGTCAGCTTCTAATTAGAGTACTCTGTCTTCTGCTTGACTCTTTATTTTGAGAAGAGTACCTGGAGTATCAAAGTAGTCATAATTGTCTTTCAGATAAAATGGGATATTTTTATTTGTGGAAGCTGAGAATGTCTGAGATTCCTTATATAGCACTTTGATATGTAGGACTCTCCAATAACTCTTGACATCATATCATTTGGACAATTCATATTGTTTCTATTAAAATATTCAACAACATATTTATTGAGAATCTACCATGTGCAAGAATCCAAGCTAGGTACTACAGAGGAAGCAGAGATATATGAGTCACAGACCCTGCCTTCATTAAACTGTTCATCTTTCTTACTAGTTTTGTTTTGTTTTTAATTTTGAATAGCTTTATTGAGATGAAATTCAGCCAATTTCATGGTTTTTAGTATATTCACAAATATGTGTAGTCTACTATATTCAAATTTAGAATATTTTTTATCACCTCAAAAAAGAAAACTCTACACCATTTAGCTATCACTGCCCCCCCTACCTTTCTAAGTCCTAAGCAAATACTAACCTACTCCATTTGTGTAGATTTCCCTATTCTGGATTTTCGTATGAATGGAATCATGTATTTACTAATATGTGGTCTTTTGCAACTAGTTTTTTTCACTAACATAATGCTGTTTAGGTTCATCCATGTTGTAGCATGTATCAGTACTTCATTTATCACCAAATGGTATTCCATCCTATGTGTACCACATTTTATTTATCAGTTCATGGACATTTGGGCTATTTCTACCGTTTGGCAATTATAAATAATGCTGCTATAAACATTCATGTACAAGTATTTGTGAGGACACATGTTTTCTTTTCTCTTACGCATAGATCTAAGAGCTGAATTTTGAGGTCATATAGTACCCTATGCTTAATTGTTTCAGGAACTGCTAGAAGGTTTCCAAAGTGGCTGCACCATTTTACATTCCCACCAGAAGTGTATGAGGGTTCTGATTTCTCAACTTTCTTGCCAATATATATTATCTGACTTTTTTATTTTAGCCATCCTAGTGGATGTGACGTTGTATTCCACTGTAGTTTTCATTTGTATTTTCCTGCTGACTGATGATGTTCAGCATCTTTTCATGTACTAATTATTCTGTATCTTTTTTGGAGAAATATCTATTCGGATCCTTTTTTATCTTTAATTGGGTTGTCTGTACTTTTATTATTGAATTATAAGAGTTCTTTGTATGTTCCAGATACAAATTTCTTATCGTATGTATGATTTACAAGTATTTTCTCTCTCTGGTTTTCTTTTCACCATCTTTACGGTATTCTTTGAAACACAGAAGTTTTCACTGAAATTAAGTCCAATTGATCTATTTTTTCTTTTGTTCCTTATGTTTTTGGTACTGTTTCTAAGAATCCATTGTCAAATCCAAGGTCATGAAGATTTACTCCTGTTTCTCTGCTTTCCTATGTTTTATAGTTCTATAGTTCTATAGTTCTTTGATCCATTTACAGTTAATTTTTATATATGGTGTAATGTAATGGTCCAAATTCAATTTTCCTGCATGTGGCTATTCAATTGTCCCAGGACCACTTGTGGAAAATACTATATTTTTCCTATTGAATGGTCTTAGTACCCTTGTTGAAAATATGTTGACCACAGATGTATAGATTTACTTCTGGATTTTCAATTCTATTTCAATTTTTTGCATGTCCATTCTTATGCTAGTACCACACAGTCTTGTTTAAAATTGCTTTATCATAAGATTTGATATTGGGAAGTGTGAGTCCTCCAACTTTGTTCTTTTCAGGAATGTTTTGGCTATTCTAGGTCCCTAGAGATTCCATTTTAATTTTAGAATCAGCTTGTCAATTTCTACAAAGAGTCAGCTGAGATTCTGATAGAGATAATATTGAATAGGTAGATCAATGAACATTGGATTTTTTCCATTTATTTAGGTTTTCTTTAATATTTTAAACTAGTAGTCCCCAAACTTTTTGGCACCAGGAACTGTTTTCATGGAAGACAAATTTTTCATGGACCGGAGGGTGGGGGGATAGTTTTGAGATGATTCAAGTACATTATATTTATTGTGTACTTTATTTCTATTATTACTACATTGTAATATATAATGAAATATACAACTCACCATAAGTTGGGGACTCCTGTTTTAAACATGCTCTCAGTGTATAAGTTCTCTAGCCTCCTACTTCTCATAATTCCAACCAGTTTGTGTTCCTAAACACCTCTGATACAGAAATTTAGAGCCTCCACTATTCGTGGAAGATACAATTCCATATCATTTTGGTAGTCTCTATGAAAAACAAAGTGATAGGAGACAGATCCATTTGCTTTCTAACATAGCACTACTAGACTAGTTTTTCCATGGACAGTCTCTGTTCTTTTCTCGTTCCCGTAAATATACCTTTTGTTCCAGAATCGGGTGAAAAAAATCAAATCCATCAAAAGAAGAAAATAAAAGAAAGAAAGAAGAAAAAATGAAAGAAAGAATAAAGGGAAGGAAGGAAGGAAGAGAAAGAAAGAGAGGAAAAAACCCACAAGATTTGGCAAGGGAAAGAAGAAGAACAATAAAACTGAGTCCTCTGCCTTGCCCCATCCTCTGGACCAGTATGTGAGTTTCTAATTCTGATATAGAAAGAAGAGCCCAGTGGCTTAGCTTAATCCATAAACAGTCTCAGTTCAACTGGACCAGTGCTGAGCAGAAACATTTAAAGTATCAGGACTTTGACTAAAGAGCTTGAAGTAATTCACATCATCTCTTGAAAGTCATAAGAACTGGTGGATGCTTAGAATACAACATATAGCCTGGTTTTTATTAATACCTAGGATATGGACTTATTCATTCTTCCCTTAAAGGGTCTTACATAGCGGCAATATTCTACTTAAACAAACAATGCATACATCCACGATCAGTGGTTTTATTATTATGACTATGACTCCTCCAACATAGGGCATGTCTCCTGTCTTTTCTTTTGTAATTTTGGCCAAAGCTTAGTCATGGGTATTTACAACCTCTGTCCAAATTAACTGTGATGGTTAATTTTATGTATCACTTTGATTAGGTTAAGGGATGACCCAATAGCTGGCAAAACATTATTTCTGGGTGTGTCTGTGAGGGTGTTTCTGAAAGAGATGAGCATTTGAATCAGTAGACTGAATAAAGATCGCCCTCATCGGTGCAAGTAGGCATCATACAATCTGTTGAGGACCTGAATAGAACTGAAAGCAGAGAAAGGGAGAGTCTATGCTCTCTGCTTGAGCTGTGACGACCATCTTCTCCTCCCCTCAGACATCTGTGCTCCTAGTTCTTGGGCCTTTGGACTTGAACCAGGACTTACACCATCAGCCCCTCCCCTAGTTCTCAGGCCTTCTGACTCAGGCTAAATTACACTGCCAGATTTTCTGGTTCTCCAGCCTGAAAATGGCAGATTATAGGACATCTCAGTCTCCATAATCATGTAAGCTAATTCCTATAATAAATATATGTGTGTGTATATATGTGTGTGTGTGTGTGTCAATATAATAGGATTCTCCAGAGAAACAGAGCCCATAGGATATATTATATATATGCAAAATATAAAATTATATACATACACAAATCTCCATATATCCTTTTGATTCTATTTCTCTGGAGAACGCTGACTAATACATTGACACAGACAATATTATAAATGCTATTGCATTCAGGCACTTGATCTTTGACATAGGCATCTCATGTAGTAATAATGACACTTTATTCCCATAGGATTAACGATGAATTTTCTTTACCATGTACATATTTGAATATAGGCTGACTGGAAATAGGTCACAATGATGGAGGAGAATGAAGTTGTAGAGTTTCCATAGCATATTATATTTTTTTTCTTTACTGAGATGTCATCATAGATCATAATTCACTTGAGACGAAGTGACTGACTCTATACAGTCTTCTTGTCAGAAATAACTGAACAAATGTCAGCTCTCTTCTAGTGAAGTCTCTCTTTGTCTCATAGGATTTGCAATAATGCTATTGTTGTAGTATCTTTTTTGAATTATGTCAGAGAGTCACTGAAATCTCTTGGCACCAGGTTCTGAAAAAGACAACATGTTGAACAATGAGGAATGGAGGAGAGGTGTGATTAATTGTTAAGAGAGAGAAGCACAGAAGCATAACTCTTCCTCCTGACAGATGCTCCAGCCGATGACACAGAGTCAAGTAATATCATTGTTATAGATATTTGGCCAACTGCTTTAGGCACCATCTGCTCATTTTCCCCCAGAAGAGTAATCCATTTTCAAAGGTTAAAGAAAAAGTTTAAAAACTTGCTCAGGTGATTCATAAATTTCCATCGATTTCCAGAATTGTGAATCACTCAAATGCAACCCAGAGAAAAGTTAACCTCAATAGGGCAAGGACCGTCAGATCTGAACTGAACCAAAAAAAAAGGCTAAAAAACAAATTCTAAATAAAGTTTATCATTATTCCTCTTGCACTTTCTTTCTGAATATAGTCTGAAAAGCAAATTGGCTAAATCAATCAGAATCCATATCTCAAGCTGAACATTTATCTTACCCATATGAACTCCCATTATGCCTCCTCTTATGATTGTAATACAGGAATGGAATAGATAGGGCAAGTTTGGGGAGGGAGTGGTGAATAAGAAAAGAAATATTTGCAGAGGATTTGTAGGCCATGTCCAAGAGAAAAGGACCTGAAAGGAATTGAGCAAGGTTAGTGTGGTGGTTAAACTTTGATGTCAAGTAGATTCACATGCAAATCCCATTTACCACTTACTAGCACTATATGTAATCTTGGCCGAATTACCAATCTAAACCTTGTCTTCTTTCTTCCAGAGTTATTGAAAGGGCCTCCAGAATATCCACATCAGGTAACTCCAGAGGTGATCCATTCATAGAGAATTCCATATGAATGGTGCTTCCTGCAGTTACACAATGTGACTAGCCCTGTGCCTGGCATACAGTGAGCATTTAAAATGGCAGCTGCTAAATATTCACTCAGCTCTCTTCTAGTGAAGTCTCTCTTTGTCTCACAGGATTTGCAATAATGCTATTGTTGTAGTATCTTTTTTGAATTATGTCAGAGAGTCACTGAAATCTCTTGGCACCAGGTTCTGAAAAAGACAACATGTTGAACAATGAGGAATGGAGGAGAGGTGTGATTACAGAGAGTTCAGTCCTCTGTAAGCAAGAATGAGGAAATTCTACAAATGTCAGTGTTGCATAATGGGTAAAACATGAATAATAGAGGCAGACTGTCAGTATTCTAATATTGAGTTGTGCTACTTACTAGCCATGTGACCTTGGGCAGTTTACTTAACTTATTGGTGCTTAAATTTCTTCATTAGTGAAAGAGGGATAATAATTGTACCTAGCTTTTAGGGTTATTGTAAGCATTAAGTTAATTTGTATAAAACACTGACAACAAAATCTCATACATAGAAAACAATAAATGCTAGCTCTAATTAATTATATGTTATGTGGAAAGCTATCCTAAACATGTTGTTGAGATGATAAAGCAAACTATTGAATGCCTTAAGCAAATAGGGGAATTATATGCATGTTTTTACTTACATATGCATGAAAGTTCTCTGCAAGAATTGCTAAGAAATTAACATTTATTACCTAACTGGAGGAGAATTGCATAGAAGGAGAAGAGAGAATTTTCATTAAATGACTCTTTATGCTTTTGGAATTTTGAACCCTCTGAATGTATTAGCTATTCAGCAATTAAATTTTAAAATATTGATAATATTATAATCAATTTGATATCACTTACCTCATTGCTATTATTATCCTAATCAAATACCATTGAGTACTAACCATTGTATACCATAATACACTGTGTATTCAGTGAGGCTCAAGACACACTACTCCAAAATATGGGAGCTTGGCATACTGAATATTTTAAGCTGAAGGAATTTGAAAAACAGCACATACAGAAAGTTCTCTCTGACTTTCCCCTTGCCCTTCTCCCCTGAAGCAGGTCACAAAACTTAGAAGGGATTTTTCTGACCTTCCCCTGAAGCAGGTCATAAGACCCTCATGTAAGAAGTGTCCTCCCTGTGCCCACAAGAAAGGAGCCTTTTTCATTTCCAAAGATATCCAGACACAGAGAAGATTCTGAATAAACAAGTCTTGCTAAGTTTCCCCAGTTCATTGCCATTAGATCATACTCTTTGCCCTATCATATTTCTCCATGACTATTCACTTTTCATCAAACCTGTTATAAGAAAACACACTTAGATTTAACTGTTTATTTGAGTCTTCATTTCCTTATGAAGGATCCCACGTCACATAAATTTATATTAAAGAGATTTGTATGCTTTCTCACGTTAATCTGTCTTTGTTATAGGAGTCTAAGCCATGAACCTAGGATTGGTGAGGAAAAGATATCTTTCCTCCTGTGAGCTAAAATAAAATCTTAAGCCCCCCCCCAGCTGACTGAATGGACCCCCTCTTGGCCAAAGGGACCCCAGGAATGCCCTAAAGCTGAATTGCTGGCCATGAGAATGGAGGTCAGACATGCCTCATCACTCCCTCTTCTTGGAGACATCTTTTGTAACTCATTAACAGGCCTAAGGCTATACAAGGCAAAGTGTAAACCCCACCTGCAGGCCATCAATTTACTCAACAAATCACTTGAGTTTCAGTGGCTTGTCTCTGATGAACAGAAATCATTTTCTTAAGTTAAAACATTCCAAGCCTTTAGACAAAGATTCACTTTTTTAATCAATTACACCTCAAAGAATCTTTAAACCTGCCTATAACCTATAAACAACACCATCCCTTGCTTACAGATGTCCCACCTTTTTGGTCCAAACCAATGTATGCCCTTCACATGTTTACTTAGGGTCTTACATGTAATTCCTGTTTCCATGAATGTGTAACACCAAACTGTAACCACCCAGCTTGGCTTTCTGGACCATGGTCACACATATTTGGTTCAGAATTAGCCTCTTTAAATTATTTTACAGAGTTTGGGTCTTTTTCCATTAACACTCCTCTACATATTACACAAAGGAAATATTGGCCCTCTCATCCAAGAGCATTTATTCGAACACAGCAAATAAATACAAACTTACAAACATAAGAAAGTACACTGTGAAAGCTGTGTGAACTAAAATAAAACCTTAACCTCTCTGCTAATTGAATGGATCCCCTCTTGGCCAAGGGGACCCCAGAAAAACCTTAAAAATGAATGCCCAGCCATGATAGGATGGGAGGTCACACAGGCTTCATTATACCCCGCCCCTTGCTAATGGCCATCAGGCTTTTCTCCTGAAGACTAAACAGAAACCGATCTTGTGATCCAGGCCACCAATCTTTCCTGATAAGAGAACACCAACCATGGACTGGTTTTAATAGTCTACGGAGCACGTGCAGAAAGGAGCATGTTTCTTCTTTCATAAATATTCATGACTTCTCCTATAGCTTGTTAAATACGTATAATATATTTTGCCATCCTGCTCAGTACAAATTCCTGTTACTATTGTCTCTGCCTTGAAGCATGTGTTCCTGGCTTCTAGCCAGGGCTCTGCTTTCCAGCCTGTCAAAATGGCCACCTGCAGGCTGCGACCCTTTATGAGAAATAAAAGTCTCCCTTCCAAATTTATGAACCTTGTCACTTTCTTCCGTTAATAGGGGGATGCAGACCACATTCCGAGGGGTGTGGGAAAGATGTCAAAGGACTGAGAGACCAATTCTGGCTTGTACTCTCTGTGAAACCTTGAAGAATGTATAGCCTTTCAAAGGCATTTGAGGTAGAAATGGTATGATTTGATGACAATAAGATGGTATATGATTGGGAAGTACCAAGAACTGTAAGATATAAAAGAACAGAGGATATGACTGATGCTGGAGTTTGGAGGTAAGCTACTTAATTCATATTTCAACTAAAAATATTTTCCACTAACTGGAATAAGTGTGTGTGTATGTGCGTGTGTGTGTGTGTTTATCAAGGAGTACATATTGAATAAGAGAGGTAATTACTCAACAGAAAGGAGAGACCTTATTAAAAATAACTACATTGATTGATTAATCAACCCGACAACTGTAACTGTGGAGCATCTATGTAAATAGAATAACAATTAATAATTATCTTCTCATAGAATTCTCTTCTCTTTAGAAGATGATTTTGTAATTTCAATCAGTTTACAAAGCCTAAATCAATTTAATTGCAAAGCATAGACACTTTCCTAATGTATTTTCTTGGAATTACTTCCGTTAGGATCTTCTGTGAAGTTTCCTCCAAGTATATAAAGCTAAAAAGCCATCTTTAATCCTTCTCATTTATACGCTATTAAACAATAGTCCTTGAGTCAAAAATTACAAAGGTTTTGAATTTAACAAACATTTACTTAGTGTCTATGATGGGCTGAGTTTTCACAAACTTTATTTTTCAATTCTTACAACACTTGAAGACATATTTTAATTGTTACTTTACAAATAGGCAGATTGTCTTAGAAAGTTATGAATCTAATATTAATAATAGCCACCAGAGCTGGAATCAGAACCCAAGTGAAGTCTGTGTATATGTGTATGCATGTATATATGTGTGTGCATGCATGCACATACATAGGTGAGGGAAAAATGAAAAAAGAAATAAGGACCAAAGTCAATGGAAATTTTTAATACTGCAATATTATCTCAAGATCAAAATCTAGGTATGTTATACTCGAGAATGCAACAAGAGGAATAGCAGTATTATGTTTAGGCATCTACATATTTTCTTTAGTCAAGATTACAATTTGCCTTTGCCGATTTATCTTCCATTTCTCTCTGTTTCAGTTACCAATCTATTGCAGCTCACATCTAAATATACCCTTCATTGTGTCTGTCACAATGGAATTAATCTATTTGAGCAGTTCTCCTTTGTAAGAGTCACAATGCTAAGTTTTTTCAGTAGAGAGGGCTGGAAGGACATTACAGGAAAAAGAAGCCTCTCTTTTATATGGTTCTGTTTCTTTCTTCTTGTTCCTACCTTGTGGCAGCCAGAAAAGCATGAGTAGGGACATTTGGCGGACATCCAACATTGCCCAGAGAACGAAGCTACTTGCTGAACTCATAGTTCCAACCCTAGTTTGGTGACCACTTTGCTGCAGCCTTCTTGACACAGACATCACACATGCCAGGCTTTGTACAACCCTGCTGACTCTAACACCCCAACTCCTCTGTGTACCTGCTCGGCAGCCTTGGCCCACACGCACCTCCCACAGCCTAGAGACTATAGGCCAGCTCTCACCACACAACCCCATGAGATTCTCCACCATCCCGTGGGCCACAACCACACCTTCTCTAACTAGGTCTGAATCCCAGCTGTGGGGAGGGGCTGCCCCTTCTAAGTTTGTTCCTTCCTTGATACTTTCTTGCCCTCAGATAGGCTTTAGGGTTCTCTCCACATCTGAATAGTTAGTTGCCTCTTATAATTAATAATTCTTATGTTAAACTTTCCCTCTCCAAATTATTGTGTGGCTTCTATATTGTTTGGACTCTAACCGATATAATCTCTAACTTTGTCATTTTCCAAATAAGTACAGCTATACTATGATTTTCTTGCCTCGCTAAAGTAGAATTTCAATGTGACTTTCCTCACTACTAAGGAAATTTGGTTTGTCAGAAAACAGAAAAGGAGACAGCTGAGGACAACTATCTCTATTTGACTAATTAAAATGTTTAGTCATTGAAGATGGTTTGGTCCTAGTCCTGGCCTAAGCCCTCTATCCAGAGTATCAGCTCAACAAAACATTCCTCTCCTGTGTCTGCAAATTCTTGTCAGTCAGAATTAGAACATAACTTTTCTAAAGAAAATACTAGGAAAATCACTTTAGGAAAAATTTAAAAATCCAAAATTCTAGTGTCAAGGTTTCTTAAAAGAACTAGGCATACAAACCATTTTACAGATTTTTTTTATTACACTTGAAGATTTTTCCTGAGCATTTAGTAATAGGGTCCTATGCACTATTGTTAAGTTAATAACCATTAATTAATAATTTAACAATAATTAACAATTTAATATATTTTGATAACCCTAAGAAAAATCCCATTTGTTATGGACTAAATGTTTGTGCTGCCTCTGAAATGCACATAGTAAACCATAACCCCCAATGTGAGGTATCAGGAGGTGGGGCCTTTGGGAGGTAAGTAGGTATAAAAGAGGTCATGAGGGTGGAGCCCCCATGATGAGATTAGTGTCCTTAGGAAAAGAGGAGAAGATACCAGAGCTTCCTCTCTCTGCCCCATGAGGATACAGTGGAAAGGCAACCACTTCGCAAGCCAGAAAGAGGGTCCTCACCAAGATCCAAATCTGCTGGTGCCTTTATCTTGGACTTCTCAGCCCCCAGAATTGTGAAAAATAAATTTGTTGTTTAAACCATCCAGTCTATGGTGTTTTGTTACAACAGCCTGAGCTGACTAAGACATCATTGTTAACAAAATGTGATTGAAGATCTAGTCATATTGAACCATTCTCTCATCTCAGAATAGACCATGTTCTCTCAACCCCAGGGCTTTGCATATGCTGGTCTCTTTACCTGGGACACCCTGTGATTCAATACCTCCATTCCTATTCTGGCCAACTCCTGTGTATCATTCAGATCTCAGTTTAGATATTATTTCCTTCAGGAAGACCTTCCCTCTGATTGCACTTCCCGTTTCCCCAACCATGACACACAAACATAAAATTGTATTGCGTTTCCTCATTTATATGCTCCAATCCCTCAATACAGAATAAGCTACGTGAGGGCAGGAATATTATCTTGTTCATTATGCCTAGCCCATAATAGGATATCAGTAAATACTTTTGCACTGCTCTTAGCTTTCTTAAAAAAAAAAATCTATATTTATAGCTTCAGTCAGTTGTTCTCACATAAAGTTGCTTTTAACACTTGAGAAAGGTAACAAAGTTTACAGATAAAATCTATTCCAAATTTTTTATAACCTAGGAAAGGTGAGGAAGCATTTGGGAAAGAGAAATGCTTGCCAAATCACAGCTATGAGTGGTGATCTCAAGAATTAACCAAAATTCTTCACAAAGACATTTTTGGATGCTTTACAGATAATCCTTTGGAAAGCACTTTTGTTCATTCTGGGCAGTAAAGTAAATTTTTCAAATAAGGAATCTTGGCAGAGCCAGAGTCGGAGCTTTTACATTTGTGCTGTACTACTTAGGAGAGGACTGACTGTATTCCTCTTAGAAGCATCATTGCCTCTGTAAAACTTTAAACACATTTTCTCAAGGCAATATTTACCTTTTGGCAGCTAAGAATTCAATTTCAATTCAATTTCTGGAATGTCTGATCAATCTTGCATGATGTTGACAGAGTGAGGATTTTATGAGAACCTCACTAACAGTTTTATCTAGGAGGTGGCATTCCTTTCAAATATCCTAATTTCACTTATCTCTTTAATTGCTAATATCATCAATACAAATATATCTGTTTTGTCAGCTGAGAGAAAGAAAATTATTGCCAACTTCAGAGTATATGTAATGATACAAATTTCTCAGCAATGTCTGTCTGTGTGTGGAAGTTTGTTTCTTTGCACTAACAAAAGGGGTTATGAAGTATGAATGCAGGAATAGACTGTTGCTCTTTGGAGTGATATTTAAATATTCTAGAGCCAATATAAATTAGCTATTTAAGCTGACTGCATTCAAAGTGTTCTAAATGGATGCCAAATTACAAAATGCATGAAACAGTGTGGAAAAGACCCAGAAACTGGTCCTTAAATAACTTAACAATATTTTTCTAAGCTGTGCCACAAACAGATGAGTACAAAAATGTGTTCCATTTTCCAATTCATAGTTGATCTAGAAAAAAAAACACTTTCTTAATACAGAGTCATTTGCAGCTGGTGTTACACTTCAGATTTGACCATCTCTGCTTTTCATCACCAGCTGCAGCATAATTAGCATCTTCACACGGGCTATTATGGCAGCGATATTAAGGGTAGTAAGAGCTAAACTGTCTCAGTCCTTTAGAAGCTTAACACTGCAAACAAGCATGCATAATATGCATAGAAACTAGGGGTCATTCACTCATTAAAGTACAATAACCAAACTCAGATTATAGGCTAAAGAACAAATGTCACTTATCACAAACCTTCCAACCCCGTGTGAAAGGTGATTAAGATAATAATGTATCAATAAGGTGCACAGCTCCAATGCTCTCCATCTTTTGGCAGGTGCAAATGAGCCAAGAAGTGACTGGGAATGATATAAAAATGTGTTCATCAGATCACAGAGTTCTGAGATATTCAGAATTGGATGTAAATGAACAACTAAGAAAATGCAGCCGTAGGAAGATCAAACGCATATGGAAAAGTCAAAGCATTCACACTAACAGATCCTAAAAAGAAAGTGTTTGCTAAATTGTACAATTGTCCAGAAGAGTGTTTCGGAAGGTAGATTACGAAGCCTTATTATTATCTGGCCCCTGCTTTCATTGCATATCCTACGCTGCTCCACTCAGCCACATTAACTTCGTTTACTTTCTCAGCCTGTTTTCTCTTGTTCCTGGAATACACCTGCCTTACGGCTTTTGCACTAGCTAGTTGTTTCCTTTATCTGACTTCAAATACCTGACTTCTTGTCATTCACATCTCAGTTTAAATTTTACTTCCTCAGTCAGCATTTACCTTCAAGAAGTCGCTTAGACACTTCACCCTATTTTATTTTATACTCTAGCACTTATTGCTAATTTAATTTATTAATTGTTGATGTGTTTGCTTGTGTGTTGTTCCTTTTCCATCTCCTGCCAGTAGAAAGTGAGCTCCATGAGAGCAAAAATCTTGTCTATTTTATTTACTGCTAGCTTTCCAACATATAAAGCAATTCCTGCCACACAGTAGGCATTCAGTAAATACTTGTTAAATTCATGATTCTCATTCATGCATTATTTCATTAGGAAGAAAATGAAAGTAATAATAAGCTCAGTGCTTTGAAAAAGTAGTATGTAACATAATCTTATACCTGATATTAACCCCCTCAAATCCTTTGGAAAGTAGATGGAGTATAAAGAAATAAATATAATGTAGCAAATCTTTATCTGCATCAGGGCCTACCATAACATATAAAAATGTATATTTTTAAAGAATTAACTCCATTAAAGAAAAGCATATTTAATAATTTAATTATCGATTTTCTTGGAAAATAATTACCTGCTCAATTGCTAATTCACACATCCATAGTAATAATAAAAGAGACACAAAGCTAAACATTTTAATACATGGACTAATTGAAAATACTAATTACCTGTTTTATTTAGTCTAATGTTTTCAAAGAGAAAATATATTCTGAAATGAGGACTGAAGGATTATCTAAAATGACTAGCTAGGCAGAAAATCATCCACAGATCTGACTGATTTGGTTCTATCAAGTCCCTTAATGATTGATTTGAATTGCATCAACACTGATTGGCCACAATGATTACTATTGGGATTAGTGTCTGAATCAAACAAATCTCTTATTCCCAAAACTGAAATTGTGTGCATTTATCATTCTTTGTAACCACAGTAGCTATGAGAAGGTTGTCTCAAATTGATAATTATTGTATCTTTAGTGTAGGCTCTTGATTCTGCATGACTTCATTTCTTAGCCAGAAAATAGCAAGAGGGAAAGGATTAGAGACTAAATTGGAGATAGTAAAAATAATAAGTATATGTTAGAGGGGGAATTTGTAAGAAACAATGATTTTTTTTTTTTTTTTTTAGACAGAGTCTCACTCTTTTTGCCCAGGCTAGAGTGCCGTGGCGTCATCCTAGCTCACAGCAACCTCAAACTCCTGGGCTCAAGCGATCCTCCTGCCTCAGCCTCCCAAGTAGCTGGGACTACAGGCATGCGCCACCATGCCCGGCTAATTTTTTCTATATATTTTTAGTTGTCCAATTAATTTCTTTCTAATTTTAGTAGAGACGGGGTCTCGCTCTTGCTCAGGCTGGTTTGGAACTCCTGAGCTCAAACAATCCGCCCGCCTCAGCCTCCCAGAGAGCTAGGATTACAGGCGTGAGCCACCGCGCCAGGCCAACAATGATTTTTAATAGGTAAATACCTCACATATAGTATTAAATATTTTTATTTGGTAGATACCAGATCATAGGCTGAAGAATAATATTAATATTATTGCCCTTAGAGACAAATAAATCTTATCTTTTAAAAAAATGTAACCATTAAAAATATATTTCAGATAATGGGCAAAAAAATGATTGGTTTGTAATGTTCACTTCTGGTCATTATGAAGTAGCAAAAACTTAATTATTTTCCCACTGTAAACAACTAGAAAACTAGATGAATATATATTGAAAGATTTGCTGACATTGAACTATAGGCAAAATAGAAATGTGATCCCTAAGAAAAGGGAAACAAATGAGTTTAGTCCTATAATTGCCCAGTTTTTTTTTTTTTTAGAGGGGCATTCTGAACATTGAAGCAGAAAGGCAGAGCATAAGCAAAGCATGCAATTTACTAATTCAAAAAGCCAAAAATCAAAGTCCAGTGACTGAGGCAGAATTCCAGAGAGGAAAAAACTATACAGAAAACCCAAGAAATCTGTAAAAGCTGGAAAAAACAACTAGAGCTCAATAAATTTTTTCAAAGTTTACTCCAGACTGGGAGATGTTCCAACTAACTCAAGTGGAGGGTCCTTGGAACATTCAGTAGAGATCCAGAAGGTCAACTCTTAGTGGTGGAGCTAAATTATTCTAGAACAAAGTCAACTCTAGATCCATCAAAACAAATCTTAAAGACAAGCTGTGGATGGGTCAAACTGCACTGTAACTAAATTAACTATTAAAATCTACCAAAACAAAATCCAACTTCCTTTAAAGGAAGAAAACAAAATCTGGACATTCAACAATGTAAGATTCAAAATGTCCAACACCCAATAAAAAATCACTAGATATTTCAAAAAGTAAAAAATGTGACCCATATCCAGGAGAAAAATCAATCAGTAGAAAATGTCATGCAAACAAGAGGCAATGAAATTTGAAGGCAAAAATGTTAAAACAGCTATTGTAGCTATCTTCAAGTATTTAAATAAAAATGTTAACATAATGAAGAAATAAATAGAAAATGTTTTAAAAGAAACAAATGAAGCTTTAGAGGAAAAAATAACTAGAAAGTGAAAAATTAACTAGAAGGTATTAATATCAGTTTGGACACTGTAAAAGTAAAGTAAGTGAACTAGAAGATATAGCAATAGAAACTATCTAAAATGAGGAGGAGAAAAAAAAATCAGAACATCGATGACTTATGGACTACGACTAAGCAGTCTAACATACATAGAATTGTAGTCCCAGAAACAAAGGGGACAGTAGAAAAGAAAAACCACTGGAAGAAATGGTGACCCAAAATGTCCCAATTTAATGAAAATTATAAATCCACTGATCCAAGAAGCTCAACAAACCCCAAACAGCATAAAACAAAGAAAATAACACCAAGGAACATCATATTCAAATTCTTGAAAACTAGTTATAAGAAGAAAATTTTTAAAGCAGCCAAACAGAAGCACATTACATAAGGGGAAACAAAGATAAAAATAACGGGAATGGAAACCTGTAACCATCATCTGTCACCGTGATTATAGGCTACTATTTTTAAAAAACTGATATTTGTGAATAGCCAAACTAGCTTAGGACAATCAGATTGCTTACATCAGTTAAATTGGCTTAGGTCTAGTGTGTAAGCAGAGATTCAAATTATTTCTTCTTTTCTTTGTGCAAACAGCTGGCCTATATGTATGGCCACGTGATGGAATTATGGCTGATGGGACATGAGTAGATGTTACTTATGCAACATTCAGGCCTGGCCTACTAAAACTTTTTACTTGATTCCATGTTCTCTTTCTTTCTGTTTCTCCCAGCAACAAGAAGACTCTGACAAATGTGATGACAAAGCGAATGGATGCCCCCCTATCCAACCTGGTAATTTATATCTGTGACATAAACAAGAAATATCTTTTATTGTATTAAGTCACTGAAATCTTAGGATTTTCTATTTCTATCAATTACCCTTCCTTAACCAATATAGTCAGTTTTTCAACATGTAAGAATCATATACATTTATCTGCTCTGATTTACAAACAAATCTAGCTAAAACAACAGATATTAATGAGCTATTTTACATACAAAATTGACCAAATTTACACAGTCAATAAATGCCAGGTTCAAAATTTGAACCCAGGTCTTTCTGACTACAAATCCCTGTGTTCTCTCAACTGCCTCACATCACAAAACTCTCATACTTATTTCAATGGAAGAAGAATTAGAAAGTGGGGTAATTATTGATTTATGTCAAATTAAGATAACCAGAAAGATTTTATAGTTCATCAGCATGGAACACTGAATAATTAAATGCAAGTATATTCTAGGAGAGTAAACTAAATTAAAACTAAAATGCCGTCTGTAACAGAGCTGCACATCTGAGAATTAAAAACACTAATTTTGCTATTCTCTTTACATTGACTCAATTCAGTATTTATAGTCTCATATTTGACTTACTTCTCTCACATAAAACCAGATAATAACCACTGATGAAATGTCTTCATTTTCATAGCTCTGAAGCAAATAGCAAATATCACTTTTTTCAATATTTTATGCTTACAATATTTAGCAGTCTATTTCATCCATTAAAAGGTACTCATGTATTAACATAAAACAAAGTAAGGAGTACTATTATCTCTTTCCCTGAAGATGCAATATAATGCAAATCTAATAGAATATATGATTTTTCTCCTTAAGCTTCTTATAAACTCTTTATGGTCATTAGAACAACTTCTGAATACATTGCATACTCTTCAACACATCTCTTTTATAACACATGGTGCAATACATTATTAACAATGAGAAAACATATTTTATTTCTTTTAAAATTCTATTATTTATCTTTTATATATTGTCCAAATTCAAATAAATATGTCCAAAAATGTCCACCCTTTGTCCAGGGAAATGGTTATCACATATAATCCAGAGGGAACATAAAATGACTACAGTTTTCTGCAGTATGCTTTATGTATTTGTATTCATTGCTTTAAAATATGCATATTTTTGATGCAGCAGTTCTGCTTCTAAAATTTACTTTGATGAAATGATTATGAATATGCCCAAAGATTTATCCTTAACTTTATTCATTGCAGCAATTATGTATTTATTGTATATAACTCTTCGTCATTAAAAAAGAACTAGTTAAGAACAAAATGATAGCTAAAAATATCTAAACTTTTTATTTGTAAGAAGTGAACATTTCATTGGGGATATAATTTGAATTTTGCAATGGCATAGATAGTCTAGAATTGTTTAAACCAAAAAAAAAAGACCGCTGTACTTTCCTCTTTGTCTTAATACCCTGACAAATTAAAAATAGAAGAAACAAATATTTTTCAAAGTTTTGATATTACATAGCACACACCCTAAAATTTATTCTAGTTTATAAAAATGTTCCATTATCTTAGAATGTATCCAATGATTAAACATAGTTCTCTGAAACAGGTATCAATTATACTAATCTAGTTTAACTTCTTATCCACAGAACACTCCTAAATCAGGACTTAATATTGTTTGTAATGAAGGCTTTTATGGTGTCCTTAGAAACTCCACTAGCCCTTCGAAAAATGATTGGCCAAAGGGACTTTGAGTTAATGAGGTTAACTTTTGTGGTTCATTGGTTGTGTATTTCTAAGTCCTTTATAAACACGTAGAAATTTTTCAAGGTAGTCATGGTGGTCATGGCTGCTGAAAATCCCTTATAAACGATCAGTTTTTCTCACTAATTTCTTGATTCATAATTAATCTTATTCTAAATGCTATATTTTAATGCTTTCTAAATATGATGATTAATTTGCTTTCCTACCTATATTGCTTGTAAATGACATTAATATGCCAAAAAAAACCCTGAGAACATCAATGCCTTGTTCAATGCTGAAGTAATTTCAATCTTTTTTCTAGAGACATCAATTAATTAATATTTCCAAAATATTATTATCCTATTATTATTATTTTAAATCATAAAATAATTCATTATAAGAAAATCTATTATTAAAATATATTATTTCCTAATTTGCATGGTCTTACCTCTTCTTCTCAAATATAGTCATTTAGAAAGAAACCAAAGGAGAAATGGCAAGGGCCCAGGGCCCTTCCTTCAGACTCAGGGATACTGTATATGGTGTTAGGTAGAGATTCAAAATCATTTTTGCATATGAATATTTGGTTGGCCCAGCACCATTCGTTTTTTGGGGTTTGTTTATTTGTTTGTCTGTCTGTTGAGACAGAATCTCGCTCTCTTGCCTGGGCTAGAGTGCACATCAACCTCAAACTCCTGGGCTCCAGTGATCCTCCTGCCTCAGCCTCCCAAGTAACTGGGACTACAGGCATGCACTACCATGCCCAGCTAATTTTTTGTTTCTATTTTCAGTTGCCCGGCCAATTTTTTTCTATTTTTAGTAGAGATGGGGTCTCACTTTGCTCAGGCTGGTTTCAAACTCCTAACCTCAAGCAATCCTACTGCCTCGGCCTCCCAGAGTACTAGGATTATAGACGTGAGCCACCGCGCCCGGCCAGGCACCATTTGTTGAAGACTCTTCTTTCTTCCATTGAATTGTCTTGGCATCCGTGTTGAAACCAATTGACTGTAGATGTACAGGTTTATTTCTGGACTCTCCATTCCATTCCATTGATCTATATGTCTATCCTTATGACAATACCATGCTGTCTTGATTACTGTAGTTGGATAGAAAATTTTGAAATTAAAAAGTATAATGTATATTGTTAATATATTAATATTGATATACAAATATATATTTCATGTGTTTCAATTCATTGGTGTACCTTTCTTGACCAATGTAAATGTATTCAGATGATCTCTTTAGTCCTTTAGACATGATCGTATTAGTCATTCATATCATCCTTACACTGTAGTGTAAAAGGAATTTCTTAACTCAATTTGTACATTTTCTGACCCAAACCTAGAATCTGCCATTTCTTCCAGGTAGTATGTTTCCTTTTGGTGGAAAATGGTATTTATACTCTACAGTCTTGGCACTAGCAAAATTTACTGGTACTTGGCTGGTCATTGTTTCTACAGCTTTGCAGTGGACAGAGTTAGAAATATTTTTTTAATAAAAATATAGCTCAGCAGTTCATACTGATACTTCCAGTTCAAACCTTATTGACCTTACATCTAGATCTACTTTCTGTCATGCCAAAAATTTCAGTTCTCAAATAAAAAATTAATTTGCTTTCTCCAGCACTACACATTCCATAATCTCAGAATAACTATCATTACAATATTGAAAACATTGGAAAATTTTTCCAGATTTTTTGGTTCTCAGTATCTTCTCTAATGATGTATAATAAGATCGCTCTGTCCTACAGTTATTTGAAATAGTTCCTACTTAAGTGGCTATGCTATCAACTCAATAAAAATTTAGATTCATTAGTTATATTAATTTTTTAATTAACTGCTTTATAATTATGTAAATTGTATATCTTCTTTGTAGAAATGGGTTTATTTCTACAAAACCAGGTACAGCCTAAGAATTCTACCCTCTACTCAGCTCTCTCCACCTTACTGCTATCCTCATCCATATTATTTTTTGTAATTTTATGGTTTATCTTTCCATTGTTTTGTTTTTGCATAAACTAATATGTCTATGCATGTAAACATTAGCACACTATGCACAGTTTTATTCATTTTTCTTCTTTCACTTAATACAATCCAGAGATAATTTTTTTTTATTTCAGGAACTGATTTAAGTCCACTTATAATTATTGATATGTGACCAATATTTTGTCCTCACTTTTGTCATATTGTTTGTCATTTTGTCATATTGTTTGTCATTCATATATATGTACATTTGTCTTATATATAAATAGTTTTTACTGTGTGATTTTTTTTTTCACCATGTGATATATTTTATTCTACTTTCTTTTTCTCTCAGTATACCTTTTGGTATTTAGGAATTTTGTGATTTTGTTCTAATAGTTTGTCACTTGGGATTTTTTTTTTTTGAAACACATCAAATTCACAGTTTAATTTGGAAAGGACTGATTTATTTACAATACAGAACCTTCCCATTCATAATCACCATATACATTTACTCATGTCTTCTTTTATGCCTTTCAAGCAAAGTTTTATATTTCCTTAAATTCTTAATATTGAATATTACTTATGTTTCTTCCGCATCATTTTACAGTTTCAGATGCTATCAAAAATGAGATTTTTCTCTATTTCATTTTCAAATTGGTTATTCTGGCATAAGCTATTGATTTTGTATTTTGTTATATTATTGGACTTTCTTACTAGTGCTAAGCTCAATTGAATTTTTATTTTGAGATAATTTTAGATTCACATGAAATTATAAGAAACAATACAGAGAGATCTCTGTACCTTTTATGCAATTTCCCCTAATGAAAATATCTAAAATTCTAAAAATAATTTTCTTGCAGTTTAATTACATCTTTGCAAATGCTATTCTTATTTTAATTTTTTATCAGTGCCTGTCTGTCTAGAAATATATTTTATAATCTAAAACAAATCTGAATAATTTATTATTAAATTTTATCTATGTGCTCACTGTTTATTTCAAATTTTAAATGATATAAATGGAAACATAAATAGCCAACAATCTTGTACCATGTGCATGCTGTTCTCCTGAAATTACAAATGCAAAACAAAGCATTTTACAGTTAGCCAGTAACCTGCTAATATCTGAAGTATATAGACTGTGTTATGAATGCGCTTTTAAATTCTTAAGTAAAATACACGGCATGATGCGTGTATCTATTTGCTGAAAGGTCATGGTGCACTGAAATCATTGGAGAACTGTCTAAAGACTGTAAGATTTCTGTTTATCTCTAATAGGCAATACCTTTTGCAACCACAAAGGCTCAATAGGAAGCAAGAAATACTGCTGTAATATTGACTTGGTAAGGTCTATGGAGTTTGAGGGCATGCTTCCATATTCTGACAGCTGCCTTTCTTTCTCAAAAATGATATACTAACAACACATGCTAAATTTTATTGAGATGTGAATGAAATGTATAACATTTGTACTGAATTCATTATGATCTCCAGATGCTTTCTTTTAAGAAGGAAAAGTACAAGTACATTACTATTCATTTCAGGCATTTATTGGTACGTTTATATTAAAAATAGAAATTAACATAAATTAAACAATTGAATCTAGAAGAGTGTCATTTGGTTGAAACCTTTGAGCAGCTACCATTTCAACCATCATTCCCATTTTGCAGATACCAATTCTGGTAAGACGATATACCAAATAAATAGTAAGGAATATTCTTTTTGTATGTTTCCCCATATGAAATTTCATAGAACAATACCTTTAGAAAAGGGTAAAGGGAAAAGTATATTTCAATTAAACCTACAATGTTTAGACATTTGTACGTATTTACACTCATTTTACTAAAGAATATAAGGCTTTTTTACAAAGAATCTAACCAACTCTTTGCATGCTCCTTTACGCTCTCTGCATAAATTTTTTTAATTAAGTGTGGAAAATAAGAACCTGTTAGTATATAATAATTAATTTTATATATGTAATAATTTTTTCATAGCCTCAAATTTCATCAACAAAAGTGCAAATTTACATATTTGTTCAATAGTACATGCATATTTGCAAATATCTGATCCTCAAGAGACTAAAAATATAATAATATAAAGATGGTGTTGTCTATGCTACAAAAATAAAATATTGAAGAAACTTTCAAAATTATGAGAGTTTATTTTAATCTTTAGTCATCTTAAGCTTTTCTATAATTTCTGGATCAGTGTTGTTTAATAAAAATATAATGTGGGCCACAAGGTAATTTTGATTTTTTTAATATTCATTTTTTAAAAGTTTAAAAGAAACA
>NW_012140525.1:2658954-2659799 GCF_000956105.1 Propithecus coquereli | reverse complement strand
GTTTAATATAAGAGTAAATAATCTAGTCTCAAACAAAAGAATCATCAAAGAAATGGATTAATGTGTTTCCTTTGTTCCAGCATTTTCCATCTGTACAAAATGTTGCTTCTTTTGAAATCAACTGAAGATTATATATGTATAAGGTACAGGCTAGGGGGCACCGAGAGAGGGGAATAGGGCTACCACTGCTCATATTTGGAAACAGATGGTTTGAAAATGAATAAAGGTAATTAGTAATAATGATGTCTTGACTGCACAGAGCAGCTGTCCTCCTCAGAACTCAAGAGCTTCTTTCATTATCTCATTTATCCTCTTGACATCTAGTCATGAAATCAAGAATGGAATGGACACACCTATTTGTTTTGTTTTGTTTTTTTGTTTTTGTTTTTACCTTTAGACAGTAATAACCCTTTCTGACACAACAGACCTACATGGTTAGACGGTTACAATTGCAACACATGATATGCCCTGCAGGTTGTTTTAAATAATGGAACAAAACTTTCATATCACAAATATGTAAATTTGCTTGAACTGGCAGGAAAGGAAGGTAGAGGAATTTGGAAATAATATTTCCAAATATTTCTCTACGTGTCAGATAGACTTTTAAACGTGGATTGAGATTGAGATGATTTATTCATACAGGGTTTGAACTAGAATACAAGGTACCTGATTACTAAATTAGAGATTATTTTTGTTTGATTTTACCCCACTGACACTATACTATCATCTCTCTAGAATCCTAAGTCTCGTGAATATGAAAAGACCTAAACCACCTTTGTTTTCCAAGAAATCTTAGAACTTGAAAGCATAAATTTTCTTACATGTTAATCTAAGAAGAGGTTTAA
>NW_012140525.1:2654645-2658845 GCF_000956105.1 Propithecus coquereli | reverse complement strand
AAAAAAACTATTGTACATACCGACCAGCGAATACTACTCACCAGTAAAAAGGAACAGATTACTGAGAGATGCAATGACTTGAACAAATGTCTGGGGAATTATATTGAGTGAAAAAAGCCAAGCTCAAAAAGTTACATACTGTGTAATTCCATTTATATAACATATCTTAAATGACAAATTTTTAGAAATGAGGAACATATTAATGGGTGCCAGTGGTTAGGAATGGGGAAGGAAGAAAGTGGAAGGTGAGTGTTTTTATAAAAGGAGAATTCAAGGGAACTGTTCAATGTGGTAGTGGATATGTATGTGAAAAAATTGCATAGAACTAAATACACACACACACACACACACACACACTGAATACAGGTAAAATTGGGGAATTCCAAATTAGATGGATGAATTGTATCAATGTCAACATCCTGGATGTGATTTTGTACTATAGTTTTACACAATGTTACCAAGGGGGGCAAAGCAGGGTGGGGTAGGGGGGAGGGGGAACTGAGTAAAAGTACACAAGATCTCTCTGTGTTATTCCTTACATCTCCATGTGAATATCTACTTATACTAATAAAAATTTCAATCACAAAAAAAAAAAAAAGAAAGTTTGTTTCAAAAGCATCCAGGAGTTGGCAAACTTTTTTTGTAAGGGGCCATATATTAAATATTTTGAGTTTTGTAAGCCATACTGTCTCTGTCACAACCAATCAACTCTGCAGTTGCAGTGCAAACAAGCCATTGACAATATACAGACAAATGGAAGTATCTTTATTCCAGTGAAACTTTATTTACAAAAACAGATGGTGGGGCCATAGTTTACCACCTCTGGTCTAAACTACTTTCCTTGCAAGTAAAAGAAAACCAGCTCAAACTTGTTCCATATTTATTGGAAACTGCAGCAAAAACCATCTTACTCTAGGTGTTCAGAAGATGTTGTGAGAAACCTATTTTCTCGCCACTTCTTGGCCATTTGCCTCTCCCAGTCTAATGCTCTTACTGTTCATGATCCCAGAAGGAGAGAGAAAAACCCTCTCTCCTGTAGCAACTATACCAATTTCTAAAAAGATATCGAGATCTTGCTTAAGTCATTTTCCCATCCTTGGATCACTGTTCCCAGTTGAAGGTGGCCACTCACTGGTCAGCCTGGCTCACGTGCTCACTTCTATAAAAGCGGGAGTGAGGGGAGACACGTTTGGTTGCCATACTTGCCAGATGAGAGAGAAGCAGTTAACTAAAGGCAAAAAAGGGGTAATTTTTGAGAAAGAAAGAAAGAACTGCATGGTAGGGACAAATTACAGTGTTCATTACAATAGTTTTGCGTATCTTCAACCTCAGATTGAAGAGAATTGATGAAGGAAATGGTGCTCACATGTCTTACGGCTTGAAACGAAAGCATTTAATAAATACATATATTAATGGTATATTAATGAAAAATTAGAAGCTACTTACCAATATCATCATACCTCAGGACATTATCATTGCTGACTGTTAACTCCAGTGGGGGGAAAAAAAGAATACCAAGAGGAACCAGGACTTTTTCATAGGAAAGCATCGGGCACTGGGGTGGGATGGAAGACGAAGCCAGGTTGTAGGTGTAATGATAGCCTCCTGATAAGCAGAAGGCGAATGTATAAAGTATAGCAACAGACATCCAGTGGTCCATACTTGGAGAAAATCACCAAAGAATGGGGATTTCTAACAAGCAGATCGAGCAATGAGTCACACGATATAGATTAAGGGAATGTATCCTGATGAAGGTCACTAGCAATCGCAAGAATGGAATTTCAGCCTTACAGTAAGTGGGATAACATTCGGGTTTATAAAACATGATTGCAGATATCAGAGACAGAAAGAAGGATGACTATTGGATTTCACATTAAAAGGCACAATGATCTGAATTGGTGCTGAAGGCCATGCTAGCAATTAATGCCTGATATTGGTCTGGAGTTCCTTCACTCTCTCCTACCCAAGGTCAAGAATTTCCTAGAATATGAAACAGGGCTGAACTTGAAGCCGATGATCAATTCTCCAGAAGATGCAAAAGCTAAGAACAAGAGTCTTTAGAGTGGCAGATATCTTAAAATACTATCAGGAAAGTTTGTTTGTATTCTCTGAGATAGTTGGGTTTTTAAATGTTTTTAATGAGGATTTGAGTTCTACAGGCAATAAACAGAAATTGGATACAGTCTTGGAGCTCATCTGTAAAAGTAATATTTAAATATTTTCCATGACATATTTTTAGGTTGTATCCTAACATTAATACATAATAGAAATAGAAACTATTTCCTGTTGTACAAAGCTGAGAAAATAAAGCTTCATTATCATAGAAAATAGTTTTCATTCTAACCAGATATTAGTGTACCATCTGAGTTGCTATAACAGACTGCAGAATATAGTGATTTAAATATGATAGAATTTATTTTTCTCTAACATGACAATCCAGAGTCAGTGGTCTGGCAGCTCTGGTCATCAAGGTTGTGCAGGCTTCCAGGCTGCCAAGGCAGGTCAGCCAATTACAACATTAGTTTCCATCACTAAGTCCAAGGAGACTATGCCAGTTGTCACTCTCCCAGTCAGTGGGAAGCAAAACAGACAAAGGAAATGAACAAGCAGTTCCCTAATAAGGAAGTAGCAGGAACGCATCATATATCTTGTCCGGTCACATCTCACGGTAAAAACTGTGTCATACGGCTGTTCCTAGCTGGGTAGCTATGGAGAGGTTGGAGTGGGTTGGAGTTATATTAAATTGGAAGAGGGATTGGGTGTTGGAGCTAGGTTAGCAGTATCTGCCACCTATCATTCATGCCTTTAGAAGCATTTTATAAGTGCTTAAGGAGGGTCAATTACCACTCAAAGCATTAAAAAATTATTTTAAAAAAGTAGAACACAGCCCTTGCTCTTGAGAAACACGTGGCATAGTGGAGAAGCTGTCCGTGGAAATAATTTTAGTAAAGTAACTGTTATGTTGGAGTATGTATATGAGGTTCTGTGACCACAGAGAATAAAGCACTGCCGTTCACACGACAAAGTCAAGAAAAAGTTCATAGTAGAATTAGTGTTTGAGTTGAATCTTTTAAAATGTTTAAGAGTTCGCTAGGTAAAGTAGGAAAGGATGCTTCGGTTAGCAAAGTCTTGACAGAACACTGTGGCTTTGGGAAATGCCAAGTAATGTTGTATGAGTAGATCTATTCACTGTGTGCGTGTGGGTATGTATATACGTGTGTGTGTGTGCATGCACGCGCACACTTATGTGCATGGATATACGTTTGCGTTAGGGCAGAGAAGTGACGTGGGGAAGTGAGAAATGAGAGGAGATGAGTCCAAAAAGGTACACAGGGACCAGATTGTAAATGGCCTTGTAAGGAATTTGGACTTGATTATGAAGCCATTGAAGGATTTTAAGCAGGAGAGTGATGTGGTAGATTGACATTTCAGAAATGGCATTTTGGTTGAAGCCACCTCTTCTGAGGACTGCATGAGAAGAAGCATTCTTCATTTTGATTTAATTAAACAAGCATTTATTGAACACTATCTTTGTGCCAGATCTATGCCCTGTTCTAGAAAAAGCCAATGTGCAGTGAAATCAAAAGACAGAGGAATCAAGTTTGTTGCCTGGTGACATTTCCCATTTTGATAAGTTCTGTCTTAAGACATACCTCAGTCTTTAGAGGACAGAAAGGAGGGGAAGAACAGATCCTGAGTAAAATATGCTTTTTTATTTATATTGGTCTTCAGTTTCAGCTCCAGCGGGTTATCATAGCAGGTTAATCAGGTTCTCATGCAAACAAACAGAGAAACAAAAAACAAAAAACTTCCAGTAAGTCTACCCCTCTAGGTTTCAGACATGACTGAATTTCAAGGGTGAGCAAAGTTTAGAGAGAATCAGTAAAAGCATCCCATCTCTTCAGGAAGTTGGTCCCTCACCCACAGAGCAGCTCTGAATTTCATGGATGGATCTCATTTTATTTATTTATGACTACAGAAGAAATGATAGCATCACATATCAGGAAATTACTACTCCCAGTTACTTAAGATGAGAACCAGTTCCATGGCTTTGGACAATTTCTCACCGCCAATTTATAGGTGAAAAGAATTTGAATTGTCACTGTATAATCGAATCTGGCTAGATATACACCAAACTATTTCTGGCTATCTACTTTATGCTACTTTCAAATGATCTCAGTTAACTCATTAAAAATTATG
>NW_012140525.1:2621264-2653000 GCF_000956105.1 Propithecus coquereli | reverse complement strand
TATTTCCCCATAAGTCACTTTATCTGTTACTTCCCTTGAACTTTTTTCCCTTTAATAGCTGCAATTCTGAGCATACCTACAACAGCTTGTATGATATTATTGGCTTGTGAGTGACTTGCACCAAAGAAACCTGAAGACACACCAGCATTTCTGGATCATGAAAGCAATGCCAATTTAACAAGGAATGTCAAAGGAACCAAATCATCCCGAGGCCTGCTTCAGATTTGGGCTAGTTCTCAGGATAATTCCTAGTCTAAGGTATCTTTGAAATAACCCAAAAGTCCAGAATTCTTTTTCAAGTTCTTACTAATTCTGAGAGAGTCATGTTTGAACCCACAGTCATTCCTCACTCTTCCTCTCTTAAGCAGTTATAGGCCCTGTTCCCTCCATACAATCCCAAATCTTGTCCCCTGGCTAGAACATGAAATCCTTAATCATTCAAAAAACCTTTCATTGAAGTTCTACTATGTTCCAGGCACTGCGTTTTATATGTAAAAAAATGATGACAACAAAGAACAAAACTTAGATACTCAAGGAGCTTGGATTCTAATGACCCTTAGGAACTATTAGGTAGTAACTGTCAAGTAGGAGAAATGTCAAGTAACTGGACGTGAGAACAAGAGTTCCTTACACCTCTAGTTTATTCCTTTTTACGGCTCTTTAACTTTCTGTATCAAATTCAGAGCCAATGCATGCGAAAGACAAGAGTGTGTTCAAATGCCAGGATTTATGCTTACTGTTGTGTGATTTGCACAGGTTATTTAACTCTCTAGGCTTTCATTTCTTCATCAGGTGGGTAAGGATAAACAATGACTCCCTCATCAGATGGCTAGGAGAATTAAATGAGATGGTATCTGGAAAGCACTTACCATGATGCCTGGCCTTCTATCAGATGCCCACCAAGGACATTTTAGAATTAACATTTATTGAGCAGCTTTTTTTTTCTTTGGGCCAGGTAATTGTTCATGTACTACCTCATTATTTCTCCACAGCAATTTGGAAGTAAGGTTGATTATTCTCATATCTTAAGAACACTCAGAAAGGAGGCTTGCCTAATTTCACATAGCTAGCATAATTCAAAATCACATCTTTTTATTTCAAGCTCAAAGTTTTCCTTTATACATTTTCAAGGAGCACAACATTGTCCTGGAGAGACACCTCCCAAAGGACTGTCACAAGGTGCACAAAGCTATTTAGTCCAGTTCTGCAACCCATGGGTCAAAGTTGTGCTGCCGAAGCATGCCCTTGTCAGCTTTACGTAGAAAAGAGAACAAAGCCTCCTCCCTCAGGATGAGGCAGAGAGATTTTATGCTTTTTCCCACAGAGGACATGTTACTGCAGTTCATAGAATAAGAAGGGAATAATTGTGCAGTAACGAGATGGGTGGATTCCCAAAATTAATGGTACCCCAAATGTGACGGCACAATTGGCATGGCCAGATAGAAGTGTTTCACTGTGCCTGCTCCTTAGAACGAACCCTCAAAGGAGACAAAAGCTTCAGCATGAAAGGGAAGAGAGCAAGCAACAAATGCCAGAAGCCTATCAAAGGACTCAGAAGCCTTGAAGATCAGTGCTTAGCTCTGAACTAAGCTGTTCTCTGAACTAAACCGTTCTCTGAACTAAGGCCAACATTCTACCTGCATTTGCCTTTGAAGACAAGTCACATGAGGAAAGGCAGATGTGTCAATTTCCCGCTAATGAATTCGCAGAATCTGACACTTACATTAGTAAATTTCTTGATTCAAAACAATATTGGAAGCAAAATGTCTAGTATTAATGCATAAATTATCACTTGGATTTATTTCAGCACTGTAAATTCATTATCCATCATTCATGTGCAAATAGTAATCTGATAGTGATTTTTGTCCATCCCCCATGGTAGGTTGAAATACACTAACTGCTCCATTTTGTTTTTTTTATTTCATAGCCTACTTCCCAACACTTATCTATCATTGATAAGATTTTTAGTCTACTGAACAGAAAATTTGATTCAAAACTCTGTGTAATACTTTGTACATATTTTAGGATTATGTGAGAACATTTTTGGAACTCTTTTATCAAAGATTTAAATTTTAAAAATATTTTTGCATGCTTAGATTGCTTGAAATCAACATCTTTAAATATTAGCAATTAAACAAGGAGACATTCTGCTGCTGTTCGGATTTTTAACTTCACTTTCAATTTTTTTTGTAAAATTTGAAGCATTGTTTATTTGTATGTGTGTTTGTATTTATGTGTGTGTATAACACGGTCCATAAAACATTGGATCCCCCAGTATTTCTAGGAAAGAAGATTGTATCTTTAATACATGACCTTTGCTTACTCCCAATCCACAGCCTCTTCAATGCTGTTCTCCAAACCAACTATTTTTGACCCAGGCTTTTTACCTCAGTTGCCTCTCCTGAACATTCATTCAAACCAGACCATACATATTTCACCTTAATCCTGCTTTTTCCAAGCCAGAATTTGAACTGACAAATTCTCCATTCCCTGTACCATTTAGGAGTCATGGAAGGACACCTTCCCTGGGCTTCTCATTCTTGAAGGCCTTACTTAACACCCTCCAAAGGTACTGCTTTAGTCTATTGCCTGCATAAACGTCTGTCAATCACCTTCGTAATAACAATGCTGTCTTCATCTATAACTTTCATAAATTTCTCGCATCTTACTAGATAACATGGTACTTAGCACACATTTTTCTTCCCAACTCCTATCATTTGACATCATCCTAAATAACAAATAATACATTCATGAATTATGAGCCACTTCAGTATCATGCTATTCTTGCCCTTCTTTACATCAATGACATACATCTACCTCTACCTCGGGACATTTACATCTCAAGGAGATCTCATTGTCAAAAAGCACTGCTCTATAACAAAGATACCAAGTTCATTGCATTTCTTTTCTGACTGCAGCCTCTTTCCCCAGATATCTCTTATTTCCCTCACAATTCATAGTACTTTATCTCCTCCCTCACTGGCTCACTCAACCCCTACACTTCCCAAGTCCTTGATGCCCTTTTGGCTTTAGTTGTTCCCTTTCTTTGCTGAATTTGTAGGTTAACTTTTTCAGAAGTTCATTCTAACTTAAACCGTCCAGCAATATGCTAAGATCTATGAGGTGCAGAGGAAAAGTCATAGGTAATCTTTGTCCATAAGCAGTTTACAAGTAAGTAGGGGAGATAAGAAATTCACGTGTGGATGTGTCTACCTATTTCCTCATCAAAGAAATGACAATAACCTCTGTCTTGGTTTGCCTCAGAGTTAACAAAGTCTTCTTTCTAGCTTCTTAATTTCAATCTCCATTTCACATTGGAAAACACTTGTGCCTAGAGTATGGGAGGACTAGAGAAAAATAACTTTAGTTTGCTCCCTTTTCTTATAAGGATATTATAAAATTTTCTTGCATCCATTCTGGAAAGTTATTCTTGATTTAATTATTTTGGGTGCTGTCTTTAGATTTTATGGCAAATTTGAAAATAATTAAGAACTAGTTAACCACTTGTGATGGTTAATTTTATGTGTGAACTTGGCTAGGCTACAGTGTCCAGATTTTTGATCAAACATCAGTCTAGATGTTGCTATGAAAATATATTTTAGATATTATTAACATTTAAATCAGTAGACTTTGAGTAATGTAGATTGCTCTCCATAATGTGCTGTGGTCTCATCTAATCAGTTGAAAGCCATAGGAGAAAACACTAAGGACTGTTAAGGAAGAAGGAATTCTGCCAGCAGACTGCTTTGGAACTGGAGCTGCAATACCAACTTTTTCCTGGGTTTCCAGCCTGCCAGCCTGCCCTGCTGATTTAAGACTTGTCAACCCCCACAATCATATGAGCCAATTTCTTAAAATGAATCTCTCCATATGTGTGTGTGTGTGTATGTCCTTTTGGTTCTGTTTCCCTGGAGAACCCTGACTAATGCATCACATTATCTTGTATGAGTAGACCAACATGATAAAATAAAGCTCTTTGATACAGAAATATCTCAAATAGCTCTTGCTAGAAATTTGTCAAAAAATATTCTGCTTTTTGCTGCTTGGTTTGCTTAACATATCAATAACCAACAACATAATTCTTATTATTGAAATCCTACTAAAAACAGAAAATGTACTTGCAGCATTAATTACCAAATATCTGACAAAATTCAATGTGTTGCTTCCATTTTAAATAAATTTATTGCTTCTCCTTGGGTAGTGGCATTATCAAGATAAGTAGTTTCAAATATGGGAGAACATAATTTAAATAAAAATAACACTCAAAAATTCATTTCCACCTTTCACCTATACATTCATTCACCAGTGAGTTACCAATACCCATTTTTTCAACAAATTATGGGGTTTCCATTTTGCTTTTATGCGAGGGGAAAGCATCAGAGTAACATTAGTACATAAAGTAGAGGAGACATTTTCCACTCCTTACTCAGGACCAGTTACCTTCAGAAACAGAAGTACAAAGATTCACTAGAATAAAGAAAAACATGACTCCAGCTCACTATGATTCATTTCTCACTGTAGAAAGGACAAAGGGGCACGTTGCGGTGTTTGAGTTTTGTTGTTGTTATAGCACAATAGGAGAACTAATCATAAGTAACACTAAAAAAGTCATGTTAGTAAAATGAACTGTAACTGGAAACAGAACAGATCTCACAGAAGATGGAAGGGCAAGAAATCAAGCCACAGTAGGAGGAGACCAGGGAGGAACTTAAATGAGTTCGAGTCTGCAATGTCTGATTATTTTCATAAAGAGGAGTTTATGAAATTATCAGAGACCTTACGGGTCAATGAGCTGTTGTTTTCGAAAATTTGAACAAGATTGGACAGGTTTCAGAAGATGAGAAAGGTGATTCTGTTTTAGAAAGAAAAATGGGATAATAACCTAGACAATTATAGAGCCAAAAACTTATTAGCTTAGCTAGAAAGAATATTGAGAGGAAATCCAGGCAAAATGATTTGCAAGACCCTTATAGAGGACAAGACAATGGGCGATAGATAACTTGCTTGTTTTCTTAAATAATAAATTTTAAAATAATAATTTAGTCTATTGTAAGGTGACGGTCCTGGTATGTCAGCGGAGAGACACAGGTTTTAATCTCTTACAAATTTACTTAAGATTCTGCATGATATTCTCAGTTAACATTATAGAAAAATAAGCCATAGTAGCTGTAGTAGCTATGGCAGCTCTAGTAGCTGAGAATTTTATCAAACATAATTGGAAAATGAGGTCTACTTTTCCCTTTCCCTACAGAAATGTCTAGATAAGATAGGAAAGGGGAGGGGAAGGCATCCAAATGTCCACAGAGAGACATTATGGCACAGTTTCATGTGAAGATTTGATATTCAAACTCAAACACCTTCAGTTTAAATCCCCATTTTGTTTCTTACAAGTAATAAGATCTTGGGCAATTTACACAATCTCTCCAAGATTCACTTTCTTTATCTATAAAAATGGGAATAATAATAATAATATGCAATGAAAAGTAAATGAGATTAAAAAAGTAAAAGATTTGGCAGAGTGACTATTCAATTAATGATAGCACTAGGTAATTTAATAATTTATTAATCCATCTATTTTTCCCACTAAATTGTGAGTCCCTCAAGAACAAAGATTACACATTGTTCTTCCATGTGTTCACTGTATACAATAAGAAGCTTAATACAAAGTATGAGCCTGCTATAAGTTTAAGATTTCACATTTAGTGTTTATATTTCATATTTAATAATTTACACGGGGAAGATATTCCAAGTTAATGGTAAAGAAGAGGAAATAAGAACAGTGTATGCTGGACATGAGACAGTCTGGAGAAGGCAGGAAGGGAAGGGATATGCTTCATCTGACTGGAGGGAAGGACCCATCAGCTCTGCATTGATCAAGGCAAGTAAGAGTCGGACATTGGAGGAGGTAGATTAACAAAATGGCACCAGAAGGAGGAATGCAGGTGTGAGCCTTATTCTTGACACAAGGACTTTCTTCTCCAGCCTGTTTTATAATTTCTGTTGGAATCACAGATGTTTGCATGAAGAAATTGTAACCTGCAGATAGACAGAAGTACTGTGATTGTGTGTATATTTTATGACTAAAGAAAACATACAATAGCTGGGGCCACATGGGTGCCTTTATACATACCTCAGAAGAACCAAAGGGAGAATCAGATAACCACCTATTCAACAAACACTGCAGAATGCCTATTATGTACTAGGTGCTAAGGAAACAAATATACACCAACAGTTTTTGCCTTCTATCTGTTCATTGGAAAATACCAGCAGGCAGATATGTAAACAAAAAAGTACAACAAAGGTAGAGAGAAACCATTGAAATATATGCAAAGCCCTGTCAGTGCACTGAGAATGAAAGTCTTAAATGGATTTGACAGAGGAAGTAGTGTATGAGGAGGTCGGTGTCCAGGGTGGAAAGGCTATTCACGGCAAAAGGAGTAGTATCAGTTATCAACCTGAAGCTACACAGGACACCAAGACTTTACACTCTGACTTGGGGAAGCTCCATGCTCTGACCTGGTATTTAGAACCATGCACAGCTTTTGTGATAGCAGTCTTATTTGTGGCTCATGGTTTTTTCACTTTCAGTTTTAAACTGTGTTAGGTACTTGAGGTTGTTGGGAGCCTACCTTTACTGTGTTATATAGGTTACTAAATGATTGGAATGTCTAAGGAGCAGTTCTCAGTAAGTTATTATCAACCCTGGAAGAGATATCCAGGCATATTTCATCGTGCTGATTCTGTGCTCAAGCATTCTTGAGCTTTTCTTTGACTTGGATAATGGGAAGCAATTATGTTTCCAGAATCCGGAGGTACAAGAAAGTCCAGAGGACTGAATTAGACCTTTCACAATCATGCTGAAATCTGACTAGTGATTGGAATAAATTTTACTAGGTAAGAAAGGTCAGATACTAGCAGACTTAGGGAGGAAATTCAAAATTAAGGAAATGAAGGTAGATTTGGCTGGATATTTAAAAACTATGGTGGAAAAATGTATTAGAATCATAGTACATAATAATTGTCCCACGTGATACAAAATGCTAAAAGATTTCTTGAACTTGGCAAAAAAATATCGCACGTCTAAAAGAACTTCAGAAACTGGAGAGTAATCAGTAAAGTGCCATAAAAATGTGTCATAGCTCAGTGCTCTTCAGTTTTCCTATCTTATTTCCCATAAACTACTCACATCAAATGTCCAAGTCCAAACATAATGTAAATACTAAGCTCACTTGTTTCAACTACTTTTAGAAGTCTGGAAGCATTCTGTGCTGTTAATGCCCTATCGATTGTAAGGAAAGCCCAATGCCGCACTACACTATGCCTCTCAGTGCCTCTGTGGTGACAGCCCAGTTTTTATTTCTAATCCAATAAAGACCAATATATTTATAAAATACTATACAAACGAGTAACTAGGTAAATGAAATTACAAAACTAGACATAAAAAACACAAGTCCAAATTGTTTATGATTACATTCCACAAACATAAATTACTTTGTCAAATTGCTTATAAAAGTTTCTAAATGCTTACTTTTGATGTCTTTACTTATTTCATCATGGACCAGTGACAGTCGTGGATCAACACAGGTCCAAGAACTACACTTGGAGTAGCACTAACTTAGGCCCTGGCGTACACATCTCTAATGGGGGAAAAACAACAATATAGCAGAAGAGGCAAGAAGAGGCAGAAGAGTGTAATGAAGTGTTGATAAAAGTCCAGTACCAGAGGTCAGGGGCCTTGTGCTCCATACCAGCTCTTTCACTAACTAACTCTCTAGTCCTCCAGTTTTTTCACATGGAAAATTATGAGATTAGTCTAGATGATTTGAGCACTCCTGTCTAGCTATAAAATCCCACATTTCCATAACTAGAGATTTAGAAATGAAATTTTCTGAGGAAAACAATGGGCTAGGTTATTTACCATGGAGAAGAGAAAATAAGCATTGTTAATTATGCTGTTACTGTATTTGTATGGATGCAGTTCCTTCTATTCTCCATGACCCACACAAAATCACACATGATGTAGGCATGATGATTCTGTCACCCAAAAGACCACCTTACCCACATATAAATAATCAGGAAGACTGTAGTAAACTTTAGACACATCTAAATATTCTCTTGACATCTCCCTAATGATTGTAACTCTGGTGCTAGTACCAGTTGTCATATGTATGAAGTTTTATAATACTGAGAACCAGAATGATGAGTCCCACATCTATTAAGCATGGAATAATTTTAACATTTATTTATATACATAATGCTTTTCACTGTTTAAAGCAACTGTTGCTCAACTCTAGAAGAGTTTAAATCTTTTTCATCTGGAGTAAATTCCTGCTTTGACCATTGATTTTTGTTGTCTGTCCTGGCAGTAGATTTCTTTATGACTTTCAGGGGGTGGGGAGATTGAAAATGCATTATAAGTAAGAGGCTTTTTTCTTTTCATTTTTTCAACCCCCTCCTCCATATCCATCCCAGTCTATGGGTTTTGCAGTTGCCCTATGAGGAGATATAATTTATATCAGAGGAAAATGTTATCTATATACTACTCTATTCCATTTTAAAAGACTGATAAGAGATGACTGCTACTAAGAACTGAACCAAAAGAGATGGAGGTCTAAATTCCTTAGGATAATCATATGAGAATAATTATGATGTGAGAAAGGTCTTACAGGCAAGAGAAGGCTCAGGTATATGGAAAGAAGTTGGAGTCTACGGAGAAATTGCCCATGCTTACTTGTTTTTAATATAAGCCTGTACATTGACTCAAACTTTCACTAAAGTCTGCCACCATGAAAACGTCTTCTGTGTGTAGTTCAGAAAGATGGAAAGGAAAGGGGGTCAAGTTCTACACCTTGACTTGTGTAGAGCAGAAGTGAGAGGACCAGTAGGTTACAGAGTTGGGATGCAAATGAAATGAAATGTTGAGGAGCTTAAAAATTTGGAACCAGAAGGGGCCATAAGAATGTCAACCCTCAGGATTCAAAATTATTTTGAGAGAATCTGAGGTTTCTCGAAGGGTAGGAGTTTGAGCCAAATATATTTTGTTTGAGCCTCAAAGAAAGTAACAGCCTCCCCTGAAATCTAAGTTACAGTTTAGACAGTTCTCAGTCCTGGAAGAATGCTAGAATCATCCAGAGAGCTGTTAAATAAAATCTCCCATTACTTGGACCATACCCCAGAATGATTAAATCAGAATCTCTGGGGGTGGGCCCCAGGCATCATTAATATTTAAACCTTTCCCAGGGGGTTCTATTGTACAGCCAAGGCTGAGATCTATTGGTTTAAGCTGTGGAAGTATCTTTACAGAATTCTTACTCTTGAACAAAAGGTACTAGAAGAGAAGTCAGTAAATCAGGTATTCTAAGCAATAGAAGCGGGAAAAAAAAAATCACTGAATCAAAGCTATGAGAAGATTACTCAATTCTGCAGTAAAATTGAGTACATGAGAACATAGAGGAGACCTTCAAATGTGACTAATATGAGAGCACCATTTTGATTTGTGAAATGTATTAGGAAAATGGTGGGGACAAAATTCGGATTACAAAATTTTAAAATGGAAGAGAGGAAATAGAAAGTGTAAACCCCTCTTTCAAGATATTGAAAGGGATGATGAGACAAAAGATGGAGACCATGATAGGGAAAGAGCTCTGCAATAACTAGGAAGCACAAATGCCAAGAGGCATTAATAAATCAAAACCAAATTTGAATAGTGTTGAATTCGGACTGTTCCTGACACTACACACATTTCCTTATAGTCACAAGTGAAAGGATTGGGAACCGTGTTGATACAAGAATGAAAGACACTCCTTCACTTTTCTCCATAGGAGAAGGGATAGAAAACAAAAATTAATTATAGCACAAGATATATTTAGCTCTAATTTGATCAAATTAAACATTAATGACAAGTGCCAATGGTTTACTCTTCTCTTGAATCTATCACACATTCATATAGGGTCATAACATAGAATGCCAGATAGTAATAACTTACTGAATTCAAGTAAGCAATTTATACCAGTGTGTGAATGGCTCGAGTTTCTAGATCCCTTAGAGAGATTTGCCTCCTAAAATATAGAAGGCCTATTAATATAAATGAAGCTCTATTTGGCAATCTGAAGAAGAAATCCACAGCAGAATGCTTGCAGCAGAAGGCCTGCAGCCAAGTCTGCGCTCCAGCTAGAAATGAGCTCTTCTTTGAAGTCAACTTTTATAAACTGGCCCTAGTTCTTCACCGCCTCTACTTCTGAACCCCAGGTCTTCTAAGAATGCCATTTCACCTTCACTGGGTCCCAAGGTGACTCTTTGTCCTGAAGGAGACGAAGAGAGGAGAGTAGGAATGATAGTGGCTATTCTCATATGTGAGTCAGTGGTACATACACCTGGGTTCAGAATATCAACCCAGAATTTTTTTCTGTGTACTTTGTAGAAAAATAAACACAAACCATATGACATGTTCACATTACCCTATATTCTTACCTCCAAACAGCCCTTCAGAGCTCTCTCTGCCATCCAGACTGCCTCGATCTTGCCTATCCAGAAAGACTGCTGTTTTCCTCTTGAATGCACCTATCTTTCAGCAAAAAATATGAAACTTATCATTGGATTTCCCAGTTTCTCACTGTTTTCTCTAAAGTTTTATGGGGAAAAATTTCAAAGAGCCCTTGGGGAGAACAACTATTCCTAACAGACCCTGGAGAAAGGACATTCAAGGTTTCCCAGAGGAGGTACTGAGATGTACTTAGTGAGTAATAAGCCTGTAACCAGCCTTTGCCTAGAGGGTAGGATATTTCCTGGTCTACCAAGTCACGTGTGAATGGCGAACAACCTCTCTGAGTAGAAGCTTATTCACCAGAAGTGACAGGTTCCCACTGTATGGGAGAAACCTTTCAGTTAAGTAATTAATTAAAAGATCTTATTTGAAGATCAATTATCTAAAGCAAAGTAAATTTTAGATTGAACAGAGCCACTCTTGAACAGACTTTAAATAGAATTTCAGTATAGAACTTATATCCACAATACCAGGGATCATATTTTATAGATAATGACAATGTATGACCTGTATCATGGACTCTGTTTCTGAGAGTTATAGTACTTTACTCTTTTCCTTTGTTTTATAATAATAGTCATCATTTATTGAATGCCTTCCATGTGCTGGGTACTATACATAACTTGTCTTATTTAATCTCCTCACATAATACCATAAGATGAATATTCATGTCCCTATTATAGATGAGCAAATAGAGGCTCAGATGTGTCGAGTGGCTTACTGCAGACCACACAGCAAACTAGTAATGGAGTATTAGAGTTATTTGGTTCCAAAGTTTGCTTTCTTTCATTAGATATATTACACTAATTTTCTATATGTTTAAAGGAGCTTCATAACTATGTAAGAAGGAACCCTTTACTGAGATCTTCAGGCACTGAAATTCCTCTCTGCCAGCAGAATTTTCACTCAGTGCTACACAAAGCAATGAGCTTATTGGAAAGGTTAAAGGAATACTGAAGAAAGCTGCTGGTAAAATAGGGCTACACAGAGGATAAGCAACACCATGTCTGAGCTATTAAAGGTGTATTTCTAGAGAGATAGAGACAACATACCATTATTCTGGCTTAAGAGTGATAGGTCAGACATAATACCCTAACTTTGGCTCAAGAAATAATTTCAGGAATATTAGACTGAATTTATGAGGTTGACATGGAAGCTCAAAATAATAAGAGCCATTATACTGGCTGACATAGAAATAGGAAAGAATCCCTGTTCTTTTCATCTTCTGACCCTTGGAAGAAAGTGGTAGAGGGTTAAGATTTTGAAATTGGTGTGAGGTGGGAGAAATAATAAATTTCAAAAACTAAATAGGGTAAATGGATTCATGACCAAAAAAAATTTCTTTATTTTGCACAAACTATTATTGAATTCCTTTTATATAGTCAACACTGCCAGGTGCTGTGTAGGTGGACAACATAAGTGAGGCACAATACTTCCCCTTCAAGAGCTTGTAGTATGATTAGGAAATCCAAGGCATAAATACAAGTATGATCTAGTGTCAAAATAAGAGGTACTGATAACAAAAGCTATAACATACAGAGAAGAAATAAAGAAATGAGGACTGGAATGCTCATTCACTCAACCAATGTATTTACTAAATCCCTCCTGTGAGCCAAGAAATGTAATATAATTAACACTATGGCTAACCAGTAGAGGCTTTTGACAAGTGAGAGGTTTCAGGTAAACTTGTGAAAACAAGAAACATTAACATATAGTTAGGCAGGTGAAAGGAGCAAGCAACTTTCCAAATAAGGAAAGACTTTAAAAGCAGCAAACTTATTACAGCTCTAAGCAATTCACATATATTAGCTCAGTCAATCATCACAAGAACTCAGTGAGGTGGGTACTATTAGTATTCCCATTTTACAGATGAGGAACCAAGGCTCAGAAAGGTTAAGCAATTTACTCCCTAAAGGACATGAGTAGACAGTGGTATAGCCAGCATTCAAACGCAGTGAGTAAAAGGTTTAATTGCCTTGCCATATAGCCTCTCTGGTCCTCACGCTAGGGAGGAACTGCCTATGCAAAGAACACAGTATTAGCATACCTGCACACGTTTATTACCAGAAGTTTAAGTTAACATCAAGTCTCTTGTCTTAGAGGTTGGTAGATCTGATTCATTTCTAAGACAATGGTTCTTGAACTTTGTGGTTCATCAGATCACCCGGAGAGCTTGTTAAGACACATATCTGAACCCCACTCCAGAATTTTCAATTCAGTGGGTCTGGCCGGGACCTCAAAATTTGCATTTCCAAACAAGTTCACAGGTGGCACTGATGCTGCTGGCCTGAAGATCATGCTTTGAAAACCACTAATTAAGAAAACAAGTTCTGAACCTTCCCCACAAATTTTATATCTGGGGCCTTCTATCACTAAGCATAGAATTGGACATCTCTATTTCCACATCCCAAGAATCTCAAACTCAACATGTCTAGAATTCAAATCACTGTCTCCTCACCGAAAATATGCTCTTGTGTTTTTTGCCATCTTAAGTGATGACACAAGTTAACAGTACTTTGGAAGCATCCTTGACTCTCTCTCCACCTGCCCACATTCAATCAAAGCACCATGTCATGTCGATTTTCTCTCTTTAATACCTCTTTCAGCAAATATTTATTAAGCACTTCTATGCGCTAGCTGAATTTGATTGGAAAGAGGTTGAATACCCTCAGATATCAAAACCAGATAACCTCCTCCACTGCAGTAAGAGAGAAAACCACCTTAATAGACTTGGCAGTGTCATAGAAAAGAGAGTATTTGTAGGATTTGGGAGTCTGGCTCAGATAGTTTTAAGAAAGGTCCTTCAAAGAAGCAAATGAATTGGGATCAAGCAATGGTCATGACATACTAGTTTAGGATTGGTCATCATAATGAGATGAGAGTCTTTATGAGTAAACTGTTGTTTGATAACTGAGCTATTTGCCTACCTGAGCAGACTGTTATCTCAGATAACTTGATTTGCGGAAATTACCTGATGCAAATATTGCAACTATTTATTGGTTTACTCTATTATCTTTCTTGGGCAAATGTTTCCTGGAACAAAATACTAACTCATGCTATGACAGGTAGTCTCTGTTCTTACTGCTAACAACTATGCCATACTTATGCAGGTGATTGCAGTTCTCTAAGATACTGTACCTTAGACTTAAGGAACTTACATACTGGTGAGCAGGCAGATAGGGTTCCAAGAAAACACCTCCTTGTTAAAATTATTTGTAAGGTAGAAAGTGTACAGAAAAGAAGAAATATCAGAATCTTCCTGCCAAAGGACATCGTCACAGAGGAGGTGTACAGACTCAGAATGGACAGGGAATGAGAGCAATATAGCACAGGTGGAGGAAGAAGAACACTTGAAGCTATAGAGACATGAAATATCTTGGCATCATCTCCATTCTACCCATACTCCTAAGCTTAAGTTCAGGCCCTCCTCTTTTCCCTCATTATTTTATTATTCTTCTAGCTGTTCTCCCTGTCCCTTGTACATGCACATCCCAATTCACCCTACCCTGTGCTCCGCAGAAGGTGATATATCTATCTGTAACCCAGGTACCTTCTCTTACGCCCATGGAGGGAGCAACGTGTAGTGCTCTTTTGGAGAGGAGAAAAGATGGTCAAGGAAACACTCTGCCTTCTCTGGATGTGTGAATTCCAGAAACGGCTCCCTTTGCTGCCCAGTCTCTCACGGTAAAAGTGTACGTGCATGCCATTCAGGAATGGGGTAGCAGTGTCTTCCCTTTTTTCTGGCTAATGAACCCAACGTATCAGATCTCAAACAATATCCAAACAGGTCTTTACTTGAGGTTTCAGATGATAAAATAGAAATTGTATTGAGTGGTGGGGAGAGGTTAGGGTGGGCTTTGGATGGCTTTACATTCCTCATTTTATCTAACCCCCATCTTATAGGTCATCACTAGGGGTCACTTCCTAGACCCTTATCACGTGTCCACATGGATGTTGCCTCCAATGGCAGAGTCTCCCCATGGACCCCTTCTTCCTTCACCTCCTGCTACCCTTTTCTTGCTTCCTCTGTGCTTTGAGCTTTTACTTCTTCTTCTTCCTCCTCCCTTCTTAGATAGTGGACCTTCCCCCAGCAATTATCAGGCCTTTGCCTCTTATTGGGTCTTGGAAAGCTCTATGATCTCCCGGTTATATGCTGAGGGTTGCTGGTTTAGGGTTGTGAATCAGGCACAGCCATTCCCTCCCTGTCCACTTCCACTGCCGGTTAAGGCGAGAAAGGGAATTTCCAGTTCTGAAAAGGAGAGGAGAAAAGGACATTGGGGTGGATTGTCCACTTGGTACTGCAGCTTAATTTTATTTTTCCATTTTTCTTTAGAGGTGTCTTTTAAAGAAAAGCAGAGATCGTACCCTGCAAGGGTTAATCTCCAGCCAATAACAGTCACCAAGTCTATATACAAGATTCATAGCTCCTCTTCCAGAGTAATGTTTAACTTTATTTTACTTTAAAGATAAAAGTATCTGTCACCTGAGTAACATTACAAATACTTCCATTAATGTAGCCTTGGAAGGTGTCCCATCCAATCACCTCCTTTCAATTCCTGGCCCTGTCCCTCAGCTGCAGAAGGGAGGAATAAGGACAGTCCTGTGACATATCTCACCACATAACCAACCAACTTAACACCCTCCGAATTGCCCCAGTGCCCATGAAGAGAGCACGTGACCCCCGAAGGGGCAGCCACTACTTAACTGCCATGAGAAAATGCAGATTCTTTGTGGCAAATTTTCAAGAGAAGCCAAAAATCTTGGGGTTCAAGTGAAATCTCTCTATTTTTAAACCTTGAATGATACAAATGAAAATAAAGCAAAGCTGAAACAGAAGACTGATCAGAAGAAAGTGTATCTTCGATCTCTCGCCTCGAGGATCAAGTCCGAACTCCCCAGAGCACAGGCCCCTAAGGCACTGGCCCTGGCCTCTTCTTCAGCCTCATCTCAAACCGCTTTCAACAAACAGTGGATGCAACAGCAATATTAAACTCTTAACCAGCTTCTGGAGCTCCTGCTTCCTTTGCTTTTCAAAGTGCTATTTTCTCTGCCTGGAGTCCTTTGATAAATATTGTCTACCTGGCAAATGCCTATTCCTGTATCAAAACCCTTTGGAAAACCTCCTCTTGGAAGCCTTCCTGGATCAATCTCCCAAATCATTCTCTCTGCTCTGTTACTTCTGTACCTTATACCTATCTTTATTATCATTAGTTTCCATTTATTAATTGTGTACTTTGTGCCAGAAATGATAAAACAAAGGTAATTAAGGAAGAGTAAAGTAGCTTACTTAAAGGCACAGAATTAGAGCAAGAGCCAGGATTGTAATCAAGGCCTGTCTAGTTGCAAAGCACCAATGTCTGCTACCACATTCTACCTTCTATTTCTACCTGTGTTATTTGTTTATATCAATTCCCCCCACTCCTTAACTGGGATTAACTGACAGCAAGTTCAATGTTTTATTCATCTTTGTATCACCAATACCCGGAATATGATATGTCTTCAATAAATGTTTGTTGAACTGAGCTTAACTGTATTTAAATGCAAATCATATCAGTTTTATTTGATATTGCGCTATCTTTTTTTCATTGTTTAATTCTTGATATTTATCTTAATTCATATTCTTCATTTTTAATCATTAAAAAGAAATTCAATATGATGTTTTTCAAATTTATTGCCTTCCAAAGGGCAGGATTGTCATCATTTTAACAGTGATACACTTGATTCAGCTGATTATTTTCTGGGCATTATTTAGGAAACAGAATATTAGTTCTTCAGTTCCCAAATTTCACATCTTGATTTAGCAGGAAAAGGCCAAATTTCAGGAAAGAATTTTAATCATTGATTCCAAGCAAACATACTTAAGCTGTAGTTGGCATGTTCTCTCGGTATCCTGAAGAATTTTTACAGAAGGGATTGAACTGTAATTATGTCACCCTCTGTAAGATATTGACGATAAATATGTTCTTCATCTATGGAACATGGCCCCACTTATCCACCATGGATAAGGCATATACGCACCTTGACTTACTTCCAGCAAAGAGAAGCAATTTGTGCTCAACCTTTTAACTGTTGCCCAAGATGCCCACAAGAGCAAAATACATGGCTTAGGGGAAATTGAGAGTCTGACTCGATGACAACTCTCAGTGAATAAAATCTATGAATGGAATCTTACTGCGCCAGACTCAAAGTCAGGATTTAATTACCTTTTCCCTGCTCCAACATCCCTAAGGAATCCAGCATATTCTCATCTGTAAGGTTGCTAGAACTGTCAGTGTGGGAGGAAAAAGGAATTGGGAAGAAAGAGAGAATCTCACCTAAGACCATTCAGAACATCAGGAAGATATGTGGAGTTTCTCGCCATGTGATTCTGATCAAGCAACCCCATGATGGGCTGACTCTCAGCTTCCTTTTTAGACTGTTCCTGCCACAGACAGAAGTTTTACTCCAGTGGAGGATTTGGGTGCAGAGTTCCCTTGAGGACACTCATTTCTGAGATTGAACTGAACTGACGTGAATAGATTGCTTAAAAGAGATTTACTTTGAAGTATTCTGAGAATAACTGTCATGAGATGCTGAAAATACTTGTCTCGATATTTTGGTAAAAAGAGGTAAAGCCAATTATTACAATCAAAAAATAAGAAAAATTGGGTACTTTTCAGGTGTATTAAGTGTAACTATTTTCTGATTAAGATATTTCATCCAACTGTCCTCTTTGCTGTCCTTTATTCATAGGGCCCAAGTAAAGTAAGAATTTGTCCCCCAGCCTATCCATTTAATTACCCACATTGGGGACAGGAACATCTCACTTAGCCTTTTACCTTCTTATGCCTTTCTGGGAGTCCCCACTAGGGAGAGTATCTTACATATGCTCAGAGTCACACCTGGAATACTGCATTTCTAAATTTTATAAGCCAAGTGTCAGGTACAGTCATCCTGTTCTTTGAGATGAAAATAAAATTTTGTTTGAACAAAATGCAACATCCCTAATAATCCTTAACCTAATGTCACTGCTACTACTTAGAGCACCTCACCACCTCAGTCGGTCTCCAGGCTGACTATATTGCAAATTCCCTACTGAGAAATTCCTCGGACCTCCCACATGGTGGTGATGACCCACATTGTACCTCCCTGTGTTAGAACAGTGGTTCTCAAAGTGTGGCTCAGGGACCAGCAGCATCAGCATGCCCTGGGAACTTGTCAGGAATACAAATTATTGAGCCCAAAACCAGACTTGCCATGTCTTAATCCCTGGACATGGAGCCCAGCAATCTGTGTTTTAACAAGCCCTAGTTGATTCTGATGCTCCCTAAAATTTGAGAGTCACTGCTTTAGAGCAAAAGTATTCAACGAGTGGTCCATAGCTCTGCAGCATCAGCATGACCTGGGAGCTTATTAAAATTCAGATTCTCTGGCCACAGGCTACCCTTATTGAATCAGGATATCAGGATTCTGGTGTAACAAGCTTTCCAGGTGATTCTCATTCTTGCTGAAGTTGGAGACACATGACTTTAAAGCATTTTCTTTTAATATTACTCCTAGGGCTCCTCATCTAGTGTCTTTTTTAGCACAAGAACAGAGGGGCTGGAGACCCCAGTAATACAATTCTTTCACATCCCTTTCCTTTACCTTCCCAATGCATACAGCTGCTGCTAAGGTTCTTGATATGATGGGTGAAACACTACTAGGGCTTGCTGCTGAGTCTAGCTTAACCTGACAGATCATTTCTTTTGCATAAAGGAATATTTCTCCCAAGAGCCCAGTCGCATCCCTAAGGATTCTATGACAGCTAAGAAGGCTTTGCCTGCTCAGAGCACAAAGAAAAACAAAACAAAAATTACCTCTGGGATAGGAACTAAGGAAATACAGTTTGTCAAATCACATACAAATAGTATTGATGAGTGTCAGCACTGACATAACCAGAGCACCCTGTTACAAATCAAAGGATAGAAGGAATATTCAGAAAGGAATTACCACATGTGAATATGGTAGGTTTGATTTGACTTGAAAACTGTATTGCATTTTATTTGCTAGGACGGCAAATTTTCAACAGAAAGAGAAAATGTAAAAACAACAAAGAAAGAACTCACTGTGTCTCTTAAATTTTTATTTCTATAAAAGCACAAAGTGGGAGCAATGCATTCAAAATTACCCAGGTGGTAATCTTGCATACATCAGAAATGTAGAATGTTAATTTGGAATGTTTGGAGAGTTGCTCTGAGAACAGGCATTAGATAATCACAGAGGGAAGGCCATACAAAGATTGGGATTGGGTCAGCATGGAGAATTTCAGTTCTCACATGCAATTTAATGACAAGGTTATTGCTAGTCATTTCCTGGTAGTTACTTTCCATTACAATAGCCTCATAATCAGCCTCGTAGATGGCTGATATATATGTCCTGTCATTTTGCTTTTATCAAGGTTCTAAGAGAATGTAGAGAGAATCTGCCAAATCAAACAATATTTTGCATAACCAGTCACCTGGAAAACATGTAAATTTGGATACTGGCTTAAAAGTTAAAGCATCAAGGGTGAGTTTTAACTATGTCTGTGCTCCCCCAGCAAAAGTTCTGGGCACATATTTGGGGTATAATAAATAAGCAAGAAGTAAATTAATATTATTTGGTATTTATTGAGATATTTATATGTATATGTGTGTGTATATATATATATACAGGATGTCCTAAAAGTCTCCATACAAAGGAAAAATTTTGTAATGAATATTTTGTAAATAAAGGTGCATTTAGCTACAATTTCCCATTTTCCCTGTGTATGGTGACTTTTGGGACACCCTACATATATATTTAGTTACTATACTTAACTAAAAGAGGCAAAAAAAGTTTTCCAAGTTTGCCCCAATCTGTATTTCATCAAGTCTATTTTTTTACTGCTTGCCCCATTCTTTTCCACATTGCATAATGGTTCCGTAAAATTTGTCAGGGCCTATTTCCTTTTCCATGAAAAATTATTTACTACATTTAATAGGATTTAGAAAAGCAACAGTGTTTCTTTTAGCACATGATAATAGAGTATCTGGCCTAAGCATATGCAGTCTGCTATTATTAGCACAGTAATTTGATTATTTTGGGTATAAGAGTGACTAAAATTTGCATAATTCAAAGAAATAAGGCAAAGATGGCCAATTAGGATGCACAAATTATTTTCCTAGAACTCAAAAGAGACAAGAATTATTAAAACAACCACAACAGCTAAATCAACTGCTAATGACCAGATGACAGAGTGACAGACCATAAATATATGCTAGATATGACTACAGCCTTCAAAACACGTGCTATCCCTCTTTTTGGTCCCCGCCCCATATCTTTCCCTATTTGATGATATGTGCAGATAGACCTTTATAAGCTTTTCTTTTAAAATATACTTCACTTTCAGTTATTTCAGTATCCCCTGAACTCCAGACTCATTTCATGAGATTATCAAGCTCACATGCCATTGAGAATAAAGAATTAGAACACAAGAAAAGGGCATAAGTTACAAAAATGTCTTATAATTTGTCAAAAAATGAGTATGGGTACCCTCTTTTTAATTCTATCCATCCCCCTGAAAGTATTACGTAGGACCTGTGATTATACACTGGCTTTATAACCTACTATTTATTAAGCTCTTATTTATCAGAGATGGTGGGACATCTATTATAAAATGTCAAAGTTCAGAATTCTCCAGGAAGTACTTTACAATTACAGACACGTTTCTTGTTGAAGAAAAACATCCTCCAAAGAAAGTTTAAAAGAGAATCCAGATGAATATCTTTTCAGATGGGCCACAAATAAGTCCTGGTTTCAACAACTCCCCAGAGCTGAAAAGCTAAAGATAGTTCTATAAGATCATATTTCGGAAGGAATACAGTGCTTAGCTCCTAAAGCAATAAAGTGGTTTTTATCGCAGAAGCATACCACATCATAAATAACATTGTCATCCAGAAACAATGAACCGATAAGCACCATTTTGTGTTGCAACTAAGCAGGCTGGCATGAGTGTGCACGCAGATCTGCCCACTCCACTTAGGCTGACATTTTGTACAGACAAGAAGAAATGAGTGGTGTGAGATCAATAAAGAAGTAATTAAAAGTAAAAGACTCTTAATGATTGTAAATGAAGCTGAGAACACAAACTCAGATCTCAATAACCTAGAGTTATGACTCCAGGGCTATGGTCTGTTAACATCTGCTTCTTGGGTAGGAATGTTTTTCTTTCAAAATAACAGTGCTACATGAATCAACAGCTTCCAAAGGAACTATTTCATGCCATCCAACCTTAGGTCTCAGATCTGAAAGAGCTCATTGATCTTTGGTGAAATCTCAGTTACATAAGTAGGAAGTTATTTTTAAAACCATACCAGATGCTACAGTTCCTCCTCATTGCTCCCACATGGATGTGCACTGTTTATTCAAAATTGAGCCAGAAGCCCTGAAATGAGAAAGTTAAGTAGGACTCTCTGACAAACCAAAAGAACAGAACTACATGCAATGGATCTGTAAATATTTCTTTTAGTTTTATTATTTGGCTGCTGGCTTTTGAGCTGGCCACACTTGCACACACAAAAAACCTCAGAGATTTTCCTTTTAAGAGGCACATGGTTTTCATTCTGGAACTGACAGCAGGATTCTTTCTTATTTTAAATCATTTTTACAGCCTCCTTAGTGAGAATAAAACATTAACAGATAAACTACAACCACGGCTCATCATTTTGCCAGAAGAAATGTAATATAGTCCATGCTTTGCTGTCAGAAATAATCTTTGGTAACATAAAAATGGTAATTAATTTAGTCAAATTGGAACTCAAATTAAAAGGAATTTTTATTGCCATGATGTATCCATGGTTTGAACAGTTCTTTCTACTATGTATTTTTTTTCTGTAACGTGGGATTAAAATTTGATCACCAGTAGAAGAAACTAAGTTGTTCAATGATCAGATCTCATTGATAAAGTAAGTCCCTGACTTTATTTGTGTATGTCACAGATGAAATGTCAAAACCACAGAGTCTTGTCTTATGGTTCTCCAGAGAATGTATTTATTCACTGTTGTATTCCTAGTACCTAGAACAGCAGCTAGGAAGCATTCAATAAATGAAGGAATGAGAGACTATATCTTAGGTATCAGAACAATCTCCATTTTTAAAGCCATAATTATTCCTCCTTTGATTTCTCAAATCATCAGTACCACTTTCTACAAAGTAAATTTAAATCATCAGTATCATTTCCCACCATAAAGTTTTGTGTTATGTCACCTCTCACTGCCTCAGATATATATTCATGATTAATAAACACCATCTAATAAACACTATTATTTACCATCTATTTCCATGTAGAACTACCAATATTATTTACCATTTTTACATGTAAATTACCACTATATCATTAAATAAGATTGAATCATTTCCTTGCTTAAAATTGTCTAATGCCTATATAATGCTTAGAATAAATGTCAACCTCCTTGCCAAGGCCTATGAAGCCATGCATAATTAAGCTTCCATTTATATTTTGAATCTTTTCTCCTACCATTCCTCCTTGGTCTCTGTACTGAAGCTCATTTCCATTTTAGGAGTTCTGGCTTTCAATAATGGCCAAGTAGCTTGTATCAGACTAGCCCTCCTGCTGTTAACAATTAGGAACTTGAGTGGAAAAAAAAAACTACTGTTTGAAGGCACTGAAGAGTGACAAAATTTGTGTGAACTAAAGGAGATTCAATCTTTGAAAGCAAGGAATTCCACTGTTGGAGATCCACATGAATGCTCTTTTCCTATGGCACACCCCAGTATACAGCCCAGAGTGGGCAGAACTCAAGCAAAACATTATTAGCTTGAGAAATCACAGGAGAAAACTGAGGGCTTCCTGAATGGCTGGATATTGAAAGTATGGAATTCTGGAAAGGAGGGTGTTACAGAAGAGAAAATCCCCAAGTCTATGTATAACCCCTACACAAATCTTTTTCTGACTCCTAAACTGCAGATATGTAGAATGAGACTTCAAGGAGCTTGGGGGAAGGCAACAATAAACAGAGACTTCAGTTAATGTACACTATAGGAGGGTGAAGATTTTGTAATTAAAGTTCTTCCCAGTTCCAGTGGCTTGATAAATGCATCAGAAGTTCCATTAAAATCCTAGGAAGAACCACATTTTGGGATTAAATACTACAAACCAGGATTAAGTGATTTAACAATAATTTAACTGCCTGGTAGAAAAATAGAAATTACACTCTTCAGGGAAAGATCATTGAATCCAGAGTCTCCATAGCATATCAATACAATATCTAGTATCCAACCAAAAATAACTAGACACATGAACAAATAGGGAAAATATGACCCAAAGTCAAGAAAAAAAGAACAGTTAATAGATAAAGACAAACCAGATGTTAGGATTAATAGACAACTTTAAAATAATCATAATAAATATAAAGAGAATCTGGATGAAAAATTAAATATAATGAGATTAGGGAATTTCATGAGATATATGGAAAATGTTTTTAAAAAGACAATTTTGAAACTGAAAAAAATATATATCCAGAATAAAAATTTATTGGATGGAATTCATAGTGGATTGAATACAAAAGAAAATATATAGTAAACTTGAAGACAGTCAAAAGAAAGCATACATACCAAAGCACAAAGGGAAGCATATATATAAAATATGTATATATAATATATGTATATTTTATATATGTTTCAATTCAGTTTTAAACTCAGTCCAATCTGAAAATCTAAGTAGTTTCTATAGGTAGCAGTGTTCAGTCTTCTTTTCCCAAGGTGATGCCAAAATGTGTGCTGAGAGCAGCTGGTTTACCTTGTGGCAGAGGGGAAGGAACAGGGTCCTTGGGGATGGGGTCCTCTGATCTCTGAGACGACAGCCCTTGTCTACCTGAATTCAGCTGCCTCTTCTGGCACTCACAACTAAAGCTTGTGTTTTTCGAAACTCAGATCTGTCATGGGCAGGACCAAGGCTGACTCCCTACCAAGACTCCCACTCCTACTGACTCTTTTTCCAGCATCTGGATCCATTGGTTTAACCTTGGCTTACACAGCTATGACAGATTTGATGGCTCAATTTGTGTCAACGCCACACTGGAATCCTGAACTTTACAGCCTCCTTCCTGAGCACTGAGCAGTCTCATTGGTGCAGCTTGGCCTCCAAGATGGTGCAGGTGCAGAGAGGTGACCACTTTTTAGAGTCCCAAATGGGGAACAAGATGACACCTGCTCCCTGCCCTCCATCCCTTCCTACCCATTCACTCTTAATCCCACTGGTACTCTAATTTATCTCATACTTTCTGAACTTTAGCTTGCACAGAGGAAATCCTTCTCGCTTTCTCTGTAATCTCTAACAAAATTCCAAGGCCAGGAAAGGGTACGTTTACTTCCTGTAGTTCATATCCTCTCCTTTCTGTTCTTAAGAACCATCTGTGTCTTCACTGTCAAAGGCTGAAGTGGAAACTCCTCTATTCTACAGAAGAATGTTAGGAGCAGGGTCCCTACATCTTAATACCTGAGCTATTAAGAACAGGAAGAGGATAGAGAAAATTGGGAAATCCTGTCTTAAGACAATTGACTGGCTATTGTGTTGCTTTATAATCTCATTTGTCAAGGCAGAAGCTGACTATTATTTGCCTTTGTATTCCTTTTCCAGCAAATTCTGATCTCTCCCTAGACATACGGACTGCTGAAGCTGACTAGGACAAAGAGGGAGGAGGAAAGGATATATTAATACTTTTCAAATATTACTATGACTTAATATTTTGCTTTGTTTATGACTATGCAATATGGACAGAGCTGTAGGTTATAAATCCATTTCAGGATAATTTTATAGTTATATGAGTCTCGAAGTGCCTTGCAGTTTACACAGAGCTCGTTATCACGTGATACTCAGATTGGAAAAGAGCCTCATGATATTGCTTTATAAAAGGACTCCCCTTTTCCCCAACTCCCTGAATCTGCGTTTCACATCAAATTTAAGCTTCTCAGAATGAAAGTAAAAGTAATTTGAAGAAAACAGTATCTCAACCCAGAAATTTCCTAATAGATTCTTTTCTCCAAGTTTAATTATTCCCTCCTCTGGGTCATTAGAAACTGTACTAGATTCAATGCATATCAAGCCTTGAATTATAGCTTAAATTATCACACTAAATTATGATTATCTTTTAATTCCCATGTATGTGTTTATTTTTGAAGGAATTCTCATTCTTCTTTTCAAAACATGTTCTCAAATGAATCTAGTGATAAATTTCTAAATTTACTTATGGTAATCAACAAAAGAAGATTTAGCATAGTGATCGATGGCATACTCGTCTAGAGACAGATGTTCATGGGATTTAATTAAAACAAGGAAAGTTTTTAAATTTCTACATTTCAAACTTCTATAAAATAAAATAATCATATATATATATATATATATATATATATATATATATATATATATATATCTTTCTAACAGGACAAATCCCCACAGAAGCAGGGAATTTCAGATGTGTTGTCTCTGCTGTTTTATTAATGACACTCTCTGGTGGGCATCAATGAGTCACAAAAGGGCTGTAACAGATTCCTGTCTTTCCTTAAGTGTCTTGTTCTAGTTCTATCAATACAGCAAGATAAAAAACAGCTCATGTGCATAAACCTTAGGCTGATGTACCAGCTGAGTTTTATGTGCACAGCTAAAATTCTAAATATTTAATACAGGGTTCTTTCTAATTTCAGAAGAAATATGAAGGCAATGCTCCTGAAATCCCATAAGCTCGTCCATCATTTTAAATCCAAAAGTAAAGGATTATGGTTCAAATGACTTCAAGTTGGCATTTGATGGTTCAGAGGAAATGAAACCGTTTCAGAAAAAACCACCACACTTTTCTGAAAAGAGGACAAGAAAATTTTAAATGTGTATTTAATTTTCTACATAGTAGCCATAATATTTCTCATGATTGGAAAAGCATGACATAAAGCTCAATAGCACCATGAAAACAGTTATTCCTCAGAAATGAGGTGTAGTATCTTGTATTGGACAAATTAAAACTACTAGAAAATATCGGAAATCTTTTTCTGTAATAACATTTTTAATATCATATGATTGTGAAAGCATCACTACTGTCTTCCTTAAGCTTCAATATCTATCACAATATATCGTCTACCCCTATATAGTTGTTTTAATAATAATGAGTGTGAAAAAGTAAAATATTTACTGAACAAATATAGTAGGTATAGCTGTAAAAATTGTCTAGGTCAAAAAAAGAAAGCAGTATGAGTTTGAACCTCACCAAAATAGCCATATCTATGTATTTTATATATATATATGGTACATATATGTGGTACATATATATATACATATGTGTGTGTATATATGTGTGTGTATGTGTGTGTGTGTATGTGTGTATATGTGTATCTTCCTCTTTGGTCTCTTAACTGTACCTACCTGAAAAACCAAAAGCCCCAATAGTAACGCAAAAAAATGTTTTCAACCTGATTAGAATTATTTAATGAAAAAGTCCACATCTCCTCAAGGTAACAGGGACCTATTAGGCATAAAAAGTAGCAGAAGATAGCCAGCATCCTTCTTCTGGGAAGATTATCACAGCACAGGGCCTAAGGGATCTTTGACTAATATATGCAAAGTGATAGTTTATTTAGGGAACATCAACCCTATATATTCAGATAATATCAGGGTATTTGGGCAGAACAAGCAGAAACATTGCAGTGTTTTAAGGGGGAAACCAAGGGCAACACACGTAACCCAAACATCTGTACCCCCATAATATGCTGAAATAAAATCTAAATGATAACTGCAAAAAAAAAAAAAAAAAAGGAAATACCTACCCTTTACATTATTAGAAGCTGACATCTCACACCAATTCAGGAACTAGTTTTTCAACATTCTTCTTAAATTTCAGTTAAGGTACTGAATCCCACAAATAAGTCTAATTAGCATAAAAGGAACACATTTAATGAAATTCTAAATATAGATCAGCATTGAAATCTGAGGCCTAGCCAGATACGGACTTAAAATTGACTAAACTGTTTCAAATGCTATGTCTTTAAATTAATTTATGTTGAACACAGTGGGTTCCAGAGTCAATGCTGGTTGCTATGACAACAGACACTGAAAATTTAAAGATCCAGCAGCAGGCTCAGTTCACTGCAAAGAGGGCCATTTTACATTAAAATTACATACCAATGCAACAGTTTCAATGAAACATGTTACACAGATACATGTGCAAGCCATCTTTTTAAAGACAATTTAATTAGTATATGTGAGATATGATGTTTATCATTTTAACTCAGATATCCTCCTCGCTAGATTTAAAGAGTGAATTAGAATCTAAATTTCAGAAAGCAAGCAACTAATTATCAAAATGCTACACAAGGGAAGAAGGAAAGATATCTGAACTAATCATGTAATAAAAACACTACAGAGTATCAGCCTATAGTATTTGCTTTGCAAATGTATCCTTAGCTGGTGGGCTATTCTCATAAGACGGAAACTTAAAAGAACAACTACAAAACAAAAGAAAGAACATGCATTTATATAAATATACTGAATTTTTTAGCTTGATAAAATGCATAATGATTTCTCTAAAGAGTCCTTTAATTGGCTGTAAAATTACTGGATTTGAAAATGATTGTGTTTTGTATTGTTCCAATACAGTTTTTATGGGGTCAAGGCTCATCAGTTCTACCAAATAAACATACACACTCGTGTAGCCCAAAAAACAGTCACCTTGTGTATATAAACCAAATGGAGGGAAACGAGATGTGAGGGACTGTCAGTCAGTGTGTGCCAGAGGAGAGGAAGGTAGAGACCTGTAGAAGTGGCTCCTCCCTGTCTCCTTCCATTCAAGCAGGAAGGGCAAGGGAAATGCCTGCCGGGCTACGGTTAAATGCACATCGTGAAAGCCCAGTCCCCCAATCAGTCTTTAAAAACACTCACACGCACAGGCTTTTCAGGCGAGGCCTTTTTCCTGTTGTTTAGTCTGCTAAAGCGTAATATCACCCTTGAGCTGGCTCGTCTTGAGATACTGATTAAAATTGGTTCCCTCTGTGGTATCCCTGATGCCAAGAGTTAATTCCACTTGAAATAGAGAGATTTCCTTTTCTGTGTTCATTTTATAATTCTCAAATTAGTTTCTTTAATCGAGTTTCATTTTTCAAACCTTGTTTGAAAGAGGAACAGGAGGTGGTGAAGATTATACAAAGGAGAGAATTATTTCCCTCTCCTTAAGTAGATTCCCTATACTAAAGATTTCCCTAACACACAGGAATTAAGTCTATGAAAGATCTCAAGCATCTTAGGGATATGTATTCAGTTTGTTGACTCTACATTTTACAGTTCATTGGGATGCTTAAAAATTCCACTTTATTTCTTATCCAAATTTTCCTACTCCACAAAGACAAGAATTAAAAAGAAAGAAAACACTGTTGAGTTCCAAAACATACAGTGTCCTTGGAATATAGACTGTGGAGACAAAAATCAATGAGAATGTCCACATTTCAAATAAATTTCAGAGATGAAAAATCAAACTATTTGAATATGTGAAATCCAATATTGCTTCTCCACTCTGAAATTATAGGATATTAGTTATGTTGAAAACATGTTCATGATCAGAATAAATATTACCCATGATGATTCCGAGAGGAAAAAATATCCTCTATTAAGAAAAAATAGACAAGGGCTCAAAAATATTAAAACTCATTCATGTTATGTAAGTTTCCATTTGTTTCTTTTCAAGTGGCTTAAAAATAAAGAATCTGCTAAAAATCCAGTGGGTAGAGAACTATAAACAAGATACGAATTTTGTATTTTTAAAACTGTGTGTTTATAGAATCCAAATGGAACAGTTTGTTCCATTAAAATCATCCTTCAGTCTGCAAGAATCCTCGTTAGGTATTTATAGGCCTCAAGATAGTCTCCAACTGTTATAGTTTACAATGACTTTTCACACATTCCTGTTTAACTTATCAGCAACAACATTTATAAATGTGCTACATGGCATAAGAAATTATTTTTATTTAATTCGAACCCCCCCAAAGTCACTCGGTGTCCATGTAGAGTAAATAATGCAAAGCTGTTTAACATGACTCATTAGGCGTTACAGTTGGAAATATTCATTGCCTCTCTTTAACCATTCAAACAAAACCAAACTCTTCTGAACAACTGTCATGAGCAAGGCACTGTAAAGGATATAATCTCATAGAGGGGAGAAGATTATCCCAATACTGATCATGCAAACAATGCCGACAGGAGGTGGTAAAAATGATTTCTACTTGAATGTGTCAGGAAAGACTTCCTGGAAGAGCTGGCATTTGTTCCAATGTTTGAGTTTGCAGAGTACGGGGCCTGTACAGATAGAAAATGAGGGACCTTCCAGAAAGCAGGGCCAATACAAACAAAGACACACAGGGGAAATATGTATGCTGTTCCAGAGATCCTAAAGAGACCTATCCGGAGACTCAGAAGCTGTCCAAGAAAATTTCAAATCCCAGTCTGAGGAATGTGATATTTGTTATTTAGGCAAGAAGAAAAATGGCAAGAGCTGAGGTGTTCTTCAGTAAAATTCCCGTGTCAAAAGTCTGCAGATGGACTGGAGAGGGAAGCCACGAAGTAAAGACACAAGTTAGAAGATTTAGTCCAAGTGGAGGTTAAAAGGTCTGGACTAGGATGATAGCAGGAGAGCGAGGACAAAGTGGGGTTAAAAATATTGCAGAGGTAGAATGAAGAGGATTTGGTAAAGGGCAGCTTGAGCTCCTCAACTTTAAGGGTTAAGAGATGTGACATGTCAACAAATATGAACACATCAGAGTAGAAAATGTTAAATTACACTGCATTTTGAAAGTGCAGGGCAAATAGTAATGTCTTCATTTTACCTTTAGCTAATGTGATCTTCCTTCATCCTCACTCCTCTGCTAACTAAGCAGGCAAAAAATGAAATACATAGCCAATTGTTTAAAGCTTAATAAAGTCCAATAATTCAAATAGTCCCTTTAGGTGGTGCTTGGTCTCCATGAGATAAAATATTCTCTTTTTTTAGATAATCTCACCTTCCCTCTTCCTTGCTCCATGGGTGGTGAACGGATGTGTAAGTAGAGGGATATGGGGACCATGTTATATGACCTTGTGGTCTTGGGAAACTATGACATCCTTATGCTATCTTTTCATCCTCTGATCCTTGGAGTCCTGCGGACGTCCAGTGCAGAAGCCTAGAAACTTTTAAATTTGAATTTAATTCTCTTGGCTCAAGTGATGTCCTTGGTGATGGCTCCTGGCTAACCTGAGCTCACTTAAGCTTCTACAATGGACCCATTGGAGGTCTGCCCTGGGCTACCACTCAGCCCCACCTCAGGCTGTCCATTCAGCAGCCCTCACTATGGAGCCACTTTCCCCGGCTGCACCTTTTAAGTTAGACTCTTCCCTATACCACAAGGAAAACAATGATAGGTTGTAAAAACTAACCATTAGGACCTGATTGACTGATCATGCTGGAAACCATCAAATTTATTTACTATGACTGCAACCTAGGTCAATACAGGGCAGTCTGCTAGACAATGTGGAAAACAAGAGTCTTCCTCTATCCTTACAGTATCCTCACTTACATATGTACCCCTCCCTACTTAGGCCAAGTCCAAATAAGTAAAAACTCTGAGCAGACATCTAAACGTCTCTGCTCTCGACCCCTCTCTCTCTCTCATTCAACTCCTAATATTTTAGGGTCAGAAAGAGGCAGCTTTTTATTTACATCTCGTATATCATAGCCTCCTCCTTCCAGGCCCCACCTGAGCCCCACAGTAGGCTAAGGCTGAGGCCTCCAATTCGGTTGTCAATATGGTAGCATATTAACAACAAGATACAAGAAATTCTGTTATTAATGTGACAATAGAGGAAACCAAAGGAATTTAGAAAATCCTTCCTCAAGACAGTAGCCTGATTTGTATGAATATTAAATTGCCATACAATCCTATCTTGGATGCAAAAAACTGAATATTACCTGGATATATTAATTTCCCAGAGACATAGATGCCTCAAGTAAGATTAGCTGGAAGGTCCTTTCAGGGAAAAAGAACAGAAAAAGCATGTTATTAAATAATATCTTTCAAAATATTACCTATGTTACAAATGGATCTGTACAATTAGTATTACACAACATTTCCAAATGAATAATTAAGAAGACTTCAGAAATGTTCACAGTGGCTATGACATATGCTACTTGAAAGTGGATACTCACTGAAGACTCTACATAACATGTGTGGCTTTTCTGTACAGAAATTAAATAAGCACAGTGATGCTGTGTGAGAGTGGGAATAGAGGGTTTGCTGTTCCAGTTAGCCAGTTAAATAATTTAGTAAATTTCAATTGTCAGTGAATTGATTGACTATCTGATATGGAAACTGAAGTTACCAAAGAGGAAGAAGAAAAAAATGAGGTCTGGAAACATTTTTTGATCATTCATGTTCATAATGCAATGCCTCTGTACCCTTTTCTTTCTCTTTGTTCTGTTTTCTTCCTGTATTTCTCTATTTCTTTTTCATTCAAGCTGACTACCCACAAAACTCTTCCTTAATCTCTCATTTGCCTGTGTTTCTCTCCAACATGAAGACAGAAAACACCACCCAAAGCTTTAATTGTGTAAATCTCCACAATGACTCAGTGAAGTGTAGGAAGTATCTCAGGTCACCAGTACAAGTATTCATTCTTTTTATTATTTTTTTAAAGTCAACTTCCATTGTCTAAAGGACTACCTGTTGCCTCAGACCTGTTATTTACAATCTGTGTAACCATTAGCAACATATTTAACCTCTGTATCTTCTGCATCCTCTTCTGCAAATAAGAATGATAGCATCTGTCCTTGATTTACTGGATGGTTTTGAGAATCAAAACTGAGATCAAGTATTGCTTTTGAAAATTCCTTGTAGATTTTAAAGTGCTATAGCCATGGTTGGGCATTATTATTTTTACCTCCCTACCCAAATCCCCTCAGGACTCACTTCTGCATACCCAAAGTTGCTCACTAAAAATATCTGTCTCTCTGGCCAGAAAGAAAACTCCGCCCACTCAGGGCAAGCAGGAAGTGCTAATTCCTCGTCTTAAAAGTAGCCATCAGGCCAGGCGCAATGGCTCTCACCTGTAATCCTAGCACTCTGGGAGGCTGAGGCGGGAGGATCGCTTGAGCTCAGGAGTTCAAGACCAGCCTGAGCAAGAGCGAGACCC
>NW_012140525.1:2616694-2619805 GCF_000956105.1 Propithecus coquereli | reverse complement strand
TCAGGCTGGTCTCGAACTCCTGAGCTCAAACAATCCGCCCACCTCAGCCTCCCAGAGTGCTAGGATTACAGGCGTGAGCCACCGCGCCCAGCCCATGTTAATTTATTTTAAAAGTATCTGGTAATACTACATTCACTTATTCAATTAACATTTATTGAGCATCTGTTTTTTGCCAGAATAAATAAAATACAATCTTTCTCCTGCCCTCCAAGAGCTCATGATTTATTGGGGAGACAGATATGCTCTTTTAAGTTAATAAGTAATTGAAATATATACAATATATTATATCATAGTTGACATACTATTGCATATTAGTATTAAATTGGATGATAATTACAATGAAGCTAATTTTTTTTGAATACAGCAAAAGTGCTACCCAAAATTTCTATGCTTTATGGACCACAGTAGTATGCAGACACTTGTATCTACTTATCCCATATTAAGCAGATGAAATTGCATAACATTGTAAATTTCAGGAATGATGTTTTGCAGTTACTAGAGTGTTAATGTTTGAATGGTTGATACTGAAAATGCTGTTCAAGCCCTAGGTCATGGTAAATGGGAAGAGAAAATTATAACCATGTAGGGCTCTGTAGTGGTCCAAGAGAAATGACTTGCTGGTTCGTCTACCTTATGTCACTCCACTAAAATTACCATTGGTGTCATAAACTGGTATCAATTGGCTAAGTGCTTAGGGGCCTGGAAAGTTTAATATTCTCCTGCCAAAAATATCTAGTAATATTTTTGTTGATCACAGTAGCAAAAGCTCACCCTGCTTCCTGTCCTACACGTTTCCAGCATGCTTTGTTCTTATCTGAGAGGGTTTTGTGTATGCAAGGCATGCTCTTGACCCAGCTTACCCCAAACCTGCTAATTTCCGTAGCTGATCCTCATGTGCCATTCCTTAAATGGGAAGCACACAGCACACACACCCTCTCAGACCTCTCTCACACCCCCTGAGGATGGGCAGGGTGCCATTTGCTCGGATAGGTCACCAGAACACCAGCCTGTTGATGAAGTGACGTGTGCTCTGCCAGCAGGTCTAGTGAGATGTTCGATTAAGACAAGAGGAGATGTAGCTGAAACTCACAACTCACCCATAAAGGATTTATCGTGTTAATTCCTGGGTCTTAGATCTAATTTTTAAACTGCTTGTTCCTGATACTCTATAAAATCATCACCAACTTTCTTAAAATTATGATAAAGGTATTTCTGTCAGCACTTGGAAGGTCAATCAAGCTTTCACCTCAACCTTATCCTCTCATCTTTGCAAAAGCAAATGCTTAATTTTTTTGAGAACCATTTGCCTATAAGAAACGCATTTCTACTAACTATTCCTACTTTGGGAACAATTTTAACTACCTTAATCTCAATTCTTCAAATCTGAGATATTTCTTTTATAATGACAAACATGACTTTATTTCTGTTCTTAAATAAGCATTATATTTTCTCTTATGAAAAGAAGGATAAATTCTGCAATTAAACATCAATGTGGCCATCCTGTTTTTAATTCCAGAAGAAGCTTATGTTTGGAGAAACCTTATGAATTACCTCTTCCAGCATAACTGACCCTTTTCTATTATCAATTCAAGCAGTTATTTATTGGGGTGGAGAAATGCTGAAGGTCAGGAAGAAGTGGCAAGAGCCAAGGAACGAACACCACTGTTTTGAGTTTGTTGTTGTTCTGTGCAAACCACAAGGGACTCAAGGAAACAAACAGAGCCCTGGGCACTTAAGGGCCAGGAGGAGCCAGTCTCTTGACATGGTCCTGCAGGTTGTTACCACCTTGGTCTACACCTCCAGGACGTTCTCCACAGAATCATCAGTGTTGCTTCTTCTCACTTGTGACTCTCAAAGGGTGGTAGAGGACGTTCAGATACACCATGAATTATCCTAGTGCTTTAGTACAGACAAGATGAAGTATATCTGAAAAGTTTAGATACATACAAAGAGGAATCCCGATTAGCTGAACAATTCAAGGTTATTGCTAGCAACTCAATGAAAGATGGATTACCCGTGAGACGCAGGACTGGAAAGAGATGGCAGGTCATAGAGATGGAGGAAAGGCTTTCTACTGATTTCTTTGAAAAGTATGCCTCCCACCTTGGCAACTACTGTGACTCACCGACATTACTTAAATTTGAGACCTATCTATGCAGTACAAGTCCTTCATTTTACAAATTATAAAACTGAAGTTCAACTTTCCTTAGATCAAACCACTATTTAGTGGCAGAGCTGGATTAAAATCTAAATTTTCTGCCTCTTGTCTCAGTCCTCTGTTTACTCTGCCTTGGCTAACATACACCCAGAATATTTTTATAATAATCAAAAATAATTGTCCTTTTTTATTTATCGAGTGCATGCTATGTTTCAGGCACTATAATAGAAGCTTTATCTAGAATATACCATTTAATTTCACAATAGTTTAAATGAAATACATACTGTTCTATCTATATTGCATTAATAAAGCAATACTTGGTGAAACTGAATTATGTGCAGCATAAAATCTAACAACTAGAAAGTGGCAAACCACCATTTGGATCTATGTTTGTCTAAATTCCACTAGAATTAAGGGGCAGGTCGTGAGGTTAACTGTGGTCAAAATATCTACATCTGTAAGCTCTCTTCATGCCCATTACTGTGGTCTTAGTTCAGGATTTTATCCTTGCTTAGACCTTGCAGTAGCTTCCTAATGAATCCATTTTCATCTCTTCCTGGCTAGTCCATCTTCTAGACTTACAACAGAATTATATTCTTAAATGCATAATTTGTTATAAAATTATCCTGTTATTTTCTAGGTCACAGTTTATAAGTATCAAAGTGAGAACCAGAGACCCTGGACTTTCTAATTTTTAGTTCTTTCAGATCTGGGACTCTTTTCACTCTTCCTCATTAATCAATAGAAATATAATACCTTAATCCTAAGGATAGTGTCTGAAATGTTATATAGTTATTTAATATTAGAAGATGAAGTTGTAAATCTAATCTTGCTATATGAGATACTAATCTACTGAAAATACCTCGAGAAAAATTAGTGACTAATTAAAAACCTAGATAAGGACAATATAAGGAATAAAAGTAATGGAATAATCTCCCCTATAAACATGGATA
>NW_012140525.1:2615545-2616644 GCF_000956105.1 Propithecus coquereli | reverse complement strand
TGCTAGGTAGTCAAGCCAGGATGTGGGGAATGGTAGAGAATGGGTCTCAGGCTAAAAAAAAAAAAAAAAAAAAGGTAGCCATCAAGCAATGATGAATGAGAAACTTGTGGACAAAATGCCTCAGCTTTCTTAACTGTGAGGTGCACTTCTACATGGCCACCCAGAGTTTTCCAGTGAAAACGACCCCCCAGTTTAACCACAGTGGTAACTTGCTTGATAACGAACTCTTTATTGACTTTCTTTTCTTCCCTAACTCACCTGCTCCCTTGCTGCTGTTGACTGGGGTGACCTTGACTAAGCCACTTGCTCTTGATTCCTTGCCTCTCAGTGTGCTTCAGGGGGAAGCAAAATAAAGGCAATTATCTCTTGACCGTGGCTTGCCTTCTTTGTCTGCCTGAGAGAAATCTCTGAAGCCTGGAAGCCTAAATCATACAGGAATTCATGTCTGAAGTGTTATCATTTCTCCTTTTGAATCCTTCAATTAAAACCAGAATGACAAATTTTCCGTTAATAAAATACAGTGGGTGTTTTTCCTCGGATGACTCACTCATCCTGCAGTCTTACTGGCAGAAAGATGCCCCGAGCTCTTTGAGAAGGTCAGGGAGCTCTGACTCAGCCCCACCCTCCTGGATTCGTACTTAGAGTTAGCAGGTTCTTCTGCCCAAACCTGTTTTATATAGAATAATAATTCAACTAAGAAACTAAAGATCTTCACTCTGTAAGGGTCGAAGATCTCTAAGGTACCAAATTCCCAAGAGTCATTAGTTTAAGCTTCATGTTGCCTTCATATCTCTACAAAAAGTGGTATTACTCTCTTTTTGAATTAACAAAATACAAACACTTTCTCAAAGTAAGTTTTTTAAGTGTTCATTTTAACTGGAAATCACAGCTCAATACATGCAGCTATGAAGACCCGGATTCAAATCCTGGCTATGACTTTCACTAACAGTGACACCAGGAGCATTACTTAACCCTTAGGACTCCATCTCTTCTTTCCCCAAATTAGAAATAATAAAGTAGCTAGATTTTACAGTGGCCTTTAGGAACGAATGAAATGGTCTGTGTAGCCTTACCTACATAGTAAGTATTCATGTTAATT
>NW_012140525.1:2451972-2611752 GCF_000956105.1 Propithecus coquereli | reverse complement strand
AAAAAAAAAAAAAAAAAAATTTTGAGCAAACTTGGAATGAAATAGAGTTAATGACTAGGGGATTAATCCTAAAAATGAGACAAAATAAATTAGCAGTGACTAAATTATTAGGTAGAGATCTGGGAGAAATTATACACTGAGCATTTTGCTAGTGTTCTAAGTAGTCTGTATAAAAAGCGCTTTTACCTGGTAACAAAAGATTAAGAAGGAAGTGAAATTTTTTCACATTTTCAAATCATCCCCTGTGTTAAATTGTTAAATATTGTCATGTATTCCAGTTTCATCACCCTGTAAGGCTACGCAGTCAAGAGAGTTCCACTGCTCTTTGTAAGTCAGTTTTGTTTTGTTTTGTTTTGTTTGTTTGTTTTTGAAACAGAGTTTCACTCTGTTGCCCTGGCTAGAGTTCAGTGGCATCATCATCATAGCTCACTGCAACCTCGAACTCCTAGGCTCAAGCAATCCGCCTGCCTCAGCCTCCTGAGTATCCGGTACTACAGGCTAATTTTTCTATTAATATTTCTTGTAGAGACAAGGTCTCACTCTTGCTCAGGCTGGTCTTGAACTCCTGAACTCAAGCAATCCTCCCACCTGTAAATCAGTTTTAAACCTCCATGGCTTCGGTTTGATACAAATGAATGTGGAGCCAAAAAAGAGGAGGAAAAGGAATGAAGACGGACTGAGCTACACACACACACACACACACACACACTAGGTCATGTCAAATACTCTTAATGGAGCAGAATCACACAAACTACTTTCTACCACAGCCTACTCATTATTTCAACAGCAAAAACAGCTCAAATCATATAGTTTAATCTTTACTTTTGCCTTCCAAGTAATAAATTCCAACATAAAGGCCACATCAAAAATTTCAGAAATGTAATCCTCTTTAGGGAGAAAGGCGAAAAAAATCCCACCTGTTTATAATTACAGAATTATAAACATAATTGTTAAGAATATTTAGGAAACGATTAAATTGAGAAATGAAGCATTCCCTCTAACTATAAACTGGTGGGAGAAGAGACAGACTGTATAAAGAAAGAAATATGAGACAAACGCATAGAAAGAAGGAAAGATGACATGTGATGACAGAGCTCTTCCTGGGTCCCCAAACACTCCAATCCCTAGTTTTAATATATTTCTGAATCATTTCAACATTGCTGTCCCCGGGGTTTAAAAGACACCTCTGTAACCTTATAATCAATTATTATATTGCCCAAGCTATTATTTGCAACCAAAGATTTCTAACTATAAAGCATACTTAATGCCAATAGTATAAAAGTTGATGCATAGATGGATTAAGATTTCTTTTGCATTTTTATTAAAAAGTCCCTTCAGAGTCCCAGGCTCACCTGACATTAGCAGATGTTTGTTCAATTCAAAACCAAATCTACTGCGTACAATGCACATGACAACTTGGGAAAGAAAGTCACAGTCTTTGATCAAATAATTAATTTTTTAGCCAATTAAATAGCCTGGAAAGCCATGCAGCTGTGCAACCTTCCTTCTCTTTTTATGAAAAAAAAAAAAAAAAGCTAATTGGCTAAAAAGAATAGTACCAGGGACACTTACAAGGAAAACTGTTGCAGATTATTTCCTGACAATGTTAAATTTTTACTTCCTGTGTCCCACATCTAAGGCACAGCACAATATTGATTTTCACAATGATAATACTGAGTCATCAAAAAGTAGTCAAAATAATTCAAATATATTCTGTTTACCAAGGGAAGGACTTATATAGTTTTGAATAAGGCCCACGGAAAAGTTCTGAAAGCAAAAGGAATAATCTTTAAGTTTTCAGAGGAACTTTATTTGTGAAGCTCCAGTTGATTATCAACTCTGATCAAACAGACCCAGGTTGGAATCCTGATTCTGTCACTTACTAGCACCTTGATCAAGTTGCTTTACCTACCTCAGTCTTAATTTCTTTGTTTGTAAAATGGAATTAATGATACGATATGTCTCTTAGAGTTGTGATGAGCAAATAATGCATTTAGCAAAATGCCTGGTATACTGTAAGCATTTACTAAATCTTACCTGGCAGGACTAATTTTATTACTTTTTGTATGCTAGGGCACAATCAACCAAGACCCTGAAGAAAACAGAGATAATTTTTCAAGTTAAAATATATAGTGATGAAAATGTAGTCCATGCTTTAGACTTATAATAGTTACAGACCGGGCGCAGTGGCTCACGTCTATAATCTCAGCACTTTGGGAGGCTGAGGCAGGAGGATCACTTGAGGCCAAGAGTTTGAGACCAGCCTCGGCAACAAAGAAAGAACCCATCTCTACAAAAAAATAATAAAAAATTAGCCCAGTGTGGTGGCACACCTCTGTAGTACTAGATAGTCCGGAGGCTGAGGCAGGAAGATCACTTGAGCCCAGGAATTCCAGGTTGTGGTGAGCTATGATGATCCCACTGCACTCCAGCCTGGGCAACAGAACAAGATCTTGTCTCTAAAAATAATAACGATAATAATAATAATATTTTTAAACAGTTAGAACCCAGCTACTATGTTATACACTAACAGTTAAGATGTATTATTTCTGTATATCTCTACATGTATAAGTTGAGGGAATACATTCTCATATGAGAGAGGATATTACATGCAGGAACCAGGTATACGTGAGTTTAGAGAAAAGAATGCAAGCAGCAAGTTTGCAAAACAATAGATAAAACTGTTTGGCTGGAGCACAGAGTTTGTACTTGGAATAAGTAAGAAGTAAATAAGGTCATGCTTAAGAGGACCTCACAAAGAGAAAGTACATTGAAAAGTTTACAAAGCAGATGCAAAATATATGTATTTTTAACTGTTTTGCTCTACGCTTTCCTAGGAAGGATGTTCCCTCTGGTGCAGTGTAAGGAGTAAGTTGTGCTTCTGCCTCTTCCCAAATGTTTCCCTGTCCTGAGAGTCCCTGAGCCTAGGCAAATTGTCATTTAAAAACTGGAAGCTAATGGAAGGGCCTGTAAGGGTATGGGAGGGCACAGGTGGCAGAGTGTCCCCGAAGCAATTGTACCTGAAAGGAGGGGATCACTTAGGGACCACACGACCAGGTTCATTCCTATTGTCTTGGTGCCTTATTACTCAGACCCCTTTCCCTATAAAAAGTGTCCCAGTTTGGACAATAGATTGGTATGGCTGTTCTAAATATCAAGCACCTGTGGCCAGGCCCTTGAGCATTGAAGTATCAAAGTCAAATGAAATATAGAGAGGAATCTCTAAGTTTAAAACGTTTATTTGAAAAGCAAGAATTGTAGTTCAGGGCATACACACAGACCAGGTTGTCTTCGGTATGTCTGAAGGACAGAGAAGGTTGAGAGTTTCATTAGAAAGTGAAATGTTAGGTATTGTTTTGAAAGAAAGATTACTAGCACTAGAAAAACTTCTGGGAGCTGGCAAGCTCTGTTTGGTGAGTGACGGTGTTAGGTAAAACCAGTCTTAAGAGTCATGGCAGGTCCTTACAGCAGCTATAATATTCAGTAAAACTGGCTTTAGGATTACAGCAGGCCATTTCAGCAGCTGAGCCTGTGGAAAATTGAATTCCTGGAGCAGGTGCTATGTGCCCCAAGTGCTTTTACCCCCAGCCCCTCAACTCTGATTTAGTTGGGTATGACAAGAATGACCCAATTTGTATGATTAACTTTCACAGAGGTAATAGTAAAGCCAGTTCAGCCTGAATTATCTTAAGTAGAAAGTCATCCAGAGTACCCTTTAAACTGTTTGGTATCTTTTAAAAAGAACAACTAGATTATATGAAGGCAGGGCAGAAGCAATAATTTATAAATGCATTAATTGGGTTTAATTGTAAAATGCAAAAAGAGCATTCCAATAAAATATACTTGCATGATTATTAAAGTTCCTCAAAAAATACTCTAAAGAAATTTTGGGGAGAATAAGTTCAGTACAGTAATAGCTCATATTTTGGGGCATTTTTCATGAGATAGACACCATGCTAAGCAACATCGCCATCATGTGTAGACCCACCAATTAGAGAGTCAGGCACATTTGTAGGAAATTTATATGCATCACTTCATTTAATCCTTGTGAAAATCCTGTGAAATATGTGCCATTATGAGCATTTTGCATGTGGGGAACAGGAACACAAAGAGGTAATTTCACCCAAGAGCTCATAGCTGGGAAGTGACAGAGTATAAGCCCAGGCATTTGACCCTATAGTGGGCTTTTTCAACCAGTACACTGTAATACCTCCTGATGTGAACAAAAGTCAAAGTACCTGCATTTCATGACCATTAGATGGTACTTTTGCTACAAATAGTAGTGTTTGCCATAAGGACCAACCTAGAAATTTCTGGCTCCAGAGTAGGTGCTCTTCTGGTTTCCCGTGCAAACCCCGATCCACACATCTCTGGTATGTATTTTCAGATACCTCTAAGATAATTTTGTCTCTTATGCATGTCCCTTAGATAGCAGGATATTCGAGAAGAGAATTGTCATCACTCCCTAACAGGCTTCTGACTCAGAACAACAGATTTTACTTGATATATTTCTGGGCCTACAGGAGGAAGCCTGATTCCAATCTGTAAAGATATCGACATCAGAACTCTATCAACCACTATTGTGCAGGCAGATAGGAGAAGTTACTTTGACATCGTGTCAATTAGGAATGGTTTCAGCCACCAGTAACAGAAATTCCAATTGACACAATTTGACATAAACAAATCAGGGTTATTTTGCCACCACCAAGACATCTAGAGTTTTGTGGTTGTGGTATTGTTAATACTGCTCAGAGCCTCTTCCTGCCTTTGGGCTCTCTATCTCAGATGTGTGGGTCTCCATCAAGCTTGTGACCTCATGATCTCAGGTGGCCCCCAGAGTTTCACACCATGCTGTGTTCAAGACAGGAAGAAGAGGGAAAGCAGTTCCTGCAAACTGCATCTGACCCTTTTATCAGAAGACTTTAAAATACATCTTTTTAGCCCCCTCTAGCCAAGAGGAGTACATAGGTTTCTAGCTTTGAGACGTGAACAATGTAGATGGAGGTCAGGAATATGTGTGGGGTTGGCCAACCAAACATCTGCCACAGGAACCAAGATGTGACTTGTGATCTCCTGGTGGGTGACGCTACCCTTGCCCTCCACACTGAAGTCTGGGAATGTAGGGAATAGGGAAGGAATCTGCATTCTCCATATTCTTAGATACAAAAATTTTCCTCCTCCTTGAAACCCAGTAGGTTGTTGGTCATAGAAGTATTGATCAAATCTCTTTTACTGTTTCTCCAGCTTCATACTGAACGTGACACCTCTCCTTTTCTCCTCTTCCTTCCTTTCCCACAAACTTGAGAAGCTCTGGACTTGAAAATCATTATTAATTAAGAGCATTATTAACATATTGATGAGTACATTGGGAAAAGTATAAAAGAACATATATACACACATATATGTGTGTGTCTTTGTGTGTGTGTATATAAAAAATATATAGTACCAGTTGCTAGGGGATAACAGATCCTTCACTTTGTATATACACTTGCGTATTTTTATATTTTATGTATCACTTGAATTTTTTTATACACCCATATATTACTTTTGTAACCTGTACAAGCAATGAAGATATAAACAGTTAATAAATTTCTCATTGGTTTTTCATGCTTCAGGCAGAATAACCCCAGTTCAATTCATCTTCCTGAAGGTCTTATTTTCTAACCAACTTTGTGCTTTATCCCTGAACCTACACCAAGTTCTTCAGATACTCTTCAGTACTGAGTAAGTTTGCATGATGCATTTGTTTGTTTTGCGTTGCTATAAAGGAATGCCTGAGGCTGGGTAATTTATGAAGAAAAGAGATTTATCTGGCTCATGATTCTGCAGACTGTACAAGAAGCATCGTGCCAACATCTGCTTCTGGTGAGGGCTTCAGGGACCTTCCAATTAATGTGGAAGCTGAGGTGGGGAGCATGTATGTCACGTGGTGGGAGAAGGAGCAGGACAGGGAGGAGGGGGTGCAGGCTCTTTTAAACAACCTCTCCTGTGAACTAGCAAAGCATTAGTTCCGTTATCTTGGAGAGGGCACCAAGCCATTCACGAGGGATCCATCCCACTAACCCAAACACCTCCCACCAGGCCCCGCATTTCAACATGAGATTTGGAGGGGCCAGACACCCAAACCTTATCACATGACTTAATCCACTCACAAGTCAGATTACTAGAGTGCTAAAACATTCATAAGAATTCCTTTCTCTTTCAAATTAAATTTAATAGCTTGCCCTCCGAAGAAGTGTCCATGTGTCACAGAACATGCTAATCTTTCACGAATTTTGCTTGCATTTTAACTGTCATGTTATCACCGCTGCTGCTTTATTTTATCAGGCTTCAGTATTGAACTAGTGCCTTCTACAAGGAAACGTCCTAAACCCTGTTCATCAAGCTGGACATATTTATTTTGATTGATAAGCCTAGTAATTTGTCCTAGAGCTTTTCATTTCAGCGATTACATAACATCCACTAGTCTTTAATCTTCATATGATAGAAGCAACTGCAAATTTCACCTAATTCTTTCTTCCCAGAGACATGGAAGTCAGACTGCCTAAAAGGTGAGGGTAGAGAAATGTCAACTGAAAAAGAGTCACAAAGTCTGTATATTTAGAAAGGAAACTTCTTATAAAGGTTTACAGCCTGAAGACTGGCCATCCTGAAAGACTGGGAAGTGTAGCCTTGGCAGAAACCAAGAGACTGGCACTTAGAGGAAGGAAAGGATAAGACAGGAATTGATGCTGAATGGCCCAGTCAAATATACATATTCAACAGGTTACAGGAGAAGCTATGAATATGCATGAAGGAGACCCACACGTATGCATGTTGGGGTTTACATGTATGGAACATACATCCCATGATCACTTTGGGGTGGAGATTTAACATTTAAATGCATTATAATTAGGCCCTATACATAAAAAGGTGAAATGTAGGGCACGAGTCCATCCTCAGAAGACTGGCCAGAACCATTCTACGGCTAATAGTAGTTTATTAAGAAGAAACTCTGCAAACTGTCATGTCAGAAACATAAATAAAGGAGGAGGGCACTGGGGGTCAGATGGAGTAAGCAGAGGGGTCTTCTGGCTTTTTGTTCTCTTGAACTGGCCTTGGATAAAATCTAGTAATGATTAGTTAAGACACAGGGTGAAAACAAATGGGATGTGACCATCTTCCTATCCTGCCATAGCCAGAAACTCTAAAATTTGAGAGTTTTAGCCAAAGGAGAGTCTGCTAGTCTGTCAAAGGGTTTACGACTTTTATTTCAGTCTTTAGAAGGATAATGCTGTTGACCACAAAACTGAGCTGTGGCTTGAGTATTCAGCTGCAAATTCACAAGGTTCATAGGGTCATGACCAAAAGCAATGCCATAGTTTTGATCAGAAAGCTGTTCTCAAATTCATCAAGCTCTTCTTTTTCTTTGCTATATGTACAAGGATGACTCTAAGGTTTCTGCTTGTATGCCTGGGAACATGATAAGTAAATATTTATTCATTGATATGGAGGATGATGGATATTTATGCACAGATAAGGTGAATATGGGAGAAAAGGAATATTGGTGGGGAAGAGAGGCACCTCTCCAACTCAACAAGAAAAGAAGTTAAACAATTTCCATCTTATACTTTCTTTTTCACTCTTTATATAAATAATATTTTCCTGTCTTTTTCATTACAGTCTATAGTGAACTTTTTGTCTTTTTTTGCCTAATATTTGACATTCTATTTTTATGACACCCATGTTGTATGTAGAAAAAAAATGTTATAATAATATAAATCCAGTAATTTTAATTACACTAAAGTAGTTGAGAAATAGAAGTTAGCAAAAGAGCTTTATGAGTGCCCAAAATAGATACTCCAATGTTCAAACACTAAAACCTATGAGATTCTTCTGGACAGCAGCTTCGTGTTCACTCGGAAGCTATTAACCCTGTCTTGACACCTACTCCTGACAATCTTGATCAGTAGTGATGCTAATGATGATGAAGATACCGATGATAGCTTCTATCCTGGGCACCGTGATAGGAATGTCACATTATCACTAATAATCCTGACAACCATTTTAACTATTCTAAGATTAGACATTATTTACCCTCATTTTATAGATAAGAAACTGAGACTGGGAAGTTAAGTAACTCACACAAGCTAGTAGGGGCAAAGCCAGATTTCAACAGGGCTATCTCTACCGAACCACACTGCCTTCCTGCACAAGATTATTATTTATGTTCCTCAGTGTTGCATCCTTGGCTTTCTGCTTTTCTATTGCAACATTTACTCATAAGATAAGTCATCTCATCCAAACTTACGGATGCAGCCACCATCTGGAAGCTAATGACTCCTAGAATTACCTTCTAATTCAGCTTTCTTTCCCGAGTTCTAGATATTGTATCTTACTGCCCCTAGGATATTGCTATTTCAATGTGTGACAGTTACCTCAGACTCAGCATTTCCCAAATTACTTTATCTTCTCTACCACCTTCCCATATCTTCTCCTCCTCTCTTAGCCCTTACCTTCTTTTTTTTTTTTTTTTTTTTTTTTGAGACAGAGTCTCACTGTGTTGCCCGGGCTAGAGTGAGTGCCATGGCATCATCCTAGCTCACAGCAAACTCAGACTCCTGGGCTCAAGCGATCCTCCTGCCTCAGCCTCCCGAGTAGCTGAGACTACAGGCATGCGCCACCATGCCCGGCTAATTTTTTCTATATATTTTTAGTTGTCCAATTAATTTCTTTCTAATTTTAGTAGAGACGGGGTCTCGCTCTTGCTCAGGCTGGTTTCGAACTCCTGAGCTCAAACAATCCGCCCACCTCAGTCTCCCAGAGTGCTAGGATTACAGGCGTGAGCCACCGCCCCCGGCCTCCCTTACCTTCTTAATGGGCGATATCATACACCTAGTTGCCCAATCGAAGAGACATCCTTGACATTTCCCTCTCCTTCAACCCTCACATCCAATGGAAAATGGAATCTTATTGATTCTACTTCCTTAATGGTTCTTGAACCCCTGAATCCATTCTTTCCTCTCCACCCACACTGCCAGAGCCTTATAACATCCCATAATATTTTGCCTGGTTACTGCAACAAAGTTCAAGATTCTGCTCCTGATGTCACTCCAGAATCACCCTGTGCTTTATGAAATTTGTTTAACTTCAGATAAATGTCTCCATTTCTTAAAACCTAAAAGTTCTGGAGCACAAGTAAATTTTCTAACTTGACTTTTTAAGCTGAATATAGTAAATATAACTTCACAATTAGAAATGGCTGCAAGGTTTTATAAACAGAATTTTTCAATTCTTTTCTTTTCTCTGTTATTCTTGCACTGTTTACATGTGGTCAAAGTACCTTAATGTTTTATCTCTTACATTATGTGGTCTTTTTTCTCATCCCCTTAAAAGTCCATTCTCCCAATGACTACCATACTGATCTTTTCTAAAATGTAAATCTGATTTTCTTATGGTCCTGCCTGAAAATGTTCAATGGCTCCCTACTGTCTCTAAGACAAAAATCTAAGATCTATGGATGACATAAACGAAGCAGTCTGAGGCCATTTTCCTGGAAAGACAATTGACAACCAGCCATATATAATAGCCCCTGAGGTCATTACTAGATTATATTCAGAACAATGACCTAAAATCACCCAGTAAATGTACAGTTTTATTCACCATATTGAACCTAAGAAGTTAAGAAGAGTGTGTTTAAAGAAATTTCCTGCAGAAATTTTATATATGTGAGTGCCTAAATAAGTAAAGGCCAGTAAATTAGAAAATTATGTCACTGTACTTTCAGATTTTTACAAGATGGAAAATCTTACATGAGACATTAAGACATGAATTATTAAAAATACAGGATTAGTCTGGGGTGCCATGAGGGGTTGAATCCAGGTCATAAGAGAAATTAAACATGAGGACACTTAGACCACACTTGCATAGTTCAGGAAAAATGGATAAAATTATTAAATATAAGAAACTGAAAGTTCCCCAGTCACTTCCTAATCTAGAGGTCACAACTGAGGCTGCAAGTCAGATTTTGCCTCAAGGTAGATTTTGTCTCATCTGCACATATGTTTTTTAAAAAAATTACTTAACCTTGCAATGTAGGGAAGAATTTTAATATCCTAAGCCCTGTCTGAGTTTCATCCATACACTGGTGTTAGTCTATGAGCTGTCAATTGGTCCACAAAGAGATAGCTACAAAAATTGAGCATAGGCGTTTAGAAACTTTAATAGCAATTTGGCAAAGTACTGATGTCTGTTGAATCCAAACATAAAAAATTGAGTCTTATTGGGTTTTTTATTTTATTTTTCTTAGTAATTCATCTCTGTTGTATTTTACAAAACTGTCAGTTTACAACGAATTTGAATTTTTTTTTAAATTAAACTTTATCACAGATCGCTTGAAATGTGCTGCTCTAGTTTGCCATAATCTCCACAATTCCCCATTCTTATTTTAGGCCAGTTTCACTCAAATGCCAGGTCCCTGGTGGCACCTGAGGTGAGACTTCCCCTCCCATTCAATTAAATTCATTTACAGATGAGGCTTGGAACCAACAGCAGTTATGGTACTGTCTTGCTAAAGTCTCAAAGGACCTCCCATCTCTCCACACATTGCATAAACCCAGTAACATTTGCTTTGTGGCTTAAAATTTCTAAACCTCTCAAAAGATCTGCAGATCGATGTCTAATTGAAAGCTGTTATTAGTGCATGATGGGCACACTTAGACACACATCGTGTGCTACCCTCCTCTGGGCAGACAGTGACATGAGAATTCATGAAGGAGCAAGGAGGCCCAGAGTAGGCTGGAAGCAAGCTCAAACAGTTGGAAGATACTGCAGCCAGTAAGTGAAAGTTCAGGACCATTCTAATTCTTCCTTTCTTTCTTGATTTATCTGTTCTTTAAACCAATGTGATTATCTGATTCCACGTGCCAAGTACCTGGCTCCCGGTTACAGTTTTCTTTATAATTTCAGCTTACTGAAACTTATACCTCTGAATGCTACAACTCACACAGCAATACCCTGATCTTCCAGAGCAATTACCTCACCTATACCCAAGATACATCCCTTTCTTACCTGGAAGCAAAGCTGAGAGTAGAAACCTCCCCTGATGATTTCCAAGTCTTTGCAACTGTGTTAAATACAAACTTAATCATTTGGTTTTCCTCCCTTACCTGTCACCGTAATTTTTAAAGACTTCTCTCCCCACTCACTCACTGAATTCATCTCCAGCTTGTTGAAAGTAATGAGAATGTGTAGGTGAGACCCACGACCATCCATATATTAGTTAGAAGAAGAAAATCAAGACTAAGAGAGAGTAGAAGCATAGCTGGAAAACTAATCCCTCAAGCTTAATTCCAGATTTAAATCCACGAGTGTTTTGGAGGTAGGTTATAAATTTTAATCCTGGACAAACAGTGCTGTAGAAAACCTGGGATCTCAGTTCAGAATGAAACCACAAAAGGGTGAGTCTTCATACATGATACCTCTCACTATGCTAACACATAGGAAGCACATGAAAAATATTGATTTAATGAATGAATTGATGGATCGATCAATCAATGAAATTGCTGTAAGACTCACTTGAAAGATTCCCCTTGAGGTGGTTCTTTTCCCAAACTATCTTTTCTTTGCCAAGCCCAGACTCTGTAAGTGCCCACCCCACTTTTACCATGCCAGACATTTGCTCTCAGTCCACCATCAGCTGCTGGGGTGCCCGCTGTGGAGTGCCATGGACTTGCGGCTCTCAGGGTAAATGGGACTCCGTTGTGGCTGGCAGAGAGCCCTGCCTGGGAGCTGACAGCTACATGAAATTGAGTGACAATCTTCTGCAAGTAGCTACAGAGCTAATGAGCAAACCTTACCCCACTTTGCCATGTAGGGAAGGCATGTGGCTGATTTTAAAAAATAAAGAAATTTTCCATATCTGGGTTTATGTTCTTTATATTCTTCTCCACACAAAGGAGAATGGCTCCAAAAAGACATTATATAGGGAAAATTAATTTCATTTTCACTGATCACCATGATGCTCATGCCTTGAAGTAGTTCCATACTGTATAAATTCAAGAAGAGAGTTACCCAAACTAAAAATGTGGTTAAATCAACCCTGGCAATCAAAAGGGTAACATGTTGTGGCCAGGATGCCCTCATACATTGCCAGAAATTTAAGTCATGATTCTAGACAGATTGTAACATTTTCTACAATATTCCGAGTGGAGTCATTCTAACAACTAATACTGCAGAGTTGCTTACAATAAGATTGTTTCACAGAGAACAAAGAGGTCCAACACAATCTACATAACCTGAAAGACTAAGAATTTTCTGCTAGATCCAAAGAATAAGACCACAATGTATTCAGAACCACAAGTGATTTCTACAATGTGAATATAGCTCTGTAGGTTGGCCCCAAATAACCACAGGGAAGAAGGTAAAGCAATTGTTTCCAGCTTCTGTAAGGTGTTTTTTTATTACAAAGTCACTGGTAAGTGGTGAGATTACTCAGTAACATTGTTTGCAGCCAGCATGGAATGCCTGGTGAAGGTAGGAAGCAGATTCTCCTTGGTCCTTCTGGCTTTATACAGCATTTAGGAAACTCACCTGCACATGATGCTGTCCTGGGCACTGAGCAACAAAGCGATTCACATTCTCTGGCATCGTTTATCCCTCCATCCACGAGGCCAGCCTTATCCGTGGCTAGGAGCCTTCCGTGAAGTGAGATGAAGCTTTCAAAATTTCCCCTACCACGTAGTTGCAGATGCTTAAAAATCTAACATTTATTTTGTGTACTTCATGTATATTTCAGAATAATCAACAGTTTTAAGCCATGATCCACTACAAAAACTACTGAACAGGAAATTAATTAATAGCCTTATCAACTATAACTCAGAGTTCATAAATTACCAGATTATAGGTAAGTGCGTAGAAAACAGGGAGACAGCTCTGGGTTACTCTTCCCTCTGCTGCTCCACTTTTACAGATTTGAGAACAAACATTTCACACATGATCTTGCCATGGAGCAAAACTTGTCCATTCTCCTCAATAATTGTAGTAGTGGACAGAGCAGAACTGGTATAAAACAGGCTGCCCTTAAACTGTACTGAATTCATTAGTTAATGAAGAAATGCCTAAATAACTCTAAGCATCATTTCTTCATATGCAAAAATGGAATGGATTGAATAAGAGTACATTTTTTAACTTCTTAATTCATAATTCCATAACTTATAAATTATTAATTTATTTAATAATTTTAATTTTATGATTGTATATAAAATGATTTTAATAACCATTCCACAATTTATAAGTTCATAAATTTCTTAAATTCATGATTCTCACAGCTAAACTTTAGTTTTCTGTTACTTAATCTACACATAAATCCTTACCGGTAGTTCCTGATTTACCTATCTCCTAACCATAATTTGATTAATGTGTCTTCTGTGATTGGATTTTACTAGGAAAAGGTCTTCATTAAATGTGAGATTTTTTTAAAATCCTGAAATATTTTCAAAATTTCCAATGAGTATGTGGATGGTTATTTCACGGTTTAAAGCATGAGAAATAGTTTGATGAGGCCTGTCCAGAAAGTATCCAGCCATCGTTAATATGATAAGATGTAACCTGGCAGCCAAGGAGAGTGGACTGTAATGCGCATGCGTGAACAATGACAGACTCTCGGTACTGGTCAGTGGGGCCAGACGCTGTTGAGTGAGCACGTGTACATGTGTACTGTGTGGCCACCACATTCAAAATGACTGAGCAAGTAGAGCAATGAATCTGCATCAAATTTTGCGTTAAGCTTGAACATTCCTCCACGGAAACTGAACTTGGATGATTCAGAAGGCTTTGGGGGACGATGCAATGAGTGCAGAGCAAATAAATGTGGCACAAATGCTTCAAAGATGGTCAAGAATCTGTTGAAAGTGATCCATGTTCTGGAAGGCCTGCAACAAGCAGAGCAAGCACCGCCCCTCTCCTGAGGCAATAGCTGTCACAGGAACACTGTAATCATAAAGCGCGGTTACAGATTAGCCACGTAAAAACTCCCAAGTGTGAGCTTAGCTCAAATACTGCCAGTTGTTAACACCAAACCCTCTGCAGTGGCGTGTGCCCACCTAGATACACTCATAATCTTTCAATGGCATGATCCGTTTTATAGATAGAAAACCTCTTTAAAATTACACCTTTAACATAGTATATGTTCCATGTATTTAAAAAAAACACTAAGAAGATTTTCTATTTTGTAGAAATGTTTGTCATATGTGTGTGATGAGAGGAGAGGGGTTTTCCATATATCTTTTGCTCTGCTTTTATATCATTTGCAAAATGCTATCCATTTGCTCAACTTTGTTTTTATTTTTAGCCACTTGCTTCTTCTCCAGGTTTTGCTCAAATGCAATGCCTGAGTTGGGAAGCTAAAGGCCTGGGAGTGGTGTTTTCCCACAATTGTTAAGAGGGAGTAGGGCTTAGTGATGCAACTGAATGCTATATTCATTTATTTAAGGCAAACTTGATCAAGATCCAAGGCAGGAAAATTATTCTAACCTTGTCTATGGCAGCAGCACTATTTCACATCAGCACACTTGCCCGTGACTGCTGGTAGCCTTTGGTAACAAGCCATGGGCTCTGCAAGTTGTGCCAGGTTTTGGTGATAAGACATTATTATTGAACACAACACAAACTTTTATCATGATGACCCACAATCGCACTTTCATTAAAGGAGTACTTTCATCAAATGTTGAAAAATTCAGTCCCATCATTGGTTGGTTATTTAAAAAAATGTGGTAGTGTGAACAGACCTCTGTCCTGAACTGTTTCCTTCCATTTCTATCTAATTAATACTTATTCAATGCCTAACATGTGCCAGTAACAATGTTAAACATTCAATATGCAATATTTTTTTTAATCCTCACAACAGCGCTATGAGGTCAGTAGTGTTAGCACCTTATTTTACAGATGAGGAAACCGAGGCGCACACATATACAATAGCAAAGTAGTGGTGCCAGGATTCTGTCCCCACCACTCAGTCTCTACTGTTCTAAGCTGCTTCCCTGGGTCTCTACTGTTTCCCAGAGGAGCGCTTTGTGCTGGGTCAGGCACTGAGCCCTGGATGGGCCCATTTAACACACTGTAGCTCTGAGTAGCTATAAAAGGATTTGTTCAACTCCAACTGTTCACATTTCTCATGTTCCAGATACAATAGTAAACCTGGGCTACTCCAGTAAGGGCCTAGCAGTCTAAGTTATTCTGATAATGGAAAAATAGGAAGATTTCTGTGAAACTTAATCTTTAGGGCCCTTCACTTCCGTGGGCACTTTCGTGGCCCTGAGAGCTTCTCGTAAGGCATTCATATGAATATTTTTATTTTGTATTTGAAAATTTGCAGATTTTAACTGTGATCGATTAAGACTATTGTCCCTTTCCATTCCAACTTCCTCTCCATCATATTTTCCTATGTATTTGGTGGCACTGAAGCAGCCACAGGCACTTTGAGATCCAGCTAAGGGAAATTTGAGATTTAAATTCATTCAATATGGGTTTATTGTGGCTCCCAGTGACTTCTGTATAAACATATGTTTGTGCATTGCCACTGATCCTGGGGCAGGAAGGAATGGCTGAATGATGATTCATCCGCAAGAAGTTACAAGGTCAAGGATTTTATTGTGGTTTAAGTATATGAGTAGTGGATAAATGAGGTTTGAAAATTCAGAGCCAGAAACTAGTCTTTGGAAAATTCTCCTAATTATCAGACATGTAGAATTGTAATAAGAGAAACTTATTTTCATCAATGACTAATCAAAGCTGGAGTTTTCTCCTTTCATCAATATACTCAATAATAAACAACAATTATAAATGCACATTTTTATGGACCAGTACAAAAAAGAATTTGTCGAAATTTCTGTGTGTAAAGCACAAACCCAAAGCAGTACTACACAAAACAAATATAGCTGTATGTAAAGTCACACGTTTTATACATCCCATTGTATTAGGTCAAATCCTAGTATATGTGATACACTGTCCTGATGAAGACCAGAGGTTCCAGATGAAATGACATGCAAAAATGCTACCAATTCAACAAAATGCCCTGAAGAAACAAATGTATCTATGACCTAGTTCCTACACATATTTATTCAATATATATTATATTATTAATTTGATTATGCAATTATATACCCATTATAGCATAGTACCAACTCTAAAATACATTACTTTTAATCTTTTCCAGAATTACTGAACATATCAACATTTAAAGGCATCAAGAAGAAAGTATTTTGGTAGAAGGCAAAAACATAAACCAAAAGAAAGTATTTGTGACATTCATTAGCTGTTGTTTATTATAATTTGCTGTGATTTCTTTCATCATTCTTAATAAATATTTGCTTTCTGATCTAATTTTCTATTTGTAATTTTATATTCTTTTTCTTTGGAGAGTCTCACCAAATTAAGTTTCAGGCCACACAAAACTTGGATCTGCCACTGAATGAAGCAACTCCAAAAGCCATTACACCTGGCCTGTTGGGTACGGTTAGAATGTGGCTCACTTTGGGGAAGGCAGGCTCAGGACAGCTTTACTTCAGTATATAGTTCCACAAGCCCTTATCCCAGTGATGAAATTCTAAAAGCTCTGCAAACTTAGAGGTTTTTAATTTGGTTTTAAATTAAATGGTTTTTAATTTGGCAACGAGACCTAGCTAGAACTAACATCATAAGGCTATTTATAATCTTAATTGATCCCACTTAGTATGAATATTCATATATTGCAGAAGTATTGAAGCATTTGAAATTAGAATGATGCACAAATCCCACTGGAGACTTTACAAAATTTATTTTCTAAAACTGAAAAAAGAATTGAATTTTGAAATGCATCTGATCCCATTGGTTATGTATGAAAAATTGAGATCTGTGCTTATTTCCTCATAGTTTCCTCCCATGGACAGGGACCTATTGAGTCAAGCAATCTATTGATGACTGTGATAAGGTTTTGAGAGTATGATAGTGTTTAACTAGCAGACTCATGGATATACAATCCCTGCCTTGGGTTCTAGAAGATGCTGTTCACAAAAAGAAAACTGAACCAATTACCATACCATACTCAAAATTTCTCTTCCCTTTGGCCAACTATTTAATTAGTTTTGTGAGTCTGATTCTGTCTTCCCTTAGGATGAGATACGGGTGATATTCAGGCAGTAAGAACCACTATGGCCATGCAGTTGACTAAATACGGAAACAGCCTTCATGGGTTGCAAATAGCTGCTGTCCTATGACCCTGAGTGCCTTCTTCCACCTCTCCAGCCAGTCTAGCCCTTTCTCCAGGACCTCTCAAACCTGCCCATAGTCCAACAACTAGGAGTTAGCCCATGGCATAGCCAGGGCATGCAAGAACTTCCTTTATCACCCCAAAGCAGGGTTAATTCTGATTGGCCAATGCTTGTGGCTTATTGGTCGTTAAATACTTTAAATTCAGTTTAGGATGAGGTAATCTCCCAGCTGGCTCCTAAATCTCTCAAGGATTGTCCCATTAAGTCATCAGAGATGCTGTACTTCACAAGGCAACAGCAAAAAGCAAATCAAAACTACAAAAGAGATACCCATACATATCCACCAGAATGGCTGGATGAAAAAGAAAGAAAATACCAAGAGTTGGCAAGGATATAGACCAACTGCAATTCTCATACACTGCTGGTGGGAATGCAACTACTCTGGGAAACAATTTGACAATATTTACTAAAGCTGAGCATGTACACATAGGCATAGTCCATGACTCAGCAGTTCTACTCCAGGCAGTAAATCCACCTTTCTCTCCACACTCCTCCTTCTCATCTTTTAGCAAGGACAGAGACATTTACTCAGGCTCAGTGTCTACCTACAGAGACCACAGATGCTGGTTGCATTCCCTTCTCAGATCTACATACGGCATGTGTCATAGATGCCTGACATAATTATCTTAACGGCCTTACATTTGGCTCTAGAAAATTCCCATCTCTTATTTTGAAACCTTTACTCATTTGACCTTATTCCAAGCTCTATTTCCAATGTGAGATTATTTTGAAAATAAAAGGACCTGACATTCCAAAGACCAATGGCCAATCAAGTCCTTTCTGTTTTATATTTTTTATTTCATCCCCTCTCTCAATTACTTGTCAAGGGATGCCTCCCACCCACCATCCCATACCAGGAGAATGACCTTTTACAATATTAAAACACCTTCAAACTACAGTAGCAACAGCAGACTCGATTTCTGTTAAGAGCCAAAGAGAGTCTCTCTCTTGTCTTTAGTAATTTGAGTATCTGGCAGTAACCCACCTGTTTAGATATTTAGAGTAGCCCTCTCACCTTCTGATGGTTATAAGAGGCTATAATCAATGCCCTAAAGGTATTATAAGAGGATATAATTAATGCCCAAACTGGCACCTGCAACTAAACCTGCAGTCATAAATTTTCCAGAGTGGTAAAATCTCATTCCCATAAGGCCAGCCAAGGTCCCAGATGTAGCTAGGAAAACCCAAATGTTCCTCGGATCCTGAGACAGCTGATAAGCACCCAGGCCTGCTAAACCCCCGAAGAGGAGCCCCGCAGCCAGGGACAATTTTTCCTTTCTGCAAACCAGTCAAACCCACATATATCAGAAGAGGACTACAGGGACATGTAAATAACCACAAAGATTACATTCACACACATATATGCTTCCACTCTCAGGCATGGCCATGTTCCCTCACCTTACTCTTGGAAATCTGATCTCACCATTTGATATCGAAATTGGTGTGCAGGTGGTGCTAATGGAATTTTCCCACCAGCCAACTGTGCCCGTAAGGGAGATAGGATTCAAGTGGAATCTTACAAGCTTTCACTATCATCCAGTGCTCGTGGTGCCACATAGCTGCCCTTCTCTAATTGTCAGCCCTCCAAAAGACACCATGGCTCCCATTAGGCAAAAGTGGCACCACAGCAGTTATTATAGGACGTAAGAGACATTCATCACTGGAATATTTTAGCAAATGAATCACAACAGACTTATGGCATAACTCACGTTCTAAGGCCAAGAACAAGAATTACAGAGTTTATTTTAAGACAGCAGAAAAGGAAAAAACAGATTGAAAAACATATGATACCCCCTGCAGCTCAAAGCTCCACAAACAGAGATGGCATTTGCAAAAGTTCTACGTGTCTTCTCAAATGTGGTTTCAGTTTTAATGTGTGTTGACATCTTTTTCTGTGTGCAGAATTAACTGGAAGAACAACAGTTTGTGCTTTTTTTTTTTTTTGCCTTTTGCTACAGGGAGAGAAGAAAGGAAAGAATCCAACAATCTGTATTTACTTTGATCAGCCATATACCATGAATGGACATTAATATATGGTTTTCCTTCTGTTATTCCAAATTAGTATAATATTAATAAAAACATGCTTATCCCTTGAACCATTGAATCGTGTAATGCAGAAGATCTGTTGGAGTTTCCTTACATCCTCCTCTGGGGCAGAGGCAGAGGTAAACAAAACAGACAAATGAGATGATTAGAAAAGACTTTGACTTTCCAAAGTAAATAAATGGTAAATGAACTGATTTAGTCCAGGATTTCACAGAACCACACAAAGAACTGGAGCTTCAAACTGTTATTTTAAAAATAGTAGAGTGAAAAAATTAAGGGGCTCTAACATGAAACAAATTTAGGAAGAATGAGAAAGCAACAGCATGCCAAGAACTGTACTGATTAGGAAGTGGGCAATTTAATTTCTTCAGGAGAGTAAATCTCCAACATGAATTAATTTGCTTCACGCTGAGTCCTGCTGGTTTTTCTTCTTTCCTCAATCACTGTTTATTTCACAAAATCAGCACTCACCTATCTTCTTTGATTATTTAATTTCAGGAGGATTTTCCTTTCACAAAGCAGTTAGTACAGCTAAGCCTGGCTCTGCATGTAATGTGTGAACACATCATAATGGTCTGCCTAAGTGTGGGGATTATTTATTTCGTCTTGGAGACAACATTGTTTCAATGCTCTACTTCCCCTCCAGCAAGATCTCTCAGTGACATTCCTGAATCTACCTCCCACTGTGTATCTTTCACTGACATTTACCAAATGCACAGGCTCTGATACAAAATCAGGAAAGCAGCATTTTCACCATGACATATATATTCTTATTTCTAAAGGAGAGGTAGGTCATAGGCTATAGCTGATGGAACGAGTAAATACTACAGAAAATGGCATTTTAAAATGAACACTGGCATTGATTTCTTCATTACTAACATCTCTATGGATGTCTAAACTCTCCCGAGTTCTCATTTTATGCATATGGGTCAGTATAAAAGCAAGGTTCGTTAGGATTCAGGGCTATGACGTTAAAAAAAAAATGAGGCTGATATCTCAATGGATTTCTCTTGGCAGAATATTTAAATAAAGATAATTTGAAATATGGTACAAACATTTGGAAATAAACAACTAAAGATCCTCTAAGAAATGTCACGTAATTTGTTTTGCACTTTGCCTCAAGGACAAGCATGACGCATGTAGCCTTTTCCTTTTATCTTTATTTCCGCTTCTTTACTGCTTCTGATTAGTGACCTCAGTTGAGACTCGTTGCTCATCAGGGAGGCTGCTAAGGAATTGTTTGAGCCTGAATGTGTTAGGATGGAACATTCCTTCTTCCCAGACCCGAGTCCAGGCTTTTTCCACCTCCAGTCCATTCTACCCAGAGTTCTAGATAATGATGGTCATCATCAAAATGATAATTGTGTTTTCCACATGATTTAAAATGAAATTCTACTTTTATTATGTTCCATGGAATGATATTTGTGATCTTTATATTCAGTAACAGGCTGTCAGGCTGCCTCAATTTGAGCCAAGGCGTTTTGTTATCAGAACCCATCACAGGAAAGATATGATCATGAAACCAAAGATTCACGCAGCTCTTCACAGTGAACTTTAACCGTGAGATAACCTCTCAGATTATCAGCCTGTTGCAATTACATTTATATTTTTTGCTCACATGCTTTGTCACTTTAGAGACATGAAAACCTTGTTCATTGTTGCTAGGAGATGGGTGGCTATGGCAACAGTGTGGGCCAGAGCCAGATGGAGTGCCTAAAGCATAGTCAGGTTTAGGCTCTTTTTTGATCTCCAAATGACTCCATGGCAGTCCTGAGTACGGAAACCCCAAACCACTGCCTCTTCAGCTTGTTTCAGAAGCCATGCCACATGGTTTCTCCTCACACATCAGCTCTCCCCATTAACAAGTAAATGTCTTTTTGGTGCTTAGCGATACCCTGTGAGGTTGTCTGAAAAAGAAGAAAGCTGGATAACAAGGGGGATTATCACTATTTAACTGTGTTTTCATACTGTTATTAATTTAGTTCACATCTAGTGCCATATGCTTCCCTTCGTCATTCCACTGAACTCCTAGTGACTTTCATGGAGGTTCCATGCAAAGAATGAGGGCAACATATGGTTCTAATAGTGGTTTGTTCATTTTTCAAAGATCGATGTGTATTTTAAAGTCATTCATCATTATCTTTAAGGCACTCTTTAATTTCTTCAGAAGGGCGTACCTTCAGTGATTTAAAGGAATCCTTGCTACATAGCTATACCTAGTATTACAAACAATGCTTCCTTTTCCTGTAAAACTTAGAATGAAAAGTGTTGACTTGGTCCTCTTGTAAGCACATACAAAGGAAGCAAATTAACATAGATAATCATAGGGATTTATCTATTATTCTAAAAATAATTTGTTCATTGGATCACAGAAGTCCAGATCCATTTACTCATCCTTTTCAGCATGTCCCTCCTCCGCAAAAAACTATGACACCCCTTACCTACCACATCGAATCCAAACTCCTGGGCCTGGTCCTCCTTTACTTATACCGCAACGATCTAGCCAGCATCATTTATTCCCCCGGGCAAATCTTTCCTCTGATCAGATCAGAGGAATTATCTCATTACTTCTCCCTCCCCATTCCCACCCCGCCCCATTCCCTCACATATTATCTCTATTTCTGTAGCTTTGCTGCTGCCATTTCCTAAAATGACTTCTCCATCTTCAGTGATCATATTGTTTCAAATATTTATCCGGTGCCTATTATGTACCTGGCCCCCGTGCTAGGTGCTAGCCTCTAAAGAAGAGCTTAATGAGTGTTCCACACCATCTAATGAGGGTAACGGATTTATAAATGAACATCATTTTTGAAGTGTTCACTATGTGCAGGACTCATTTAAACAGTATTCTTTATTTAATGCGTATAATAACCCTAAGTCATTATTATCATTTGCAGCTGATATAAGAAGGAACTCGGGCTCAGAAAGTGTAAGTGACTTGCTCAAAGTCAGAAAGCCCAGCAGCAGCAAAATGAGACTGGAACCTAAGTCTGTCTCACTCCAGAAATGATACTTAATCACTCTATTGTTTTGATACAATGAGATATTTTCAACAATATAATAATGTGTATTATTCTAGGCTAAGAGCCACTAAAAGACTGAGTGATTGGCCCCATTAGGGAGGGTAAGAGAAGAACTCCTAGGGACTAGGAAGGGGTTAGCCTATAAATAAGGAGTTTCACAGGGAACACAATAGAAAAAGGACATTGTAAGAAATGGATAAATGTAGAACTTAAAATCCTTTTTAGTGTCTTTTAATATCAGTCCTCTCGGTTATCACATTTCCCTTTTTCAAAGTGGAAGTCATGTCTCCCTTCTTCATAATGTTAGTCGTCTGCCCTCAACCCTTGCTCGTCTCATCCTCCTCCAAACCCGGATGGCAGTTCTTTTGCAGCAGCTCCCGTAGGCTTTAATTAGATACTATACTGAGCTGCTCTCAGTTTTCTGGACCATACAAACATTGAGGGCAAGGGTGACACCTTTTATCCATTGTGTATCTTCCAAAGCACTTAGAACTGTCAGAAATATAGCAGATGATCTACACACTGCTTATTGGCCATAATAACACCTCACATCTGTATTTTGCTTTATAGTTTACAAATTCTTTCATTTACATAGTTTCCTTAGGTCCTTACAATAACCCAGTGAAGTCCGCTAGCTTGCTCTTTTTAATCCCCATTTAACAGATTGAAGGAAACTGTAATTGAGTAGTTAATTGGAAAACCCAGGGTCACTCAGGTGATAAATAAGTGATACATCCAGGAAGAGAATCTGAGTGCTCTCTCCACTCTGCCTTCCATGTTTCAGCAGATACATCAAATCTTATGTCCACATTAACACCACTAAGCCTGTAACATAATTCTGTCTGTCTTATATAGATGTCCAACCAGTTTTGTCTCAGAGAGGGGAATTGAAAAATATTTTACTTAAGCCATTCAACCATTTGACAATTGAACCTAGAGCAAAAAAAAAAAGGGATTTTGAAATTGTGCAGAAAGTGGCATGGTGGCTGCTCTTGACCACATGAGATTCCTGGAAAAACCAGATTAGCAAGCCTCATACTGACTGTGAACAGCAGGTGGGTATTTCCCAGCCATCTGCTGACTTCTTCAGTTGAGAGCCCTTGAGAAAGTCACTGACATGATCATGAATGGAATGAATGGTCCTGTGCATTAATCAAAGACTGCAGGGAAGCAACCAAACTAGACTCTCCCTACCAAAGGCTGGGCACACTGTCAAAGCCCAGAGGGAGGGTACAACATAGGATAAAATGTCTCGTCTTCTCAATGCAAAGCTTACTTCTCCTAAAATGGAAATGACCTTCAGCCAGTGGCCCTGGGACTAGCCACTAGTCTGAGTTTGTGTTCACAGACACACATCCTGAGTGAAGGCAGAAGCCCTCAGTGAGACCTTTTCAGGGCCTTCTTGGCAGAACACTGTTTTATTTTATCTCATTGTAAATCAAACCTGAATTTTCCTTGCCATTTTAACTCATGAGCCAGCAGGTAAACATGTTATAAAGCATTCACTGAGTCTCAGAGGGCTTCTTGGATCTTCCATCTGGCCTGCCTTTTTGCCCCACACCCGGAGATAATCCTCCAACCCTGACCACTGAGATAGAATTAAAAGGAAGTATGTGAGTTCCACTCACTGGTGATTCTGTTGAGAACCTTGAGGCTGTCGAGCAGGGGGCCTGCATTTAACACTCCCTCCCCCACGCCCTCCCTTCCCTGTTCACATTATTCTGCACATGTTCTAGCCACACAAGTACATCACTTGGAAAGAAGGAATTTGCTGTGTTTTTTTTTTTTAATCTCTCTACTGCTGCCTTTCCAGAATCTTGGCACACTACTTTACATGTAATATGTGTTTAGTAAACATGACATAAATAATATTTACTGTATTCAGTAGAGAAGGAAGGGGAAATATCGGCTTTTTTATAGTATGAAAAATATTCAACTTCACTAGTAGAAGACAAAAAAGTCATCATTTTGTAGAAGACAAAATAGCTATACACTACTTTTCACCTATATACTTGGCAAAGATTTTTAAATTTTTCTTCCTTTTTTAAATTTATTTTGTATTTTGGGTTTTTTTGTTTGGTTGGTTGCTTTTTTATTTTTTTATTTTTTATTTCGGCATATTACGGGGGTACAAATGTTTAGGTTACATATATTGCCTTTGCCCCACCCGAGTCAGAGCTTCAAGGATGTCCACACCCCAGACAGTGCACACCACACCCACCAGGTGTGAATATTATTTTTTATTTTGTAATGAGACTTCTCAGTAGTCCATGGAAGAGTTCCACGGCCCAGAGCTGCAAGAGTCACTTTATAAGTAAATTGCCAGAAGTTATTCAATCCTGATCAAATTCTTAATGACATGCTGTCCTCTGCTTCATGATACCTGCCCCAGAGATCTGACTTCTTCTCCTTGACTTTGTCACAACAGCTCTGCAAGCTTCCCCTGTTCTAATCTCTTTTGATCCTAGTGATGATTTCTTCCTCTGTGTTGGAGCTCTCAACCATGTAGTCCACGCAAACCACACCGAGGCCGGGGAAAGTTTAGAGCTCCCACCTATTCCAGTTTATTGTCGTCTGTTCGCCACAGCGGTCATCACAGTGCCCTCTTCATATCCAACTTTTAATAAGACTTCAGACTGCCTAAATAATTTTTATTTTCCACTACTGCTCTAAGTTAAAAAAAACTCACATAAAATATTTTTGATGTTTAAAAAGTACCAGAACAATTCTTAATTTTTTTAGGCAATATATTCTAGGTTTGGATTTTTTTGCAGGGGTGGGAGGTGAAAATCCTTTCTGTATCTGCACACAAGTTATTGGCAGAAAGGCATCAACATGCCTTATGAGTACTTCAATTGGTTCTTAAAATATGTCTTTCTTATACTGCCTTCTCTGTGATTTTATTTTCCCCATGAAGAATACATTGTTTTCTGCCTTGGAAGGCCATGGAAGTAAGAAATGAGATGAAAGAAGCACACACAGTATGTATCCGTGTTACCTTGGAAATTATTGAATGTACTTCTCCTTGAGTTTCCTTTCCTTTGAATTTCAAGCTGTTATTTTCCATAGACTACTAACTAAAGATCTCTTTAAAGTGACTGGCCATTTCCAAATCAGTCAAAACCTGTTTTTTAAAGATGGCAGGAATGTTTTGTCATAACATTTTAAAATACATTTTAACAGAACCAACTTTCATAGTCATATGGATCAGTTTTATAAATTGCATTTTGTAATCCTCAATTTTAAGCCAAATAGAAAATACAAATAGTAAATATAAATGAACCTGCTATAGTCTAAATCTTTGTGTCTCTCCAAAATTCTTATGTCGAAATCCTATCCCACCTAGGAGGTAGGGCTTTGGGGAGTGAATCAAATTAATGTCCTTATAAAAGAGACCACAGAGAGATCTCTTGCCCCTTTTACCATGTGAGGGACACAGTGAGAAGGTACCATCTATGAACCTGAAGGAGGTCCCTCACCAGACACTGAATCTGCTAGCACCTTGATCTTGGACTTTCGCCTCTAGAACTATGAGAAATAAATTTCTGTTGCTTATAAGCCACCCTAGTCTGTGGTAGTTTGTTATAGTAGCTCAAATCGGCTAAGATAGAACCCATAGAAAATCCAAGTACCACTTTACATACCTGTTTCAATTTGTTTCCCCACCACCATCATATACACAGACAGATTAAGTTCTGAGTAAATTTCTATGCTCTTTCATTTTCCTATCTAATCTCTGAACATGATATTATAAGCAGAGAGGATTATCCGAGGACAGATAACCAGAGGAAAAACAGGCGAAGCAATGACTGTCTAATCATGAAGATTAGTTCAATAATTTAGAGTTAACTATATATTTCTTTTTGTTTTTGTAGATTAAATATTTCTATTTGATAGAAAAGTTAACCAATAATGCACTCTAAAGTATATACCTAAAGAAAATTCATTTTAATTAGCAAGCTTTATTGTTATTGTTCACATTGATTTAATGTAACTTCTTAAAGAGTTTGAAAAAACAATCACTTAATAATTTAAACTTTTTTGAAAATGATACACAAAATGGTCTTCCTAGCACAAAAATGGAATTTAAAACTGGTCTTGGTTCATTTAGATGGCTTGGATTTAAAAACACCAAGTTGGTGTATTTGCTATTTGGTTTTCATTCCCTTTACTATAATGCTTAGGCATTTTTACTGTTGAGAATTTCAAGACAGCTTATGTATTTCCTAGGAAAATTAACTTGGCAAATGAATCACTAAGTCAGTTTGTACACTGCAAATTGATAGAAAAGTAACAGCTTCTGTCTATTTACCACATATTTTCTCTTTATTTCTCAATAAATGAAAAAGTAGGCAGATTCATTCAATAAAAAATCAAAACACATTCCCAAGTGAATCTACAGGAAAATCTAAATTAGAGGAAACACAAAATTAGCTTCTATAATCCTTAATAAGGTAACCATATCTTCTGGATATAAGAGGACAGCCATGATTTCAAATAGTTGGTCCATTGATATATACCAATTTTTGGCTCAAAATATATATGATTACTCCACCCATATGATTGTATGGCTTGACTTTGGCTGGCTTACTTTCAATGAGCGCAGAAATATTCATACCCAGAGGTTAGCTGGAGGGTAATATATGCCAACTAGATATAAGGCAGTTCTTAGATACTATCTTGCAACTTTCTACAATATAACTCCACCATCCTTTTATATTAACAGTTTTTGATTACAGAAATGAATTGAAATTTTTTCTGAGGGCAATTCATCTTGGTCCCGCATGCTAAAAACCAAAAAGGTGATGTGGTACAGTTATATGCCACCCCATGGTAAAGGAGTTAGTTTAATTCAAAAATGTTCAAAGCAAATTTTTAATAGAGCAAATAAAATCATACATTCAAACGTCATGTGCTTTGACAACTTTTCTCTCCACTGCACCAAGATAATGGACTTTGAAGCCAGAGAGACATGGCTCCACCATTTGCCAGCTGTAGGGTCATGGTGAAACATAGTTTACCTTCAGGACTTCGTTTCCTCAATGGAAAAGTGGGGTGAAGAGTTTACAGAATAGCTGGCAACTTTAAAATGAGCTAAAGAAATGTGGGGAGGCCTGAAACATATGAAATTCTATCTTTCATATAATAGACAACCAAAAAATGTTTCACTTGCCCCATCTCCAAAATACATTAGTGATGTTTTATAATTGTAATTCTGACTTTGTAGTTTACATAAACTCTTAACTTTGAGATACTGTTAAAATTTGGGTACCAGTCTTCTCAATAAATCTGACTGCTAGTCTTCTGTGTGATTTCAACAGCAACAGAAAGTCCTCCTGACTTTGAAAACACTTCCGTTTGCTCTGCTCACGCCTAAAGCCTCTTCTACAGGAAACAAAGGAGTTTATTCCAGAATTATAGATAAATCCAAAAATATAAATCCCCTGGAGAGAGATAACATCATGACTTAAATTCATACCAGGTTTTGGAGGACCGATAACAGATACTTTTCTTTGATTAATAGGGGAGAGCAGAGGTAAAGGCACAAGGGAAGTAAAATGTGGGCACGTGGGCCGGAAGAGAGTCCGCAGAGGGAGGAAAACGATCTTGCAATAAGAGGCAAAGTCAAAGACAAATTTCAACAACCACACAATTTTTCCTCAGATAAGACCCTGCAAAAAAAGATACAATTTACATCACAATGGCTTTTTTAAAAAACGACATTTTGTCTGATTTTGGTAGAGAATCCAGTTAAAATTACAGACTTATTTTTATAGTGGTAACATTTTCTGTTATTACTGACCATAGCATTTATACGATTGGAGATGGTATAATTAGAACTACGTCAGCGTCCACAGTGGGATAGGCTCTGCCCACAGGCGCTGAGGGGCAGAGCAGTGCTTATCCTAACATTTATAGCCCAGTGCTATGAATTGCTTTTCCCAGGCCTGTTTTCCCTATGGCTTAAGGAATAAATAAATGAACTATTGAGTGGGATTTACAGAGAAGCCACAGAAAGTCTTAGGCATCAAGGTTTTCAAACTAATCAGTGTTTCTAACCCCTTACCCTCTGGAATGGCTGGGGCTTCCTCCCAATGCTCTGAAATCATTCTGGACCCATCAGGCAGTCTAGCAAAGAAAGAAACAAAGGAAGGAAGAGCTTTTGGTTTTTGTTTCTTGTTTTTTTTTTCAGCCCAACATCAGTGATTCTTTGTGGCGTGCTTCAGCCCAAGACATATAACCCACTGTTTTAGTCAGGAGGGTAGCCTGGTGGGAAAATCAGCGATTTAAACAAATGCTACAAGCACCAAGCTGCCAGACTTGAGTATTTACCGTCTTTGATTGCAAACTTACAAAGAACAAAGACCACGACCACGTGTATATTCTGAACTGGCATTCTATGGATATGCAGGGAACATTAAATAATAACACTTTATTGTAAAAGGCCTTTAAATGTCCTCTCTGACAGGCGAAGCTCCTTAAACTGTAATGCATATTTTGTATTCATTCTTAAGCCAGTGACTTCCTGGCAGTAACATATTCTTCCTCTACCTCCTCCCCTGAAGTTAATAAAACCTTAGTCATCCTTCAGTACAAGGCTAAATGCAATTTCTTCCTAGAAGCTTTTTCTGGTTATTTCAGTCCACACTTAGAACTTCTTTTCTAATTAAAGACAGTATGATGATTTAGTACTCTTCACTCTCATTTTTTCTTCTGGTTTTAGTCTTGATTTTAGCTCCATTTCCTCAGCTATATTGTCACTTTACCATGGTAAGGACCATACCTTATCATTCTAATAACTATCCCATTTCCATTCATTCTTAGCCCATGGTATGTGATATTTTTACATCAAAAATTAGTTTGATTAATTGATTGAAAATCAGTTAGATATTTAAAATTCACGTCAGCATTTGTTATAGATGGAGTGCTGTATCCCCCCAAAATTCATGTTGAAGCCTTAACCCCCAATGTGACTGCATTTGGAGATAGGACCTATGAGGAGGTGATAATAGTTAAATGAGGTCTAAAGAGTGAGACCGCGGTCTGATAGGACTTATATCCTCATAAGAGGAAAAAACACCAGAGCTCCGAGGACGTAGCAAGAAGGCGGCCATCTGCAAGTCAGAAAGAGAGCCCTCATCAGAAACTGACCCTATCAAACCTTAGTCTGGGACTTTTAACCTCCAGAACTGTGAGAAAATAAATTTCTGTTAAGCCACCCAGTCCATGGCATTTTGTTATGGCACCCAAACAGACCAATGCACCATTAAAACTTTTAAAAAGAAAAAAAAAAAAACCAAGCTGTTTCAAGAAAGCAATATGCAAATCCAATGTGAATGTTTTCAATTTAAAGAAAAAACTATGCTTAAATCCATAAGAAATCAATTTTTGGTTTAAGTGTACAAAGGAAGAAAATATTTGCACAATTCTAGTAGAAAAATTCTCCTTGCACTTTTAGTAATGTAGTGGCAATTTTAGAAAAAGATCATAAAAAAAACTAAAGAAATTCCTTATAAATTTATGAAGGAAAACAAAATAAAAATAAATATTTTAAAAACAAAACTATTAATTGTAAAGTAATAAAGTCATTACATAATAGTTATTTAGCTATAAAGTAGTTATTGAATGTTCCCAATGCAAAGAAATGACAAATGTCTGGGATGAGAGGTAGGCTAATTACCCTGATCTGATCAATATGCATTATATGTATCAAAGCATCACTATGTACCTTACAAATATGTACAATTACTCTTTGTCAATTAAAAATAAAATTTTAAAAAATTAAAAACAAATAGCTTTATAATAAAGCTCCCATAAATACCTCTCAAATGTTGACATTAATTAACAACAACAAAAAAATCTGAGATTGCATTGGAGCCCCAAGCCTAACAGTCTTTGGTTACCAGTAGGGGGCAGCAAGGCACACCAGATCCCTCAGTGTCTGAAATTTCAGGGAGGCTTGCCAACGTTAGCTAGGTGTCTAGGAGAGCAAGGAGGCTTGGCAGCACCAGATATAGGGAAAAAGAAATGCATACGTCAGGGCAAGGTACTAGCAGGAGGAGATGGTGAGAATATCAGGTCAAAATATCATGCACACCAATAGAAAGCTGGAGGTGGAACCGAGAATGTCTATGTGTCTAGAAATCAACATGTGTCAGCAATCCCTAATTCTCCTGCTAAATTTGCTAAAAATTATCCAGAACATTTAGAATTATTCTGCCCTTATTTCTCACAGTTAAAACCGAATGCTTTTTCTTTCTCCTCTATTCAGTTCCTGGAAGTCTGCATGGAAAGTAGCTCCACAGTGTTTTGAATCATTCGGTGGTCTATGATGAAGGGCAGTTTGACTGTTTTTCTCCCAGGAAAAGAAAAGAGGAACTTTAAGTATTGCACAACTGCAGAAAAAGTAGTTTGGTCCAAGAGTAGACTAGCCTTTACCTATCAGAACGTGCTCAGAGAGCTTGGCCCTGAAAGTAATGAAGCTAGATCTAAAAGATCTCAGCAATAAGTAAACTTAGAATTGTTTCATTCCTCACTAGATCCACTATATTGATATGCCTTTGTAGTTGCTATGCATTTGATAAGTGTAGGAAAAGTCAGTAAGTACTTTGCTGGTTAGTCAAAAATTTATGGGCTGATAGATTGATTTCCTCACTTCAGCCACAAAATAAGAGCTTACAGCTTTCTAAATTTATAGACAAACTTTATGTTTCTGTGCAGAACATTTCAGTGCTGAAAAGATTATAGGGAGCCAGAAGAAAAAGGAGCTCAGAGCTTATTTTGTGCAGGACGTATATACAGCTCTGACTTGTAACCAAGTATGAAACAGAACAGTCCTTGCTCTTTTTCCAGTGAGCAAAGTCCAAATGTTGATCATGTTAAAAGAATCAACTTCCACTTAAAACCATAATATTAAAAAAAAAAAAAAAGGAGGAGGAGTAGAGAAGGGTAGAAGGAAGGAGGAAAAGGAGAAGTAGAAGAAAAAGCAACTCAACAAACAAATACCATTCCTGCACATATTGCCATAACTGACAGCACCAGGACTGATGCAACATTTTCAGAAATAAAAGCTAGTACATGTTGTAATGGTTAGTTTTATGTTTCAACTTGACTAGGCTAAGGGATGCCCAGATTGTTGATAAAGCATTATTTCTGGGTATGTCTGTGACAGTGTTTCTATAAGAGATTAGCATTTGAATCTGTAGACTGAGTAAAGAAGATCAGATCGCCCTCAACAATGCAGGTGGGCATCCTCCAGTCCAATCTGTTGAGGGCCTGTATAGAACAAAAAGGCAAAGGAAAGGCAGATTTGCTCTCTCTGCTTAAGCTGAAACACACGTCCTCTCCTGCCTTCAGACACAAATGCTCCTGGTTCTTGAGCCTTCAGACCCAAACTTAGACTTGCACATTGGCTGCCCTGGGTCTCGGGCCTCTGGTTTTGGTCTGGAACTATACCACCGGCTTTCCTAGCCTGCAGCTTGTGCACAAGCAGATCCTGGGACTTAACCTCCCTGGTCGCATGAGCTAATCCCTCATAACAAGTCTCTTTCTATATATCTATATATATTCTATTAATTATTTTTCTCTGGGGAGCCCTAATTCACATATTCTACCTTTTCTGGTGTCTAACCATCTTAGTCTTAGAAACATGAGCAAATTCTTCTGCTGGGATTAAGGAAAAAGATTTCCCTTCAAGACTTGATTTTATCCTGCAGTGAATTTTTATGACCAAGTTATTAACCCCTGAAAAATGGGATTTATAATGGAAACACTGATAGATTCTTAATGGTAGTTGTGCTGGCAGGCACCCATATATTAGCCTTAATAGTGTCAAATTATGAAACTAAAGTGATTGAAAACCTACTAACTTACATTTAAGGAATCTCTGCTTCAGTAGTTTTTGCTATCTCCCTCATTTGAATGATTTTTTAGGCCGTTCTAAAGACTAGTGTCCTGTATTTATGAAAATGAGAGTTACGACACTGTAGGATTTTGTGGACATCATAAACTCAGAACAGCATATTTATTTCTGAATGGCTCAAGACTCTGTGGTCCTTTTCTATTTGGGAAATTTACCTGCATAAAAATCTTGAGTTCTTTAGCCATAAATTCTATAGCCTGAGGCTTTTTCCTTTTTCTTCCATTTTTATACATTTCATTCATTTTTCTAGTGGCTCATTGAACAGCTGAAGGGGATAACAATGTAATTTCATGAACAGTGACCAAAAAAAAAAAATTATCCTTGGCTTGGGTGGATAAGCGGACTCTTCACACTGTAGAATTACAGCTGGATGCCAGACTTTCAATGGCTTGCTCTCATTACATAACCTATTCCCTGCAACTGTCTTCTCTTACAGCCACTTTTATGCGACCTGACAGCCCGTGTACAGATGTAGCAGTAAATACATGCTGCCAGTGCTTAAAAAAAATTTTCCCTATCATCATGTTTATCAGGATAAATGTGTTGCCAGATATATTTTTCCTGAGTTGATATTAACAGAGCATGGTAAATGTCATCTCTCCTTCCTCAAGGGGTTCTTCTGAAGCTCTCATTTGGCATTTAAAAACATTGAACATGGTTGAATGGATCCAGATGCATTCTCTAACAGAACTTATAAGAAACATGGAGAATAGCTTCATCCTATCAAGCATAATATTATTTCATCGCTATTTTAACACGAAGTAGGAAATTTAAAGAACTTTTGCCCTGAACCAATTGTAACATACAGTACAACAAGAAAAATCAAATGAGTCATTGCAGGAAATTTTGAAATCCCATGCTTAAAAGCTTTCGGAACATGGGAAGCCATTTCTCACTGATTGTTGTGTTTTTCAAGAATGATTAGAGCAAAATCACGTAAACATCATAGATTGAGAAATATAATGCTGGTTCTGATTACAGATGTATGTGTTTAAAAATCAAATAGTACCAGGATTCAAGAAGTATGTTTATACAGCTCCATTACAAATACTATCCTAAACAGAATTTGCATGGACGAAATTTTCCCCTACCCTTTATAAGCTACTAGGAACAATGCAAGAATTTCAAGTCACCACCCAGCTTTCAATTTTCTGTCACTGAACAGTTTATCCTTTGCGTGCAAACCTCTAGCTGTGGCTGACGGCTGAAAGCCCATTATATTTCAACTGCCATCTGGCAGCAGAGATTCAATCCATTGCTTCAATCACAGTGGCCTGTCTTCTGTAGCTCTGGGAATTGCACTAAAGTGCATGATTTAAATGTCTTCACTGTCAAATTATTGTTGTTTGGTTCATCAAGATAAATTTTAAAAATACATGGGAAAAAATATGCCCTAAAGAGTATTATTTGCTGTAGGAAAGAAAAGTATTTGAAAATCAACAGTTGCTCAGAGGTCTCAATTAGTTTTATTCATAATGCTAGGGTTTCCTAAATGTGAGGTAACAGAATAATAATTACCAAATAAGCCAAATGCTTAATGTGTAAAAGGCCCAATTCAAACATTTTGGTAGGAAAATGTAGTGTTTTGAATAATTAGAAGCTTATAAACTCCTTGCCTTTTTGCTTTTTGCTCTCCCAAGATCATTTCTTACTCATTTTGTAGCATACTTTTTGGGCAATTGCTCTGCACCAGGCATTGTGCAAGGCATGGGAATAGAAAGATACATAAGACATAGTCCCTGCCTTCTAGGAACTAGGAAAAGTAAGAGAACAGCCTTTGATGTATGACATGTTGTAAGTTACTTCTTTGTCACAAAAAGAAAACACGTCTATCTGACATTGGGGGACCAGGAAAAACATGGCAGCCAACTTTGTATAATCACATCCTGTTCTTTCAAGTATCCCTACACACCACAGCATACACCAGCAGAGGATGCCTACAATCGTTCTCAACCTTTTATTTACCCAGAACTACCTGAGGGATGTGCCATACCCCATCAGTAATTGCAGCTCACTTTTCAAGGGGGGAGCACAGGAGAGGGCAGTGGGACAGTATCAGATTGCCCACAAAACCCTGTGTTTGAAAAAGGCCCAGAGCTGGTTTTGATTGTACCCTTCATCTCCCTTGAGAATCCTGGTCTACCATGCAGAATTGAACCGTGCAAGAGGGATGAGTCTCCACACGTGCCCATCTGGAACTAAGAAAGACAATTAAGAAGCTAACTATGAACCCTAAGTAGAAATCAGTTCACTTCACCCTCTCCACTCCAGGGAACCCATGTTTTCTATTTGTGAAGAGAAGATTCCCTCACTTATCTCCTCACATTACTCTCCTAAATAAGTTTTTTGGCTCCAATATTTTCCTAGGCTTTCCAGAGAACAATACAGATAATTTTCAGAGTTGGGATTTGGGGATTCTTATTCCACTTCTGGAAGAACTCCAGGAGCATATCTGGCAGAGCCCAGGACCCTAAGTTTACATGAGCCAGATCTCTAGGGGTAGTCAGAGAATAAAACTCACTAAGACATAACTGTAAAATGGAAGGTTGACTACATCCAAGTAAACATGCGGAAGAAGGACTGAAAAAACTATAGAAGAAGGGGCAGAAGTTATCACACGTTACTGCATTTACTTATTGAATTCTCATCTCCCTGTTGGGCTGCAGATACAAAAGCAGGGAGAGAAAAAAAAGGTAAAACATAAGTGAATAAAAAGCTTCCACAAAGGATGTTGATCAATAAAAGGGCATCAGAAAGACAAATCCTGTCCCCTTCTCCCCTGTCTTCTCCACAGTGGAGCTAGATGAAGAGGTGACCATTTCAATCCTCCTTAACCTTTCTATAGTTCCTGTCGTCTACACAGTGACAGCCAACCGAGCAGACTATTCAGTGAGGAGGCGTGTTGCAGGCCATGCCCTGAACCCACCTGCCTGCTGTGGTCACCGCTGTGCCCCACATCCACCTCCACCCGGCAAAGCCCATCTGCTTGCAATTCTCTGTAACCCCCTCCCCTCCCATGCTCCATACTGTTTTTTGCCATCATGCTTTTGCTTTTGCTATTCCATCTGAATGGAGCACCCTCTTCACCTTCCTGGGTTTGTCTGGTTCTTACCCACCCATCAAAACTATGAGTCCTCTCCTCTAGGCAACACTCCCTGTTTTCCCAGATTGGTCTAAAGCCTCCTTCCTTATTTCCCACAGCACCTCAGATATACCTGTGTTTTACCTCTTACCATATTTATATTTTTTTTTAATTTTTTTTTTTTAGAGATGGGGTCTCGCTATGTTGCCCAGGCTGGAGTGCAGTGGCTATTCACAGGCGCGATCCCACTACTGATCAGCAGGGGAGTTTTGACCTGCTCCGTTTCCGACCTGGGCCGGTTCACCCCTCCTTAGGCAACCTGGTGGTCCCCCACCCCCGGGAGATCACCATACTGATGCCGAACTTAGTGCGGACACCCGATCGGCATAGCGCACTACAGCCCAGAACTCCTGGGCTCAAGCGATCCTCCCGTCTCAGCCTCCCGAGAAGCTGGGACTACAGGCGCGCGCCACCGCGTCCGGCCATATTTATATTTAAATGATCTGTTTGTGCATTTGTTTCTTCCTCCATACTTTAAGCTCTTCAAGGCTCATGAGCTGAGTACAATGCCTGGCACATAGTAGACTTCAAATGAATTGGTTTTTTGTTTGTTTACTAAACTGAAAAGTAAGCATTAAGGGAAAATTTTTGTTTTAATATCAGGGAAAACTTGTGGATAAGATAATCTTGAACATATTAATGAGATTCAATGGACTTACATTTCTAGGCATGACAAAAGTACCAAATCAAATATCGAAGCGGGATTCTCAAACTCATACACCCCATACCCATCACACCGGTGTCTGTGGTCATACCAGGAGAGGTCGTCTGGACGAAGGATTGAGAGAGGGCTCAGGAGACTGCTCACTGCCTTCACCTGCTCCACCAATTGCTACCTGAATAGTGTTGAGCAAGTTATTGTGCCACTTTTGCCTCAGTTCTTTATCTGTAAAATGGGGACAATAATTGAGTTATTGTGAGACAATATATGTAAAATGTTTATTAAAGCTTACTACCGTCACTATTGCTACCTTTAGTCTCCCTTACCACATTGTTTTCCCTTGTTATTTTCATCCATTGTAGTAACTACCTACCAGCACATGGTCCTGTAATAGAGGTATTGTTAGCTGACATTTTATAGATGATGCCACTGAAGCTCAAAGAGGTTAAATATGTCACCCACGGTCACACCACTAGCAAGTGATGGAGCCAGGAAATAAAGCCAAATCAGGCCAGTTCCAAGTCCAGTACTTTTTAACAACACCAAGCTGCTTTCTCAACTCCCCAGGAAAAAACAAAATTGTGCAGGTTTTTTAAGTTCTGTAGTCTCCTAGAACGTGACTGTATGACTTCAATCAATCTAGAAAATTCTCTTAACCCAAAACAACACCTCTCTCACTTTCTGAAGCTTATACTCCCTAGAGGCAATGACATATTTAGTTCCACAATCAGAAATGAAATGAAAAAGGAGCAACTATTTCCGAGAAGTAACACATTGGTATTCATGCTAAAGTATTAATGACAAACACAAAGTCCTTTCTTTTTTTTTTTTATTTATTATTCCAGGGTTTTGTGAGGGTACAAACATTATAGTTACTCTTTATGTCTTTGCCTCACCCAAATGCGGGTTAAAAGCATGCCCTTCCCTCCCTTTAGTGCTCCCCGTGTCCTTTAGTTGTAGATTCGCCCCCCCAACCCCCTAATCCCTAGAGAGTATTTCTGCCATGTGATCAACCTAGTGTTCATCAGTTAGTACCAATTTGATGGCGAGTACAAATGGATCCCGTTCCTCTGCTCTTGTGGTGCCCCACTTTGGATAATGGGCTTAAGTTTAATCCAGGAAAGTATAAGAGGTGCTAGATCACTGTCGTTTCTTATGATTGAGTAATATTCCATTGTAAACATATACCAAATTTTAATAATCCACTCATGGATTGACGGGCACTTGGGTTGTTTCCACATCCTTGCAATAGTGAATTGTGCTGCCATAAACATTCGGGTGCAGATGTCTTTATCATAGAATGTTTTGTGCTCTTTTGGGTAGTAGTCTAATAGTGCTATTGCTGGATGGAATGGTATTTCTATTTTTAGCTCTCTGAGGTATCTCCAAATTCTTTTCCACAGAGGTTGCACTAATTTGCAAAAAGTCCTTTCTTAAAAGCAATTTCATAGAAAGCATCAAAGGAAAGAGGAAAGTATACAAAATATTTTACTGCTAAAGACAAAAAAAAGGTATTTTTAATACAAAAGTAGTTGTTTTTAACCTACTTTTTTTTCTTTTTGAATTATTTCTGATGACTTGCTGAAAGGTATGGAGAACTTTCTAGAATTATGCTGAACAGCTCATATACCCATTCATTCCAACTTTTGAATGTCTTATCAGGGGATTCACAACTCATGAAGCCCAAACCTAGACATCAGTTCAAGGGTCTCTGGCTTGACACCAATGAGGCCATCCCAAAGATTTTGCAGCAGATATCAGTAAGGGAAAAGAACAGATCTAGAAATATGAAGGAGGCCAAGTCAAGCTGTTTCCCTAGCTCATAGTCTTACCACCGTTGTTACAGATCTTTTCTCCTAATTTTGAAGAGCCCCAGACTTTTCCACATGACCCTTGGGTTAAGAACTAATGACCTGAAGCATATAATATGCACCTCCCATAACCCTTACTACATATTTCATTATGCTATAATATGTGGGATAAAATTTACTTTAAACAAGGGCTTTCTTGACTACATGTAACATTCTCTTTTTTTATTTCAGAGTATTACATGGGCACAAATATTTTTGGTTACATGCATCACTTTTGTAATGCTTGAGTCAGAATTAAAAGTGTGTCTATAACCCAGATGGTGTTCATTGTACCCATTAGGTAGCTTTTCACCCATCCCCTCCTTCCCCCTCCTCCTGCTTGATTTCCATTCAGTTTTATCTCCCTCGATGCACATGGGTGCTCATCAATTACTTCCAATTTAATAGTGAATACATGTGGTGTTAGTTTTTCCATTCTTTAGATACTTCACTTAACATAATGGTCTCCAGTTCCATCCAAATTGTTGCAAAAAGCATTAAGTCATCCTTCTTCATGGCTGAGTAGTATTCCATGGTATACATGTACATACATATACTACATTTTGTTAATCCACTCATGAATTGATAGGCATTGGGGTTGATTCCACATCTTTGTAATTGTGAATTGTGCTGCAATAAACATTCAAGTGCACGTGTCTTTTTTGTAAAATGACTCCTTTTCTTTTGGGTAAATACCCAGTAGTGGGATTACTCGTCAAATGGTAGGTCTACATTTAGTTTTTGAGGAATTCCCATACTTTTTTCCATAGAGGTTGTACTAATTTGCCCTCCCAACAACAGTGTAGAAGCATTCCTTTCTCTCTGCATCCATGACAGCATCTATTGTTTTGGACTTCTTAAAAGCCATTCTCACTGGGTTAAGGTAATATTTCATTGTGGTTTTAATTTGCTTTTCCTTGATGATTAGTAATGATGAGCATTTTTTCATATGTTTATTGTCCATTTTCTGTGATCTTTTGAGAAGCTTCTGTTCATGTCTTTTGTCCACTTTTTAATGGAGTGGTTTGATTTTTTTCTTGCTGACTTGCTTGAGTTCTTTGTAGATTCTGGTTATCAGTCCTTTATAAGATGTATAGCTTGCAAGGATTTTCTCCCATTTTGTAGGCTGTCTGTGTTATAAATTATTCCTTGGCTGTGCAGAAGCTTTTTAATTTAATCAAGTCCCATTTATTTATTTTTATTGTTGCTGTGATTGCCATTGGGTTCTTCTTCATAACTTCTTTTCCTAGGCCAATATCTAGAAGAGTTTTTCCAAAATTTTTTCCAGAATTTGTATGGTTTCATGCTTTACATTTAAGTCTTTTATGCATCCTGAATTAATTTTTGTGAGTGGTGAGAGATATGGATCCTGTTTCATTCTTCCACATGTGGCTATCCAATTTTCCCAGCACCATTTATTGAACAGGGATGCTTTTCCCTAGTGTATATTGCTGTCTGCTTTATCAAAGATCAGTTGGCTGAATCTGTATGTTTTATGTCTGGGTTTTCTGTTCTGTTCCATTCATCTAGGTCTCTATTTTTGTGACAATATCGTGCTGTTTGGTTTTGATTGCCTTGTAGTATAGTTTGAAGTCTGGTAATGTGATGCCTCCCAATTTGTTCCTTTTGCTTAAGATTGCTTTGGCTATTTGGGCAATTTTCTGGTTCCAAGCAAAAAGTAGAATTATTTTTTCTATATCTATGAAATATGACGTTAGTATTTTGATGGGGATTGCACTGAATCTGTAAATCACTTTGGGTAATATGGACATTTTAACAATGCTGAGTCTATCAATCCATGAGCATGATATGTTTTTCCATTTGTTTGTATCATCTGCAATTTCTTTCTTCAGTATTTCATAGTTCTCTTTGTTTGTAGAGATCTTTCACCTCCTTGGTGAAGTATGTTTCTAAGTATTTTATTTTCTTTGTAGCAATTGTGAATGGTATTGAGTCTTTATTTGACTCTCAGCTTGACCATTATTGGTATACAGGAATGCTACTGATTTGTGTACACTGATTTTGTAACCTGAGACTTTGCTGAATTTATTTATCAATTCCAGGACTCTCTTGATGGAATCTTTGAGGTTTTCTAGATATAAGATCATATTGTCTACAAAAAGATATAGTTTAACCTCCTCTTTCCTGATTTAGACATCATTTATTTCTTTCTCTTGCCTCATTGCTCTGGGTGGGACTTCCAGCACTACGCTGAATAGAAGTGGTGACAGTAGACATCCTTGTCTTGTTCCAGTTCTTAGTGGGAATGCTTTCAACTTTTCCCCACTCAGTATGATGCTGGCTATGGGTTTGTCATATATGGCTTTTATAATTTTGAGATATGTTCCTTCTATGTATAGTTTGTTGAGGGTTTTTATCAAGAAAGGGTGCTGAGTTTCATTGAATGCTTTTTCTGCATGTATTGAGATGATCATATGATCTTTGGTTTTGCTCCTGTTTATATGGTGAATCTACGTATTGATTTATGTATGTTGAACCATCTTTGCATCCCTATGATGAAGCCTACTTGGTCATGGTGGATAATTTTTTTGATTTGCTGTTGAATTTTTTGAGAATCTTTGCATCTATATTCATAAAGGATATTGGCCTGTAGTTTTCTTTTTTTGTTGTGCCCTTTCTTGGCTTTGGTATCAATGTGATACTGGCTTCATAGAATGAGCTGGGGAGGATTCCTGCCTTCTTGATGTTATGGAATAATTTCTGCAAAATGGTTACCAACTCTTCGTTGTAGGTCTGATGAAATTCATGAACTATTTGTTTCTATCCCTTCACCTTGAGTCTGTATGAGTCCTTGTGGATTAGATGTGTTTCCTGGAGACAGAAGATACTTGGCTTTTATTTTTTTATCCATTTAGCCAGTCTATGTCTCTTGAGTGGGGAATTCAAACCATTCACCTTGATTGATTGACAGAATTGATATGTGGGATGCTTTTCTATTCCTCCTGCTGGGTATACTTTACTGCTTTATTTTACCTCTTGTACTATTGTTTTATATGAGCTCTGTGCTTAAGCTCTTGGGTGGTTTTACTCTGGTGGGTGACTGTTGTGCTGATCCATGTATAATACAGTTCTGAGTATTTCTTGCAGGGCAGGTCTGGTCTTGACAAGACTGGCCTTGACAAGGTGTGTTTGCTTGTATGGAAAAGTTTATTTCTCCTTCATGTATGAAACTTAGTTTTGTAGGACACAAAATTCTAGGCTGGCAGTTGTTTTGTTTAAGAAGACTGAAGATGGGGCCCCACTCTCTTCTGGCTTATAAGTTGTCTGTTGAGAAGTCTGCAGTTAGCCTGATGAGTTTTCCTTTGTAAGTTACTTGCTGTTTTCACCTTATGGCTCATAAGTTCCTCCTTCGTGTTAATTTTGGCTGGTCTGATGACTATGTAACTTGCTGATTGCCTCTGTACAATGAATCACCCAGCTGTTCATTGAGGTTCTTGTACCTGTATGTCTGAATCTCTAGCAGGACCAAGGAAGCTTTCCTCAATTATTCCCTCAAATAGATTTTCCAGCCCTTCTGTATTTTCGTCTCCCTTATGGATGCCTATGATTCTTATATTTGGTCATTTTACATAATCCCACGTTTCCCGTAGTCTTTGTTTGTTCCTCTTAATTCCCTTTTCTTTATTTTTGAATGACTTAATTAATTTAAAAGAGTTGTCTTCTATCTCTGAGATTTTTTTCTTCAGCCTGGTCTAGTCTATTCTTAAAACTTTCTATTGTGTTTTGTAATTCCTGAAATGAATTTTCCTTTTCCAGAAGTTCAATTTGCTTTTTTTTTTCAATATGTCTCTCTCTTTAGTGAATTTTTCATTAATTTTCTTTACTGTTTTTCTGGTTTCTTTAAGTTGGTTTTCCATTTATCTTGAATTACCTTGAGCTTCCTTACAACCCATATTTGTAATTTTTCGTCTGTCATTTCAATATTTTCAATTTGACTGGAATCCATTGCTAGAGAGCTGATGTTCTCTTTTAGGGATGTCCTTTTGCTCTGACATTTCATACTTTCAGAGTTCTCTCACCAATTCCTTCTTACCTGGAGCAGCTGTTGCTTCTTATTTTCAGATTTTCTTTTATTTAGATGAGGCTTCCACCCCCTCACTCACTTATACAGGTGCATTTGTAGCATACATTAGATAAGAAATTTTGGCTTTGCTTGTGGGTGCTTTGATGGTGATCTAGGTTATGGATGGATGTCTTGATTATAGATATCCTTAGTGGGATGTTTTCTCAGTTGCTAGTTGTTTGTAGGCTGTAGCAGTGGTGAGCTATGTAAGTGGGCAGATTCCCTGTCTCTCTTTTATGTGGGAGGATGGAAGTCTTTGAAATCCCTTCTCTTTCCCCAGTCCTGTGGTCTTCTTAACAGTATGAATTGTATTGGCATGCCCAGTTTAATCTCTGAGACAGTAATTGGTGCTTGTGGGTGAGAATCAACCACACCCTATATAACTGAGCCAGTAAATGCTGTAAAGGGTGTGCAGATTATCAGTAGGTGGCGCTTGCTGGAAGGAACAAGTTGTAATGTTGTTTTTGGGTCTTGTGACTGGCTTTAGTCCTTCAAGAGAAGCACTTAAATGCCCCAGGTGATGGGTGGGGCCCTGGAGCTTCCAGGTGAATCCTTATTTTGTGACATAGTGGGGACAGATTGGGGAGTGAGGCTGGGTGGGGCTGGGTTGGGTGAGCCTGCCCTCAGGCTCCACAAAATCTGGCAAGGTAGCTGTTTCAGCAGCGGCTACAGACCTGTTCCCAGCTTCTGGGTAAAGCCACCAGAGAAGGTCTGAAGTGGCCCCACCCAACCAGAAAGTCTGCTTTAGAGGCATGGCCATCTGAGATTCACAATCTGGCAGTCTGGAGTAGGCCTCTCTCCTCTCTGCCCTCCCCTGCTCCACGGTTTCCCTTCAGTATCTGCCAGCAGTCAGGAGCTCAAACTAACTGAGCTCACTCATGATTGCACTGCAGATGGGGAGGTTCCCTGTCCAGGATCCTGGGCTGGACTGAGGGCATGGTCTTCCTGTTGGGGGAGGGGTGTCCTGCAAATACACTGGAGCTGGGACCCACACTGCATTCTCTTCTCTGTTCTGCGCACACGGGCTCCCTCACCTACCGAGATTAGTTGACAAATTTCCCCTCCATGCTCCCAAGCAACACGATCAAGACCTGGGAGTATGAGATCTGGCCTGCAGGCCTGTCCCCAGGTGCCCAAAGATCAATCCCTGACTGTGCCAGGGAGAAGTGTACTGGTCCTCAGTTGCCTATGGCGTGCTAAATCAGGTTTGATGTCCCTCCACTTTGGGGTATTCCCTGCTCTAATGGAGCCACCAGGAAAATAGCATCAGAGAGGGCCAGTGAGCAGGAAGGTCACAGTCCAAGCACCCCCAAGTCTGATGCAGGACCTTAAGAAGAAAGATTTGAGCCCACTCTCTATGGAAGCCTGTGTGTTTCCTCAATCATCTCTCTTGGCAGCTGTGGGTGGGGGAGGGAAGGGGAGTAAAAGAGTCTGGATGGAAGAAAGCTAGCACTCTGATTATCTCTGTCCCTCTCTCTGGAGTCACCCAGATCCCCTGAAACTCCTGGACCCCTGAGGCTCCTGCAATCTGGGCCAAGCTGGGAAATGTTTGTGTGGGCATGAACATGATGAAACCTGAGGAACTGGAACCTCCTGGTGAGGACAAATGGCATGGTGGGTGGAGAAAAAATATGGCACCTGCCATCCAGGCTCAGGTCTGCAGTGATGTAAGCACCCCAGGAGGGCTGAGAGCCTGGTGCCCTGTCCACAAGAAGCTCCCAGTTCATTAGCAGCAGCAGCCTTTGCACTCGTGGGGGTAGAAAGTCTCTCACAGCTCAGGAACCCTCTGACTGTCAGAGATGCAAGGGAAGGAGAAGCAAACCACTCCAGCTACCCTTTACACTGGACTCCAAACCTCTCAGGGGTTGATCTCTTCCAATATTTTGTTCCTTCTTGTTCTGCTTCACAACTTCTTTCCATGGAGTCTCTTGTAGGTTTTGGCACCCTTCCCTCAGAATTACACCTAATCTATGCTTGCTTGTTGGTTTGTTTTTTCTTTCATATAAAACTTTTCTTTCTTACTGAGACACTCTGGCAGCTGGTGTCTCTGGTCAGCCATCTTACCAAGCCACCCCCATGTGTAACATTCTGATGAGGCTAAAAAACGGGAGTATGGCATTGGATTTGAGGAATTATATGATTAATAATTGTCTTAAAAAAGTGAGAAAAGCCCCAGGGTTTCTCTGTTAAATACAATGGAGTCCATTTCTTCTCACCATGAGACGCTTTCTTTTTCTCTCCCACTGCAGCCCCAGACTCAGTCTGCACCTGCTGTTACCACGAACCATAGGGAGCCCGCGACTCACTCTTTCGCACTGTCCAGGCACTGTGCATTCCAAGAAAGGTCTCCACTTATTCATTCATTTCATTAGACAAACTGAGCTCATATGCCATTAGAAGTGGCTGTGAACCTCTTTCCATATGATCTTCCTTAGAGACTTCAAAGCTGAATAGAGTGAGAAAGAAACTTCTTATCCTTTTAAGCTCAAATCATGGAGCTTGTCTAGTGAGCACCATTGGGGCTTATGGCAAAGCCACTGATTCCAAATATAAGACATCACTCTTCATAAGGCATTTATACCTATCCTTAACTAACAATAACTGTACCACAGGCTATCAAATCATGGTAACCACAGGTCAGGTTGTTGAAAAAAGAATGCTAACCTGTGATGACTGGTTGCAGCAGAATTTTCGCAATCTGGAAATCATAATAAATGTTCCATTTGTATTATTTGTGACTTTGCTCTGAACCAAATGACAGATGGGCAGGAATGGCAGAAACAATGCAGCCATTTAGTAAGTGAAAAGGCATAAAAGCATGTGTTAGAATTCTGCATTTTGCTTGTGAAGAACATTTAGCTGAAGCACTTACAATGTCACAGAAATAATGCCCCCAATATTTTTTTAAAATCACAGTTCAAAAAGCTATAGTAGCCTGTCAATGAAAGAAGTATCAAGCAGATGTTTCCTTTATTTCCAAATATATTTAGAATTCTGAGGGAAAACCACAAAGAGTATTTTTATTATGCACCTGTCATGGTCAACATCTGGCACCAGCTCTTGCCAACCTATCAGTCCCACGATGTGGTATCTCCTCCCAGCTCACAGAAAGACTGTAAATAAACTCACAGTGCAGAGCACTGATTTTCTTTTTCATTTTTTTGTTTTTATTTTATAGCAAGAAGGAAGAATCACAGAAAGCAGAAAAAGTCTATTTGTATCATTTATAAACTATATGCTAACTGTGCCTTTTAAAGAAGAATTACAAATGCAATTAGAAGCAATGGGAGGAGGGAATTTAAATTATTTTTAAGAGAAAAAGAGTTGTCTGAGATTTGTCAATCTTCCAGTCATTCATTCATTTAACAAATAGTTTTTAGTATTATAACTAGTAGATGTACATAGTAGCCTATGGCTACACAAATAAAAAATGCACAATTCTTGCTGTCATGCAAAACAGTACATCCATTTAAAGAGCTATTATAAAAATCTGTAAGTGAGAGGTCAAGAACAGCTATTGATCTTATTTATAAGACTTTCACGTATGTAAAATGCGAGGCACATTTTCTGGCTCCATCATAGAAAACAAGAGAAAACTTTGTACTAATTATTCATGGAAAGAGAGATTGATCAAATTACATTACAAAGAACATAGTTATCATCCACATTATTTTGTTATTGTTTGAATTTGGACAAATAGGTCATTAACTAAAGGTTGGAAGTTTGTTTTTGTGAGAGAAAAAATATTTTGTTATCACACTTACATGGATTTCTTTGCACAGCAGATTTTTTTAAACTACGTTTTCTTGATTGTCTAAAATTTTATCAGAAATTTCAGGTAAGTAAAGGGACTAGACTCGCTTTAATCAACATGCTCCCATTTGAGGGAACTTACTTGTATATATTCATGAACACACACGTATAATTTCTAAACAGACATTTGGGATGTGTGTTAGAACTCTTAACTTTAGGTGAAGAGGCTCAACTTGAACTAACATGCAGAAATGGAGATATCATTAACTCACAACAAAGGACAGGACAAGGGTGGCTGGGACAAATAACTCATACACCATCTTTTGATCTCTCATCCCTGCTTTTTTCAGTGTTTTTAACCATCACTTCATTTCTCCTAGGGCAGGCAGGTCTTTTCATGCTGTAGAAGACCTGAATATTGGCAACTAGCGCTGGATTTGGATCAACACAGATTCATCATCAGAAGGAAGAAATCATTTTCCACCGTCTCTCATCTCAACCTCAGTCTGATGCCTCTCCTGAATGGATAATTTAGGTGTTTACCTCTGACTCATCATTAAAGCCAGAGAGGAAGTGTCACCTAGGATAAGAAGGGAAGCTCCATTCTAGACCATGTGGTGATAGCTGGGGTGGGACCCAGAGGGACCCAGAGAGAGAAGTTCTTCAGAGGCAGAAAGAACTGGTCCTCCACAGATAGGGATGCTAGACAGACAAGATATTAATAATAAATATCCTCAAATGTGGGTTGGATACTTTATAATGTTTTATGTTATTGTGATTGTTTTTATGAGAAATTTATAGTTTCTGTACAAAGTATATTTTCGTTTGTTATTAATAAAAGAGTCCTAATTTTCTTTTACTTTGCTTTTTTTTAGCACAAAGTAGATTATTTAATTATAATTAGAAATAATGGAATCTCATCAGGGTTATTATTTGATTCTTTGTGTTTGATAACATTTTACTTATGCTTATTTTAACCTCGGTAACAGTGTAAAAGTACATTTCAAATCCTTAGCTACTGTAGTGATAGTTGTGTAATCACTGAAAAAATATGTGCTGATAATGCTGGTAATTAAAAACAACATATTAGAGATCTGGGCCATTTCCAGGACAGCTTATTTATTTAAACACTTACAGTAAACCTAGATAAGAAAATGTCCTTCTAAGAAATTTAGACCTCTTCTTATAATGCAATTTCTTTCTGTATTGTTACATTCAAAACATCTTGCTCAAACTGCACTTACTACCATGATTTGGCGGGGAACCCCACTTGTAGATCATTTCAGCTTTCTAAGTGGGAATTCCTGTTCAAGTTCAAATTGGAATTGACTGAAATGAGTGAAAATTAGTCCCATTATTGTCCTTTCTATGGTGTAGTTGACTCATGTTTTTTTATGCCATGAGGTATTCATTCCCTATTCCCCTCACTTTTATTCCATGTGGATTCATATGCATAACTTCTAATTTCCCAGATCTGCTATTTTTAATTTCTTAAGGTCTAGACTAGATTTCTAAATTCAAACCTTGTAGCATAAAAACCTAGAAGGGGTCCGACAGCTGAATATAATTAAGATTGATTGGCTGATTCAACAAAAAAACAGCAAGCCAGATAAGGGTAGTTGTGCAAAGCAAATAAAGAAGAATCAAATTACCTAGTAGCTGGAATGAAACCCTTGAATTTTGAAACACTGAAGACTGATGATATAATGAACTCACTAGTGGGGCATCAACATCTATTAAGATGTACTACAATGTGCTCTCTTTAGGCCCAATAAGATATAATGTGCTTGCTAGGAAGATCTGGGGAGACATGTTCATCCACAAGTAATAAACTGAAGCCTACTACACATTGAGTGGGAATTGTAGAACGTTCCAGCATAACTACAGAGCCCTGGGGTCTCATAATTACATGATTCATAAAATCCAATGTGCACACTACTGGGGGTCATGAGATAATTTTAGATAGTACACAAAACATTTTCTTTTGCTTTTCCTCAACTTTTAATATATTTAATTTAATGTAAACATAAGAATTATGTAGTAGAAAAAATAACATATCACACCCACATTTTAATTTATATTTTGTTAAGACTAAGATTGAAGTAGATATTAATATTTAAGATTAAAACAGTGTCAATTTAAGGAAAAATACTCAGTATTTTTTTGTTCCTTCTACAGATATTAAGCAGATGGTCACCATTGGCTTTCTTCAAGAAGGTGAAAATTGAGGATATTTGCAGAAGGTGAGAGAGTGAGCCAAGTAGATATACGAGAGGAGTATTCCATGTAGAGGGAAGAGTTAGAGCAGATGCTTCAGGCAGGGGTGCCTTGGGTATGGAAGCAACAGTAAGGAGGACAGTGTAGTGGAGGAAAAAAAGAGGATAAAGAGATTGTGGGGAGCCAGATCACATAGGTTTTTCTAGGTGGATGACTGTATAATTTATTATACAATCCGCGACATTATTAGAATAAAGGAGGACACATTTAATAATTACACCAAAACAGCATGCACAAACTGGGGCTGTCCCTAAAAACCAGAACATAGGGTCACTCTACTTATAGGACAATGAAATAACTTTGGCTGGAGAGCCTTTGCAGACATTTTTTTTTTTGACTTTTTTTTTTTATGTTTCTTTATTTCAGCATATTATGGGGGTACAAATGTTTAGGTTACATATGTTGCCCTGCCCTTCCCCCGCCCCAAGTCCGAGTTTCAAGCGTGTCCATCCCTCGGATGGTGCGCATTGCACTCTTTGCGTACTCTGAAGATATTTTTAAAGGATCATCCTTGCTGGTATCTTGAGAATAGATTGTAGTAGAACAGGTGTATAAACAGAGACGATGATAATACAAGTGATATGAGCATGTGACCAAGTCTGGAAAACACTATTCTAGCACACGCGGCACGGCTAATCCTCTTGATTCAGGATAATTCTGTTAGTTCACTACAACGGGTGATGCCAGGATAAACCTAAAGGGTTTGTTTCATATCCAAGAGTTCACCCCTTACCTTTTACAGCACTGGGCCTGGTTATAGAAATATAAAAGTTGAAACCATACACCTGAACTCAAAAACTCTGTTGCAGGGGGTAGAACATATATTTAAGCAACACATAACAAACCCTCAAAGACTATGATGTGGCAATATCAGCAGCCTGGTGGAATTATTCTTCTCCTGAAGTTAGAGGATGAGGGAGAAAAGACATTCTGGGAAGATACTGCCAGGTGAGCTGTTTCAAGCTGATATCTCCTTCTCTTCTCCCTTCTAAAGCTTCTGATAAACCACCCAAGAGAGTGAATCTGGTTTGAAAGCTTAAAAAAGCTTCCTGGGTGATTCTAAGATTAGCCCATAGATTGAGAACCACTCACCATAGTGACAGCACACTGAATTACAGGATTTTCTTTTGGGGCCTCTGTTCCTTATTTCAGAATTAAAAGTGGTGTGTACAGAACTGAGCCTGGTAGCATGAGCCTGTAATCCCAGCTACTCAGGAGGCCGAAGTGGGAGAATCCCTTGAGCCCAAGAATTTGAAACCAGCCTGGGCAACATAGCAAAGCCTTGTCTCCTAAAAAAAAAAATTTAATTAAAAATCAGTGTATGGTTATACCTCACTGTGAAGTACTAAATAGAAAAACTGGGAAGAAAATAAATGAAGAAAATGAGTGCAGTTTTAAATTGTACAAGAAAATATAACAAGATATATATAGATGCTATGGTCTGAATGTGTCCCCCAAATTCATGTGTTGGAAACTTCATCCCCAAGGCAATAGTGTTGGGAGGTGGGGCCTAACGAGAGGTGTTTAGGCATGAGAGCATAGCCCCTCATGAATGATTAATGCTGCACCGTTCTCCCTGGGCACAGTGTCTTACAAAAGAGATGGTCATAATGGGGTTTGAACTGAGTCCCAATTCCGCGGGGGACACCTCTCGTACCCCGCTTATTCAGGCTTCCTAAACCAGGAAGCCTCCATTACCTCTTGCCACTCGCTCCATCCCTTTAGAGGGTAGAAGCAGCCTACCTAGGGGATCCATTCACTCCCACTCTCCTAGTTACCTATTTTCCTGTTGTTTATATTACTTTTGATGACAATAAATTATTTTTATTTAAAATTACAGGCGTGTGTTTGCTCTTTTCTGCTCTTTCCTCATGTGAGGACACAGCTTTGGTCCCATTTTGCCCTTCTACCTTCTGCCATGTGAGGATGCAGCAAAAAGGCCCTTATCAGATGCTGGTGCTTTGGTCTTGGACTTCCCTGCCTTCAGAACTGTGAGAAATAAATATCTTTTCTTTGTAAATTACCCAGTCTGTGGCATTCTGTTATAGCAGCACAAAATGGACTAGACAAGAGATACAGGTAGATACCGATATAGGTATTTCAGTGTTGTATACCTACCTTGATGTATTAGTCTGTTGGGGCTGCCATCACAGACTAGGTGCCTTAAGCAACAGTCATTTTTTTTCTCACACTTGTGGAGGCTGGAAGTCCAAGATTAAGGTACCGTCAGGGTTGGTTTCTGGTGAGGGCTCTCTTCCTAACTTACAGATGGCCACCTTCTTGCTGTGTCCTCACATAGCTTCTTCTCTGTGCACAGGAGAAAAAGAGAGAAAGCTCTCTGTTAATTTTTCTTCTTATAAGGACACCAGTCCTATTGGATTAGGGTCCCACCCTTACGACCTCATTTAACCTTAATTACCTCCCTAAAAACCCAACCTCCATATATAGTCACATTGGGTGCTGGGACTTTAACGCATGGATTTTGGAGAAACACAATTCAGTTCATAACAATATCTATCTATAAACATCTGTATATCCATGTCTATATCTACTTATTTAGATACTTAACTGCTGGCTACAGGTGTCCCAGGGGGCGAATAGGTGCTTCGGATTGCTAGGTCCAAGCTAATTGTTGCAGCTCTCCTGACAGGCAGCAGGCCTGTCACTCTTGAGAGGGAATTGATTTCACTTTGACTGCATTTAATTAACACAGACACAGAAGAAATAAATCTTTTGTGTGTTTGTCCAAGAGCTTATTTTGGGAATGGAGCTCTGACTCAGGGTGGCTGCCAAGTTATATATAGCCTGGGTGTACCTCAGAAGGGAGATTTGAGCAAAATCCTGGTCTGTCTCAGAGCCCTTACCAGGTCGAGACAAGTGTGTGATGCCTAATAAATCCACCAGTAGTAATTCTTGGTAGAAGTAAACATGACTCTCCCCACCTTCCTCTCCTAACACAAGGTGATATTAATAGTTTCAGTGATCTCTGTCCTGTTTACCAAACCCTCTTCCTGATCACTGCACTGGGTAATTGTACAGTTCATCACTTTTTTCCCAATTTGGGTTTAACTCCCAGATTAATTAGTTTACATTTTACTAGAATGAATGGAACTTGCCACCTTTATACTCTTACTCTAAATTGATCTAAACACTTTTGCATTATACATGTCATGCCTCTTCATTTCTTCCAACTGAATCTTACACGTTAAATATCATCTGCATATTTGAAGGAAGAATTTCTGTGTCTCTGTAGCTTTTCTGTTTTGGGATAATAATGATTCTAAAATACGTTCAGGCCAGGCATGGTGGCTCATACCTGTAATACCAGCACTTTGAGAGGCCAAGACAGGAGGATCACTTGAGGCCAGGAGTTTGAGGCTAGCCTGGGCAACACAGCAAGACTCCATCTCTCCAAAAAATAGTAAAAAATTAGCTGGCTGTGGTAGAACACCTCGGTAGTACTAGACACTCAGGAGGCTGAGGTGGGAAGACCATTTGAGCCCAGGAGTTCAAAGTTATAGTGAGCTATGATTGTGCCACTGCACTCCAGCCTGGACAACAGAGTGAGAACCCTGTCCCTGAAAGATAATAAGAATAAAATGTGTTCATGATAATTCTTTATTTGAAATGAATTTAAAGAATTTTTAATTTGGAAGGTACATTAAAGATAGGATGTAAACACTTCATTTTACAGACAAGGAAACTGGTCAATAGATCCACTGCTCAGAATGACCCAGTTAATTAACGTCAGAGCAAAAACTAGAACTCAGGGAACTTAACTCTAAGTCAAAACAATGTTATACTAAGGAAAAAGTCATATGGAAATGTTTTAGAGACAATTACTCATTTCCTGCATTAGAACTCTAGAGACTTATGTTCCATCCCATTAATAGATCAGCATTGACAAATCATATTTGTTTTATACTTTTATTTGTAAAATGAAAGAAATAGTCTTCTCAATCACCTAAAAGGTATGTGAAGATTCACAGTAAAAATAAATACTGTGGGCCAGTGACAGTCACACATGGTATTCTGTGATACTTTTTGGTATGTATCTTCAAGAAGAGATTTGATAGACACAATCTTTATATTATATTTTTTAAAATGGAGTGTACTGTCAAACATATAGAAAGTCATTCTGGCAAATAGCAATGTAGGACATACCAAGAGATCATATTCTGGCCAAAAATGTAAATTCATAAATAAATGTTTATAGAAATTGAGGTTTCAGTAGACTGAAGTCTCCAATTTCGTGATCTGATCAGTGTAATGAGTAACATGAAAGTGATGATGATAAGAACAGAGATGAAAAAAATGAACACAAACACGGTATAATATAATGGCACAATTTCAAGCATTTTACATTTATTTGACCCTCAGAAAAGACATATGATACAGGTACCAGGTACAATTATTATCCCTTTTTAAAACTTTCTATGAAAGGCTTGGCTGTGAAGGAAGGTAAGTGGAATTTTATAAGATCAATGAAAAAGAGAAAGGCTGAGAAGTAGCCTTAGAGAGGAAGTCTGTATTTGGTGTATGTAAGAGTAGGTGTTCATTGGCTACATGGGGACAAAACCCAGTTCAAACTGGCTTAATCAAAATGGAAATTTATTGTTTACAGAAACCAAAGCCTGGGCCTGGGGACTTGGGGATTCAAATAATGTCCTCAGCCCATGGTTTCTCTCCTTTTGGGTCTGTTTTCCTCTGTGATGATTTCATTCAGTTCAGCAATTCCTGGAGGCCCAAAGATAGTCAACCACAGCTCCAGGCTTATATTTCATCACTGTAGCAATACCATCAAAGAGAGGACTTTTCTATTTCAATCATCAAAATTATATCACCATGTTGGGGATTCACTGGACCAAACTGGGTCTGACTTTGCCAATCATTATGGCCATAGAGCTACGTGATTCACCAGAACTGGGTCACGTGCCTATTCCTAAAGCTAGTCATCCTCCAAAGAAAAATCAGTTCTCCTACTAATGAAGGGAGAATGACACTGGGAAAGCAAAAGCCAAAGTTGGATTTCTATACCATAGTATGGAAATAGGTGTATAAACAAGCAGAGCAAGATAGAAATCATAAAGTATGAGTGAAGAGAGCTCAGGTAAGAAAGCTTAAGAGATGCAGAAAGCATGTAGGAATAAAAAGGAAAAACTGGAATATTATGTAAAGCATGTTCTTATTATTGCATATGGAAAAAAGTCACAGTGGGGTTTAAGAGAAATGTTATGACTGTTTTTCTTTCTTTCTTTCTTTCTTTTTTTTTTTTTTTAGAGATGAGGTCTTGCTTTGTCACCCAGACTGGTCTCAAATTCCTGGTCTCAAGTGATCCTCCCACCTCAGCTTCTCAAGTTGCTGAGATTACAGGCATGAGCCACCATGCCTGGCTCAGAGAGGTTATGGCATTCATCCTGCATTGGGTTTTTCCCTGATTCTTGGTTGCTATGGAAAGTAAAAGACTACATTCTGTTGGCTTCTGAAATAAATAGGCTAATGGAATATAGCCTGAGCTCCCAGATTCAACCCAAAACAACAACCAAATTATTTGTGAAGCACTGTGTTAGGTAGTAACCAACTGATGAAAAAGACAGATTCATACCCAATTACAATTCAAAATAGATCCTGATAATAAGTACAGTAACAGAAAACTGATACAGTTCTTTGGGGCCAGAGGACCTGGACACGTTAATGAAAGAGGGACAGAGAGTCACAGAGGAAGTCTTCATGGAAGAAATGAGTGGCGTCTAAACTAGGCCTTTAAAGATAGGGTCATCTTGACAGGAGAGATCATAGGAACAGTGTTATGGTAAAAGAACAAAGACAGAGTGGGTGAAATTAGTGAATAGTGGCTTGAGTTAAAGATTATTGAAGGGATTATAAAAGAAGATGAGGCTGTACATGTAGTTGACGAACAGAGTATGGATGACATACTGGGGGGTTAAAAGTTTTCAGGCAAAAGTGGACAGTTGAATTAGACCTTCAAGCATTGGCAGAGGTCATGACCAGAGTAGTCCTATGGAAATAATAGTCTGGCAGCAGTGCAAAAGATAGATTGGAGGAGACAAGCAAAAGCAAGGAATCCCACTGGAGTTTATGGCAAAATTCTGCATGTAATAGTAGTGGGAATTAAGGAAGTAATAAAGGAAAGAAATAAGAAACTGGAAGCAGGAAACATTTTGGAGATAGAATCATAGGATTTGTCAATAACTGGTTGTGAGAATTGAGAGAGAAAAAGATAAAAACATTGTCAGGACTGGGCACTTAAGAGTGGTGATTAATGAAGCTAGATATCATAGATGGGGAACAGGTGTATGTGTGTGTGTGTGAGCGTGTGTGTTAGTGGGAAGGAACGTGGGCAAAGGGTAAATAAGACCCCACTTATAGACAGAGGAAGTAAATGCATGACAGGAAATTATTGTATGAAGCAGTTGAAAAAGATAACCCTCTGCAAGCCATGAATGTTAGGATACAATTTACAGCATATTTAGATTTTTAAAAAAATATTATTTATGTTTTCTAGTCACTAACTTTCAATTAAACTCATATAAAATGAAAGTTTAAAAATTGCCAACTAAATTTGTCTTTATTTCCCTTACTGCACCTTCTTAATAATCCTGGGCCCTTGCCATTTAGACCCACCGCTTTTTCACATTAAATAAGCTTAAGCTTTTAAGAACCAGTTCTATTAAAAAAATCTGTACAAAGTTTAGTTCATTTTCTGTCATTTCTAGAAAACACTTCTTGTGTAGTCCCCACATTCTTTTTTCTGAAGACATTAGAGAAGTAAATATTTAGTGAGCATGCCCTTATCATCCAACATGAGCTCACCAGTGAGGTTTTAAAGCACTCTGCAATTTCTTTAATCTTAAAATTAGCCAGGGGAAGAGGAAGAAGTTGGAAGAGATCGCTTGAAATTGAATATCCTCTTTTTAAAAATGTCAAACACTTGTTTTGCGTGAGATTCTGGCTGACTGGACAGGGAAGGGAAGCAAATGACCTGACAGTGGTATTCTTATGGGATGATTTCTGTGTCTGTAATGCCCTAGCAAGTCTTTTTCTTATAGCTTCTATGTTCTCAAATCAGTAATATTCCCTGAAGGATTTATCCCAGATTGAACATGATAAACAACATACACAGAGGTGACAATGCATCGGGAAGCCTGAAATGATTCCAGGTTAACTATCAAGGATAGAAATCCTCATTAAAACTGCAACTTCCTTCCCCTAATTCAAGATGTTGGGGTATTAACTAAAGACTCTCAGTAACATGAGCACCATAGCGGCGAAGACAAATCAACCAAGAAAGGAACAAAAAGATCTGGAACTAAGAGAGAAGATGGGATAGAAGGTCAAAGAAAGATGCACATTGCCCTTCAACATAAATAATCACATTAAAAAGAAGAAATGATTATTCCACATATGGCAAACCATGCTGGCTGCCTTCCCAAGTACCTCTTCCTGCTTCATTATTGTTCATGAAGCTCCAAATTTTTCAGGGATCCAACTCCTCCTCACATGACTTACAGTTAAATCTTAAGTTTACCAATGTCAAAAAAATCCCATTTTTCTTCACAATAATTGGCTGAAAATGAATATGCGATATAATTCTGGCCAATCAGATGAAGAGAAATCTGGTGAGTGGCTTCTGGGTGAAGTTTCCTTGGTGCTAAGAAGAGAAGCACACAGAGGGATGTCCACTACCCACATATTCTTTTAGATGGTGTCAAGTCTGTAAGTCATGACACCTAGAACTTGGGCAGCATCGTCTCACTACCATCAGGGGTACCGGTCAAGGACAGAGTCACATGGCAGAACAGAAACCAGGGGAGCTTGAGTTCTTGAAGATTTCATTTAGTTACTGCATTAGCCAATCTGGAAGTCACTTGTTATAATCACTGTAATTTACTTTAAAATATTTCAACATATATGCTGTGATATTATGTGTATGTAACCCAAGGCCTATAAGCATTCTAGTCAAAGATTCCCTTCCAGGAATGGTCAACAAACGTGGCAATCAAAAACACTGGAGTGGTCTGCTGGCATTCTCATCGGGAAGCACATCTGTTACCTGTATCTTGCTCAATAACCTCCACTTTGCTAATCAGCACGCTAAATGTCAGAAAAGGACTTTTAGTGATAAAAATAGCAGCCTGTTGACTAGCATGATGAATGTTAAAATTTGGCTCTTTCTGGTGAAATTAAAGGTATTCAAGTTATGTGGATTAGCTAAAATTATTTTATGGACACTTCCTACTTTGGCATGAATAGAGAATATAAGAATCTAGAAGGTCAGAATTCTGTACTCGTTGGCATTTCACCCCAGGGGAAACTCCTGAACAGGATAGTCTCTCACCATGGAATCTGGAATTCTGGTTACTGCAACCAGCTGTAATGATGGCAGAATCCTGTCTCAGGAACCTCGGCAATTGCCTTCAGTGCCTTTCATAGAAGGTGGTGGTAGGAGATGCTGAAAGGATAGGGAGTTGGGACTGCCTCGAGCCTATATAAGGTTATACAAACTCTTTTAGTACACTTGCTTACTAATAAATGTTTAGTGAGTGTCTATATGGGTATTAGTATACTTATGTCAGTTGGAAACACCACCCACAGTTGGGGCTGCTTATTTTGAAAATAATAAATTTTATTTATTGTTTAAGCCAGTTGATTCAAGACTTCCTCTTACTCGCTGTTGACAGCATCTGAGCATATACCATACCACCACCACCAGTTCCCTGGTTATCTCTGCAATTTAGGCTGTAGTTTGAGGGGCATGAGTTATATGAAAGGCTTTTTACTCAATCAAACATGTTGAAGCAGAAAAAGCTATGGGATGGGAACTCATGAGATAAAGTTTGAGACCCAGCCCTGTGACAGCTTTGGATACATCATTCAACCTCACTGAGGTTTGCATGACAGACAAAACAGCATAGTGGGGAAACGTGCTGGCTCTCAAGTCAGACAGCCTGGGTCTAATCCTGGCTTTATCACTTATTAGCTCTCTATGCCTCAATTTTCTCATCTATAAAATGGGCCTGAAACCTACTTATAGCATTTTTATGAGGATTAAATGAGACATGCCATGTTTAACCCTTAGCACAACACCAGGCATGCTAATAAGAGGATCACTCTGAATGGTCACTGCACTCCTCCTATTTCTACAAGTTTCCATTTTACTTTCATTCTTGTACTCTTGAACAAGAGTACAAGAGCATATTCTTGTTCTCTCTCCAAAGAGAACATTACTGAAGAAAGTTATCCAGTGTCAATCCTTATGTTTATTAGGCAATACCGTTTGCTTCTTCATTTATACAGACAAACATTTCTTGAGTGTCTACCATGAAGGAGGCACTGTGGACACATGATGAGATACCTCTGGGAAGCTCTCAGTCTCATAGAGCAACCAGGAATAGCTATTTTTCCCCAAAACTGACATTTCTACTTATTCATCCCCAACTTTTACAACAGTCCTTTCTCAAAATAGGTCTTTGATACAAATTTATATTCCATGTTATACAAACCCATGCTCCAATTTTGAGCCCTTCACTCAACATGGAGATTAACTTTAATCCCTTTGCCAGTGGTGCGAGCTATGACCAGTGAAAAGGAGAGTTTAAGGAAACAGGGAACCTTGGCAATGACCAAGGCTTCAGTGCCATTGTCCACAATCACCATTCCTTGTGATCTGAAATAGCACACTAGGGAGACCTCCTACACTGAAGAAATAAAGTGCCAAAGGGAGAATCTGGGACAAGTGGCTTCTTTAAAATTAGTAACTCTTTTTCCCTCTCTTCTCCATGAGGGCTCAGTTTAAATTTGTTCCTTAGCCAAGAAAGCCAATATTTTCCCCTCTAATCATAAAACACTGCTTAAAAATTGGTCTCTTTTATCAGATGCACTCTGCTACATGTGAAAGCACAGCGAGTTTGGCATCTCCAACGAAGTCCCCATGTGTTGGGAATCCACTGTATTGTACACACTTGAAACACCATCTGCAGGCAGTCTTTTCCTCTCCAACTTGTCAGGGTGAGTGGCAGGAGAGATTCATGAGCTGAGATGCTTCGTTAACTGGCGGTGACTCTGCCAGTACAAGGGAAACATCTGTATTAGCCAAACATGGTGAAAATTAAACAGTTAAGTGAGTCTGAGCACATATGCAAGTAAGAATCCCAATGTCCCTGCCTCTAAAACCACTAATTGATGTCTCTCTATCTTAGCATTCACTGCAAATACTGGGGTCTCCTGAGAGTAGTTTAAATCTGTGGCTGCATCTCAGAGATGATTCTTAGTTCTTTAGATTATTGGTATCTAAAAAGGAGTGTGGGAGGAAGCTAGGATCAGTGAGCCTTATCCTTGTCCTGAACTTTCTTCATCTTTCTCCAAGGTGAGGAAACAATGAATTATCTCAGTATGGACCATATTTCAAAATCTTCCCTTGAAATAATCTCTAAAGAAAAAGTATTTATGATAGGAGTTTTTGTGAACTATTAAGTAAAATTTTTAAAAATATTAAAATCCTTTACTTCTGCAAAAATTGAAACATATTGCTTTTCTCAGTGTGGTTTCTGAGTTTAGGCTTGTTGTAAAGGCTGGTTGAACAATTCTGAAGAAAAGTTGTACATGTGTCCAGGATAGGTAGAGTGGCAGCAGCCCAGTGAATCGTGGGGACATGGTCTATGTGGGCTTACCCATGATGTCTGCTAGGGAAACGGAGTCACGGAGGAGGTTACAGAGAGGACCAGCGCTCGTGGCTCAGAGTGACCAATGCTCTCAACCATAATTGCCCAAGTGTCGGGTTCTAATAAGACCATAAGTAACACCTAACAGGCTTAGAGCAAATGGCATGGGGAATAGTAGTTTCTTGGCTGTGGATGGCAATTCTGGTTGAGAGAAAGATCAGGACCAGTAACCATAAGTGCAGGAAGCAAGAGATTTAAGATAAATAAGACATTCAGGGTCCGAATAAGCGAGCTAGTATTAGGGCTCTATTCCAGGTGGGTATCTACGGAGCAAACAGAGTGTCTGATGGGGTGAGCATATTTCTGTGCAGGTTGAGAAGAAAGCTGCATATGATGACCAGGTGGATACTAAAGGGATCATTTCAGGCACCCCCAGCTTACAGCAGCAAGATAAATTCCAAACCCCCACTCATGGAAGGCAGATGTATCCTAATATGTATGTATGTATACACACACACACGTATGTAGGCTTAGCCAGTACTGGCCCACAAACTAGGTGGTTTGAAGTTGTCTGCAGCCTTCAGTGAATGCTGAACAAGATCTGGACAAACAAGGACTGGCATGTGGCAGGACTTTGTTCCTGGACCTCTCCACACCCACAAGGATATTGTCCTTGGCTTAGGTCTTTATCTCCTTATTCTTAGTACTTAGCCACCACCCTACAAGTTAAAAATGTATCCACATTTTAACTTGAGAGTCCTGACTACATCCATACACCCACTAATAAGACTGTTTTTATAAAGTTGCCCATTATCCCAATCCCAGAGCTTAGCCCATAATTATATTGACCCTATTCTTGGTATGAATATAATTAAATGTGCAGTGTAACCACTGAACAGACACAATTATCAGTAAATAGGAATAAATTAGAGTGAAGTCTTGCTTCAGAATGTCATAATCAACATTCTTTTCTTAAGTAACTAGAGAAAAATAGAAAAATCTGTAGACAAGAACAACAGATTTAATAATAACATTTCTATGAGTCATTGGCATACCTCTAAAAATGACTCATAATAATAAATTTTGACTCTAGAAATGTTCATTTATTTAGCAACTGCTGGAAAAACACCAGTAACTTTTGGGGTGAGGTCAATTCTCTGTAAGTATGTCACTCCTGTGCCAGGTGATCTGTTGATGATTCAACATGTTTAATAGGGTGAGTAGTAGGAAAAATACTTACTGATTTTGGCTTATAGTTCTTTCATCCCTACTCCTAAAAAGGAGAAAATGATGTTCCTAAAATTTCACTCATGAGAGTCTGTGTTGATTAACTCATGAGGAGAGAGGCAAGGAAGGAAGTTGCAAAAGGAGATGGTATAGGAAGGAGATTTTCCTGGGTTTAGGGAAGAAGCAGAGATTGTGCCCAGTGTAGCTGCCAGGGACCTGAAGAATGGTTTAGTATCCTCCCCACTCCCTATTTCCCAAAAAGCTAAAAACTAAGTTGAGACTGACACCCTCATCACAGATCCTGTGCACAAACAGAGCAGGAAAAGAGCCAAGAACCTGGCAAGGAAGCCTGGCACTGGGATATGGCTGCATCGCGTTGTGGTCATTTGACCCCTTTGATTTCGGTGTTGTCCTTTTCAGTGTGTAGAACGAGGATCTGGTTCCCAGCACCTTCAGTTACTCTCCCTTTCGCTGTCTAGGTGAGTAATAAACTCTCTATATCTAAAAATGACTTTTTATTTTCTTTACCTTCAAATAAGTCAGGTCATGGCCTTGGTCTTGTCTTGTGTGCTTGACAGGAAAAAAAGGTAGGAAGTGTTACCAAAGTCTAGGAAAGTAGAAGCGTGGGAAGGTATCCATAAAAATTCATTTCACAATAAACTTCTTATTAAAAGTTAAGTGTAATAAAGAAAATGGTCCTTGTTTTTAACTCCCACTGTGTCTACACACCTGGAATTTGTGAGCCACCTCTCTTTAAGTGAACACTGTAGAGTGTTCCCTCAAGTAAGCCAATGGGGACAGTGATACCTGAGCAATGGGTTGACTGCCAATAACCGGGAGATTATGATGCCCTTGTGGAGGCACACTGAGTGTTCTGCCTATTCTTAATTTTTTTATTATTGATATTTCTATTTTAATGTTCAATATAATGAGATAATAAATTTTATTAAAAGTAGAGTTTCTATTGCTTTCTTGTTTCTATATTCCATTTGAAATTATGAAGGTCGAAATAATGACAGAAAAAGACTTTAAGCTAGGGCAGAGTACAAGTTTCTAAAACTGTGCGTTCTCCCTGTCTGCATAAACAGAGTCAACACTCAAGAAAATGCCTTGGATTTATTTTTAGTAGCCTCTCTGCAGAAAACACTAAACCATGAAATGGGCACAATAACAGTGGAAGGGTAGGACTAAAATTTACAAGCTATTAATAGCTACTGTACTCTTACCATGTGCCAGATCTGTGTTATGTGCTTTTCCAAAAATTTAAACAAAAAAATCATTTAATCCTTGTGTCTAGCTTGTGAGATAGTTATTAGCTAAGGCTCTCACCACAATCTTTCACATTTATTTAGTTTTGTGGATGGCAAGGAGGGCTTAAAGAAGAAAACTAGAAATTTAGAGAGAGAAAAAGATAGACCCTAGAGTACACACACACACACACATGCACACACACACCTATTCACATATATAAACATGAATTTTGGCATTTGACTTATCTCAAAAAATGAGATGTGAGGGTGTTTAAGAAACACATTTAAGAAAACATCCAGGATAACATTTCCAATAAAGAACAATATGCTTTCTAAAAGAAAAACTACATGTATACTTCTCTTCCATAGGAAAAGATATTCTTTCTTATAAAGCATAGTCCCAATGCTTTTGTATATTGAATATGATCAAGAGTGGACTTGTTTTACTCTTTATTATTCCTTTAAAAGAGTTAAGATATTGCCATCACTCATTAAGGGCTTGCAGCAAGTTTTCATTTGCCTGTACTGAGAAACAAACTATCCAAGAGTCACCTCCCACAGTGACTGAGACAGGTTATTACGAAGTAAATGGGAGCACAAAGGCAATGGGACACAAGAAAGTCCATGAACATGAACTTTTTCCATCTTGTCTCTGGTAACTAGCCTCAATTAAATGCTCTGACATGGAGCTAGATGATAAAAATGTCATACCTGCCATTAAGTTGTTAAGAAAATCATTTAGTTTAAAATCAAATATCTTAGGCAGAAAAGTACAGAATATTCAATCATTCACTCATCAACAAATATTTATTGAGTCCCAACTATACACCAGACTCCACTCAAAAATCTAGGAACTGCTCCTGAGCTACGGTTATTGAGAATAGTTTTAAGGCCATCTTAAGTAACCTAAGACATTAGAAAATATCCCAAAAAAGCTGAACTCTCTGCTCTTAAATCCAGTGAAATTTTAAGAAAACTACTGTGACTGTAGAAGAAAAACTCCTTTTATTAGTTTCTTAATGGAATTTCCACCATTTTCTATTTGTCAGTAGGTGGAGGAAAGACAACTTAACTTTGTTAGTGAATTAGCTGGTTAGAACATTTTAGCATTCTAGATAAGCAAAAGGACACATGACAAAACAAGATAATTTCTTTTCCAAAGAATTGCTGAGAATGTGTTTGGCAACACTCCAAATTTCAGAAGTGAGGGAAGGTACACTTCTACAATTTATTAACAATAAAAGTGAAATGACAAAAGTCACTAATTTGTTAGGTATTGTCTATGTATTAGTCACCATGCAAAGTGCTTTGCTTATAGTTTTGACTCTTATATAAACAGGGAAAGATATTCACTGACTGCACAATATGGGCACAGCATATTTTTTTTTTTTGTAGCTTTTTTTTTTTTTTATTTCAGCATATTATGGGGGTACAGATATTTATGTTACTTATGTTGCCCTTGCCCCCCCCCCAAGTCCGAGTTTCAAATATGTCCATCCTTCGGGTGGTGCGCATTGCACTCTTTGGGGCACAGCATATTTTTAGTAGATTTCTTCATCCGTACCTTTATTGGGACTTCATAACAGCCCTGTGAGAATGTATAGGACCAGAATTATCTTACACATATGTCTAAAAAAACAAAGGCCCATGAAGAGGTTACCTACCTATATTGTGATTGAGCTATTCAAATATAAATTATCATCAAACCAGTTAATGAGAGTAGGCGTTCTTAACCAAGGGTAATTTCACCCCCAGGGGACATTTGGCAATGTCTGGAGATATTTTTGATTATCACAACCAGGATACTGTACCAGTAAGTAAAGGCCAGAGATGCCACTAAACATCTTAAAATGCACAGAACATCCCCCCACAACAAAGAATTATCTAGCCCTGCTATGGTTTGAATGTGTCTCCCAAGAGTTCATATGTTGGAAACTTAATTGCCATTGAAACAGTATTAAGAGGTAGAGCCTTTAAGAGGTGATTAGGACATGAGGCATCCCTGCTCATGAGGGATTAACGCCATTATGACTGAGATTCTAGTACAAGAATGAGTTTGGCCCAATTTTCTTTCTGTGTCTCATGTGCTTGTTTGCCTTCTGATATGGAATGGCCTCACCAGAGGCCAGTGCCATGCTCTTGGACTTCCAGTCTCCAGAACCATGAGCCAAACAAACTTCTATTGTTCATAAATTATCCCATCAGTGGTATTCTGTTATAGCAGAAGAAAAAGAACTAAGACAGAAAATTGGTACTGAGAAGTGGGACTGTTTCTATAACAAATACCTGAAATTGTGGAAGCAGCTTAGGAACTGAGTAATGGGTAGATGTTGGAAGAATTTGGAGGAGTAGGCTAGAAAAAGCCTGATGGAGCATTAAGGGCAATTCTGGTGAGGACTCAGAAGAAGAGGAGAGTTGTATAGAAAGTCTGAATATTCTTAGAGATTATTTAAGAGGTAATGACCAGAATGTAGGTAGAAATAAGGATGGTAAAGGCCGGCAAAGGTCATTCTGATGAGTTCTCAGGTGGGCATGAGGAAAAAGCATTGGAAACTGCAGTAAAGGTCATCCTTATTATAAAGTAGCAAAGACCTTCACAGAATTGTGTTCATATCCTAGGACTTTAGGGAATGTAGAACTTCGGAGTGATAAACTAGGATATCTGACAGAGGAAATATCTAAACAGCAAAGCATTCAGGCTGCTTTTAACCACATACAGTGAGATGCAGGAGAAAGAATGACTTAAACTGGAATTTGGGCTGGGCATGGTGGCTCATGCCTGTAACCTTAGCACTCCTGGAGGCCGAGACGGGAGGATTGGTTGAGCTCAGGAGTTCAAGACCAGTCTAAGCAAGAGTGAGACTGCCATCTCTACTAAAAAATAGAAAGAAATTTGGCCAAGCAACTAAAATTATAAAAAATCAGCTGTGCATAGTGACATATGCCTGAAGTCCCAGCTACTTGAGAGGCTAAGGCAGGAGGATCGCTTGATTCCAGGAGTTTGAGCTAAGCTGGCGCCACGGCACTCTACCCAGCAACAGACCAAGACTCTGTCTCAAAAAAAAAAAAAAAAAAAAAACAGCTGGAATTATAATTAAAAGAGAAGCAGACAGAAAATTTGGAAAATTCTCAGCGTGGCCATGTGAAAAGTGAAAAAATGTGTTTGGGAGAGAATACCAAGGGTGTGGCCAAGCAATAGTTTGCTAAAGAGATTAATATGACTAGAAGAGAGCCAGGTGCTATTCCTCAAGATAATGGGAGAAAGACATAAAGGCATTTCAAAGATCTTCAAGGCTGCCCCTCCCATCACAGACCCAGAGCTCTAGGAGGGCAGAATGGTTTAAAGAGACAGGCGCAAGGGACCCTTCATGGACTCACCTCCTAGAACCACTTTGGGTCTCTGCTCTCTGTATTCAAGTGCAATGCCCCTCAGCTGCCCCAGCTCCAGCTTGGGCTGCCACTGAGGGGGCCAGAAGTAGTAAGCCTTGGTGGCATCCACAGAGTGCTAATTCTGCTGGCACATAGAATACAAGAGCTGTGGAGGCATAGAGGCATGGCTTCCTCCACCTCAATTTCAAAAGATGCTGTAAGCCACCTGGAAGCTCAGGTAGAAATCGTGGGTACGGCCACGGAGAGAGGCCCTACTAGGGCAATGTTGAGCAGAAATGTGGGGTCAGAGGTGCCACAGAGAGTCACCAATAAGCAAAGCCATGGAAGTGGGGCTACCCCCAAGACCACAGAACTGTAGGGCCAAAAGCTTGCAACTCCAACCTAGGAGAGCTGAAGTGTGGGCTGAGTTCAGCAAAGCCGTGGGGGTAGAGCTGCCTGAGGCCTTGGGGGCCCAACCCCCGCCCCAGTGTATCCAGGAAGTGCAACATGGAGTCAAAGAAAATTATTCTCCAGCTTTAAGACTTAATGTTGTTTTCTCTGTTGGGTTTTGGACTTGCTTGGGCAAGTTTCCCCTCTTTTCTTGCCTATTTCTCCCTTTTGGGATGGGAATGTCTATCCTATGCCTATTCCTTACCTATGCCACCATGTATTTTGGAAGTAGATAACTTGTTTTGATTTCACAGGCTCACAGCTGGAGGAAATTTACCACAGGATGAATCATGCCTTGAGTCTCACCCGTATCTCATTTAGATGAGACTCTGGACTTAGGACTTTCGAGTTGATATAGAACAAGTTAAGACTTTTGGGGCTACTAGGATGGAATGAAGGTATTTTGCATGTGAGGAGGACATAAATTTGGGGGGACAGGTGTGGAATACTATGGTTTGAATGCATTCCCCAAAAGTTCATGTGTTAGAAACTTAACTGTTATTGTAATGGTATTAAGAGGTGAGGCTTTTTAAGAGGTGATTAGTTCATGGGGCCTCCACCCTCATGAAGAGATTAATGCCATTATTGCAGGAGTGGGTTAGTTATAACAGAAGTGGATCCTGACAAAAGTGATGAACTTGGCCCAATTTTCTCTCTCTGTCTCATGTGCTTGCTTGCCTTCCAACACAGGATGATCCTCACCAGATGACAGTGCCATGCTCTTGAGCTTCCTAGCCTCCAGAACCACAAGCCAAACTTCTATTGTTTATAAATTTCCCAATCTGTGGTATTCTATTATAAAAGCAGAAACAGATTAAGACAGACCCAAATGTCAATAGCTCCAAGGTTGAGAAACCATGAGTTAGACTAGTGGCATCATTAGTGTGATGACTATGAAGTCTCTACTGATTACATCCATCCAAGCATCTGTGAACATAACTGACATAAGGAAAAATTGCACCCAGAACAATTTTTCCTACTGAACATGTAACCATAACTTAGTAGTCACAAATGGAAAACTTACAAAAATTTCTTTGAAAACCAACAGAAAAAAATAGGTTTTTATAAGGATATCCTGTAGCCTCACATCTTTATAGCAAAAATTGGTAGGTCCCTACTATGAGAAACAGATTCTAGAAATTTTACTTCTGTGCTCATATCCTCATATCAGCTACATACAAATTATTTATTATATTACCATGACATATAGAGCCCTAGAGCAATTTGGCTCAAACTATGAAACTTTTTAACTTTCAAAAGAAAAGAAAAGACATATTCCTGTTGCTAAGGAGTTACCCACCCTCACCTGTGCTACATAATGTACTGTTATGAGAAAAAAGCTAAAATTCTGCCAAAAAACATTCAGTTAGAGATAGTTTCTGAGCTATGGTTAATAAGATATTAATTATTACAACCTCCCAAGGAGCACAACTACACCACAAACTTATTACTAAAGATTTGACTCAAGACTTGATACCTCTCTTAGTCGATACTGGTTGCTCTAACAAAATACCTTAGACTGGGTAATTTATAAATAATGGAAATTTATTTTTATGATTCTGGAGGCTGGGAAGTCCCAGATCAAGGCAACAGCAGAGTCTGTGTCTGGTAAGGGCTCACCCTTTGCTTCATAGATGGCATCTTCTTGCTGCATTTTCACATAGCAAAATGGACAAACACTGTGTCTTCACTGAGCAGAAGGGGCAGGAAGTTTCTGCAAGCCATTTATAAGGCCCTAATTCCATTCATGAGGGCAGAGCCTCCCAAAGGTTCCTCCTGTTAATACTGTTAAGAGGAGATTAAGTTCCAACATGGACATTTTGGCAGGACACCAACATTTAGACCACAGTGACACCTAATAAGATACTTTTCTTTATTTAAAATCTAGTCCCATTGTTACCTCTTGGCAATATTGAGGAGAAGTGACATTTTGGATTAGACCTGGTAGATTTAAAAACACGCACACACATGCACACACACACACCTGAAAGTATTGCTATTTTTCAGCACATTGCTTCAATGCCAAATTACTATTCTCACTCTGACACTCCATTTTTGGAATGTTACATATATTTTTGTTATCTAACTTTGGCATGTTAGACCTGAGAAGTAATAAGGAGATTTAGATTCTTTCTCTTTTTTTCTTATTTGGATGTAGACGGGAAATCATAATTCCATTTATTTTTAATTTTGAAGATTTCTAAATAACGCGAAAGCACTTTGGGCTGGGCATGGTGGCTCACACCTGTAATCCTAGCATTTTGGATGGCTAAGGTGGGAGGATCACTTGAGCCCAAGATTTCAAGACCAGAAGGGTCAATAGTGAGACCCTGTATCTACAAAAAATAAAAAATCCACTGGGCATGGTGGTGTACAACGGTAGTCCCAGCTACTTGGGAGGCTGAGGCAGGAGGTTCCTTTGAGCCCAGGACCTGGAGGCTGCATCGAACTATGATGATGCCACTGCACCCTAGTCAAGGTGACAGAGTGACATGCTTTCTTAAAAAATAATAATAATTAATTAATTAATTAAAATTTGGTAAGATTGCTTTAAAAAATATGTAAAGAGAAGAGCTCTACTTTTCTTGGGATATTGGTTTCTTCAACTCAGAGAGACTGTATGATTCTTCATATTAAGCTTTAGAATGGAAGCCACTATCATTTGAATGTGAAGCCAAGGATCAAATTTGTTTCTGAACTGCAATACAGCATTAAATATTAATATGATGCAGTGCCTGGCATCATATTTGATTTCAGTTCTGGGTCAAGATATTTAATAGAATCCTAGAAATTAAGGAAGATAGAAATCCCTTCAGTATACCAGAAACTGAAGATATAGTTAAAAAGAGATAAAATAACTTATTACAGAAATATTATTGCTTTGATCTTTCTTTTGTATATCAGTATATACAAATTGGATGCCTATTTAACAAAGATTTAAAAAAACGTTTAGCCAATATTGACAATATTTACTAAAAAGATTATCATTATTGCTAAATCTGTTAAATGATCCAGTTAACTAAATGAGAATTTTTCAGAATATTTACACATGTCGAACTTAGTATATAACATATGCAGTACAGTACATTAATTCTCTAAAGTGTCTCCATAGGTCAATGGAATAATAAACCCCAGTCGTGCCCTATAAAGATGGAATACTGATGTGACTTTCTTGTGACTCTAAACCATATGACTTCTACCAGGAAAATATTGAATGATTTACACTTCAAAGTTAAATTATCAACATACGGATTATGCTTCTAAGTGCTGGGAAATGTAAAATAACAATAAGGCAATGGTCAGAAAACCTTATTTATCTGTCTATATTACATTACAGACATGAAAATAAACCCTAGGATTTAAAAAGAAATTCAAGCAGCTTTAGAGCATTTATATATATGCCTCTTTTTTCTTCCAGTTTATTTGATTTTCATGAGATCCTGTTTATGAGTTATTCTGAGAGCCTTTGCTGTAGAGTGTCTTTTGTTTTCTCGATCTAGTGACATGAAAAGTGGATGATTACAAAGGACATGGTGAGTGGGAGAAGAAATTCCATTCATTCAAGATAATATAAAATGTCTTGTTCCAACAAATTACAGAATTAATGATTTTTGAAAACTAATTCCAGGACTAAAGAAATTCTTTAGGGGATGATAGAAGAAAAATTTTGGTTGCTTAACTTGTCAGCCATTATCACAAACCCAATGGTTCTGATGACAATGGATGGAATTATTTTAATTATATGAAAAGAGAGAAAAAACAGCTTAAACTTCCTCTAAAATATCCCCCACAAAGACTAATATGAAACATAGTTATAAAGACCAAAACTAGCACATCTTACCATCACAGAAATTAAGTAGATTTTTAAATGACCGTATGTAATGTTAAGTATATTACATTCCTTTGTCATGCATTGTTATCATGGTAATTACCAGTTTATCAACATTCCTTCCACAAACATTTATGGAACACCTACTATGTACCAGATGTATTGCTAGCCTTACCAGTGCTTTCCTCTACTCTCCATGGCTTATCTCTAACCTAGAACTTTTCACACCTTATAAGAATGATTAGTTCTCTTGTCTGTTTTCTCCAAGAGACTTATATTCCTTGAAAGCAGAATCATTGTCAGCAGAGTCTTTGCCAGGAACAACTTTCCAGTGAAGAAGATAATAGGACAAAAGTTTGAATACCATTAGCAGTAATAATAGCATTAATAATAATTAAAACATTAAGAAGGAAGAGGCAAAAATTATGGGGAAATATGAAAGGATTGCTAATTGCCAGTGTTGTTTATTTTCCCATTTAATCCTTATCATAACACTATGAGATGGGTAACATTTCAGACTCCATTTTACAAATTAGTACGCAAAATGCAAAGGTGTTAGGTAACTAGATCAAAGTCATCCAAGAAACAGAAGTGAGTGGGTGGAGAGAGGCAGAAGAGGGAGAACGTGTTTTGGGCAGGGAAATGAGGGCATGAACCAATCATATTTTCCTTCTGGCAATTTGGGAGGGCTGGAGCAACATTATTCATTAGCCCAAGGAGACTATGATAGTACAAGGTTCGGGATTGCCATTAATACTATCCATGTACATGGTCATTGAAGATTTACCATGTTACTGACACAGGATTGTGGTCATTGCTTTATAAGAATTTCTTTATTTTTTACTTACCACAACACTGAGAGAGAAGCACTATTTTTGTTTTGACTTTAACAGATGAAAGAACTATCTTAGATAGGTTAAGTAACTTGCCCAGGTTGACAAAGCTAATAAATGGCAAAGCAGCAATTCACACGTCTGGCCAATTCCAAAGTCCATGATCCAACCCCAGGTCTGCTACATGACCACTTCAAAATGAGGCTGAAGACACAGGTGAGGGCAGAGTATGGAGAGCCTCATAGGCTAACCCCAAAAGTGTTAATTTTTTTCTAAAAGCTATTTGGAGGTAGTACAGAAATGTAAGTAGAGGAGTAACATAAACATAGAATAATGATCATTCTAACAATGTTATAAAGAAGCATTTGTAGGAAAGTAATCCCGCAGACAGTAGACTAGTTAAGAGACCATTTAAATAAACTCGGTAAGAAGATTTGTAATGCTATTAACAGTGGAAATGTTTAGGAGGTACAATGATGAGACAGATAATAGAGAAAGTCTAAACGACCACCAGAGTAGAGGGGAACACCTTGGGTTGCTCCTGTGTCTCTGGCTTGAGCGATTAGCCGGGTAATGGAGCTATTCACTTATAGGACTAGAGAAGACACAGGAGTGGGAGATATCATTTTGAGCATGCATGTGAGAGGTGTCTGTGACCTATCTATCATGAGGAATTTGGATGTGCATATCTGGATCTTGGAAGCCAGGGGTCTGGGTTGTAGAAATAGGTTTTGGAGTCCTTGATTCGCAGGTAGTAGTCAAATGGTTGAGCATGTACCAAAAGGACAGCAAAGAAGAAGATGGGGTGAGTAGAGTAGTTAAAGAATACTGACAGAAGAATAGCGTGAAAGCAGCCAAAGAGGGAAATAATTTCAAAAGTGACTGAAATGTCAAATTCTATAAGAGAGATTAAGGAGGATGGGGCTGCTGGAGCATACAATCATTTGAAAACCAAGGGGCTATTGGTAAACTCATAGAATTGAGCGTATAAAAGGGGAAGCCAAGTTCAGAGCTGTGTGGGGGGAAAAACTGGAGACATGGAGTGAAAATTTGTCTTTTTAAGAAAATTGGCTATAAAAGAAAGAATATAGAGAAGTAAGGGAAATGAAAGATAAAGGGAAGCTATTTTACATTGTTAAGCTAGGATATATATAAATATGCTTATGCTCTAAGGGTAACTCAGAAACTCTTCGTACCTACAAAGAGATTTAGGATGGAGAGAGGAGGTTCCTGATCCAGGAGGTTGGCGCTCATGGGGTCCAGAGCAAAGGTGGAGAAATTAGGAAACACTGGAGCCCCTGCAAAGAAGAGCATCCGAATTAAACATGGATGAGTTGCACTACAGGCAAATTAATTGAATAAACACACTGTAAAAGAATATTTGCTCTTTATTGCACAAACAGCTGATCTCCCAATGTGTACAGAGCTCCTGAACTCAATAAAAACATGACCATCAATAAAAATAGGCATAGGTTATGAACAGCTAGTTCACAGGAGAGCAAATACAATTGGTTCTTAAACCAACATATAAAAAGATACATAACCTCCTTCAGAACAAGAAAAATGCAAATAAAAAGTATACCAAGATACTGTTTTTCACCCATTGGATTGGCCAAATGTGAAAGTTTGAAAACTTTGAACTTCTATGTTACTGTTACAACTTTAAGGAAGGAAATTTTGCAATATGTAAAAATTACAAATTTATTTACCTTTGAACCAGCAATCCCACTTCTGGTAGTTTATACCATTCTGAACCCAAAAGGGGCTTGGGCTTCAAAAATTCCTTTTTTTTTTTTTTTTTGTTTAGATTCTGAACTTCTTGGACTTAAAAACCCGCATTATTCAAAACACTTTCTATTTTTTAAGAAGAATATATTTATATCACTCATACAAAATAACATATATACAAGGTTATTTGTTGAAACATTGTTTATAAAAGCAAAAAATTAGAATTATCTCAAGTGTCCATCAATATTGGACCAATTAAATAACTCATGGTGTAGACTATGTAGCTGTAAAAGAGAATATATATGTATATTTATTCTGTGTAGTGATACATCACAGTGTGCAATATAGAAAGCATTCTAGGATAGCTTGTTAAATTTAAAAAGCATAGTGCACAACAGTGAATATGGTAGCTTTGATTTGTGAAAGAAAAGGGGGAAAGTAAGAATATATATTTGCATGTTTGTACTTATATAAACACAAGTAAGAAACTCAAAACAAATGATTACTAAAAGGGTAAAGAAGACAATGGTTAATGAGACTAGATTTGAGAATGAGACTTCTCAGTATATAACTTTTTATATCATTCTGATTTTTTAATAATATGTTAGCTATAAAAAAAACAAGAGCATTGAAAGAAAAATGACATGAAACCTACTATTCTCATTCCCAACCTTTTTCATGATCAAATCAGTGAATGCTGCAGAAAAGCTGTGCTCAGTGATATTTTATTTGTTATTTGTCTCTGTCAGTTATCAAGTTTTTTTTGTTTTGTTTTGTTTTTGTGCAAGACAGGGTCTGCCTCTATCGCCCACGCTGGAGCGCAGTGGCGTCATCATAGCTCACTGTACTGCAACCTCAAACTCCTGGGCTCAAGCAATCCCCCTGCCTCGGCCTCCTGATATCAAGTGTGCTTTATAATAAAATATCAAAGCTTGGGAATGGTTTTTTAAAATAAATTATAATAAAGCCAATGTTTTCCGCCAACACTCTCACGTACTTAATATTCAATGTGCTTTCTTGACTAGGAGAGAAAGAGGAGGAGTTACAACTGCTTGCTAGGAATTTGTAAGTGCGATACTTTCAGCCTCTGTTGGCCACAGGGCACTCGGTAAGCTGGATGTTCCTTGGGAGTCTGACTCACATGTGAATATTATGGTCACATTTATTGCAGAGGGGCAACAAGCTTAGCAAATATGCTCTAAGGTTCTTAAAAAAGATGTTTAATCTACAAATTTCTAATTTGTTTTTAACATACTGTTATAATGTGAGAGATGATTCCTAGGAATTTCTACTATCAAAACAGAAAGGACAAGGGCTCACCAACACATTACCCTAACCCAAGAAGGACCTCAGCCGCCCACATCCCTTTTGTTTGGGATCTGAACTTCTTGGATACAAAAGCCCAGGTCTCTGAAAATGTATTTTGCTTTTTAGTAAGTAGAGGGATATTTGCCTTTGAAACCATAAAGTTCCACAGGCCAAATAAATTTCCTTAATCTCATATCTGAATAAATTCTGAGGTAGAAAAAACTATCATTTTTCATAGAAGTTATTTGTATATCATTCCTAAACAATAAGTGCTTTCAACTCGGCTGCCTACAGCTCTCAGCTAGTGAAATTTCTGCAGCTGACGTTTTCCTCTGGGAAGTTCAAAATAAATAAACAAAACCTGCTTCAGTGTGTCTGATGGCTTGAATTCATTCTAGGTAATGGCCTTAATTTAGAGTTACAAATTAGTTTAGCTCTGTATATACAAAACCTTTGGGGGAAGAAAGCAATAAACAGGTGACAATTTACCCTCAAACTGGAAAAATTGATCTACAGTACCATTTCTGATATGGTACTTAATCTGTAAAATTAAGGATTGGGGACTAGAATTATTCTACAGCTCTCACTAACTTACACATTCTATGATTCTCCTTCCTCCTGGTTGGGCTAGGAAACAAAGCTGCATTTTCTGACCCCAGGAGGTCCTTACTTATGAAACCAACATCTCAAGCCGTGCTACTCACTGCAGTAGACAAGAAAATATATTGCCTTAAGCTGTACTTCCTGCTAAGAAGAAATTTCAGAAACACATTCTTAAATGCAGGGAAGCCTTCTACAGTGTCATGGTCTGAGAATTGAGAATTTTTTTTTTTCCAAGTTTTTCTGGAATTCAGAAGCATTACCATTGTTTCACACCCTAACCAGCAATGTAAGGTTTCATTTCATATCCAAGCTGAGAAATACCAGTATAAGGAGGGGGAAAAAAATAGAGTATTCTAACAGTGTTCCTCTAAGGTGCTCTGCAACTTTTGCCCTTTCTTAATTGAATATTGAAAATATCTGGAAAAAAACACAGCTGGAAGAAAACAGGTTTTATCTCTTTATTAACTTTAGATGTTTGTCCCAGGAAAAAGAGAGACTGTTGGCAGAAAATAATGAAAACACAAGGGCTTGTGCTGTGTGCTGGAAGAATTTCTCCTGAGACAATAAAGGTGAAATACAGGTAAGGACAGTCAAGATGCAGCCTGTTTGCTTTTTTTTTTTTTGAGATAGAGTCTCACTCTGTTGCCCAGGCTAGAGTGCCGTGGCGTCATCCTTGCTCACAGCAACCTCAAACTCCTGGGCTCAAGCGATCCTCCTGCCTCAGCCTCCCGAGTAGCTGGGACTGCAGGCATGTCCCACCATGCCCGGCTAATTTTTTCTATTTTTAGTTGTTTGGCTAATTTCTTTCTATTTTTAGTAGAGACAGGGTCTTGCTCTTGCTCAGGCTGGTCTTGAACTTCTGACCTTGAGCCATCCTCCCGCCTTGGCCTCCCAGAGTGCTAGGATTACATGCGTGAGCCACCATGCCCTGCCTTTTTAATGGGCTTCTCTTAAAATTCTGGTGCAGTCAGTACCTACAGTGTATGAATGAATAATGGCAGAGTCCAGGTCCTTTGGCACGCCACCAGGCATCTTTGAAATTCTGAAACATGAGCCCAGGTTTTTTTCCAAAATCTGTTCATAAGGTCAGCACTGCAGCCTATATACACGGTCAATAGCTCCTGCTACCTGGATGATAAGAGAAATCACATAGAAACTGAAAGTAGGCTGTTGTTTTCTGATTATTTCCGTATCTATTTATTCTCAGTTATGTTTGCAGTCCATAACTCTGCTTCAGAAAGTTTAGGAAAATCAAAACACAATTAATAGGAACAATAAAGTGTAAAAGTTTTATTCCACTTTTAAATTCAAAGACTAATTTTAACTATCATCCTTATATCTCAACTGGTTAATTGTATTTATTTTTTTATATTCCTGTTACTCGTTTCATTATATTTATTATCCCTTAAAATTGCCTGTAACCTACAGTAGAGTATCTTCAGAAATTAGCCAATTAAACTAAGGCACAGACCATTAAGTAACTTAATTGTTTGTTCAATGGACTTTGCCAGTTTATTTTAGATTATCCTATTTTAAAAAATCACTTAGATGGATGGCCAACATGTAAACTCCTTCTGCCTGATGTAAACTGGAAACCATACTCTGTTATTATAACTCTTCAACGTCATCTTTGATTACTGTTGATAATAGTTTCCTCCTTTTGGCTTTAAACTGAGCTCCTCCACAGAAGTCTCCCTTATATCTTCACCTTTATTAGTAATGTAAAGAATCGACTCTCTCTCTCTCTCTCTCTCTCTCTCTATTAAATTGTATTGGATTAGATTCCTCAGCTCAGCCCCAAGTGCTATTCAGCAATTCTTTTATTTAATTCTAATTGATTCCCTATTGCACTTGCCACAGCAACTGTTTGAAAATGCATCTCAAGGCACCTAACTCACACCTGTCATACTCTCAGTAAATAACTTTGCCATATACCTAAATTACAAAGAAGACCAAAGCCTATTCTAGTATCTATCTATCATTTCAAATTTTCTCAGAAACGTATTCTTTTTAATTCCCCTGTGATCTTAAGGCAGGAATATCATTCTATTCCAAGACTGATTTTTCCACCACGTGGGAAGCAACACTGTTTCACCTGTAACATTTACTGTGCATGAACAACTAGATCTTCCCTTTACACCTCATACCTCGCCAGAAACCAGGATGAAATATTTAAACCTGACTTTACTGAAGGCTAGGAAATAATAAAAGAGAAAAAATTCCGAAGAATCCTGTATAATTGGAGGACCTGATTTGCAATACAGCTGGCTCATCTTTAGTCAATGGCCCACTACAGGGTCTCACCGTCTTGGGTTCCCGGAATCTGTACAGAAACCAACAGCATTAAGGAGCTCACGCCTAGATATCTGCCCCCCTCAGGAATAGAACAAAGCAGTGGGATCCAGAGAGAAATGTTTCCTCCCTTGCCTTCCCAGGGGCAAACTTCAGAGTATTATTTTTTCTTCTTCTTCTTTTTTGTTTCTTCTCAGGATTGACACTAGGAATGTCCACTCTACCATGACTATGTATTCTGGCCACATGATTTTTTTTTGCCAGTTCTATAAATATCCTCCCTATCATGGTTTATAGCAGTGGTCCCCAACCTCTTTGGCACTAGGGACCGGTTTCATGGAAGACAATTTTTCCATGGGCAGAGAGTATGGGGGGTGCGAGAAAGAGAAGGGGAGATGTCTCTTGGTTTATAAGATATTAGTTAGGTATGCATTTGGCTGTCCCCCTCACTAGATGGAACTCTTGGATAGTAACAACTCTCTCTGTCATAACAATATCATCAATTTTATATAACTTATCACTAAAGTTTATCCTTACTGGACACTTACATTCCAGATAATCTGGTAAGCATTTTAAATGCTTTATCTCATTTACTCTTTAACACAACCATAAGAAATAAGTTCTGTTATTAGCTCCACTTTACAAATGAGAAAGTAAAGAAATAAAGAGGTTCATTAACATGCACAAATTCACAAAGACAGTAGGGATGAAGCCAGGCTTTCATGTAGGTGTCTACTCCTGTGCTCTTGCTTTTATCCCCTGCATGAATCTTCACAGCAATTTGCACTCAGAAACACTCCATATATGTTGGTTGGCACTGGAATTGAATTCATCTAAAGCAAGGTAGATTTTAATAATACTTCAAAAGAAAGAATTGGACTTTGAAAACGAAGTACGTTAAAAAGCTCACTGCAAATCCAAGACCCTAACCAATGCAATTTATAGGCAAAAGCATGGTTTTGGTTCATTTGGAACATCAGCATAAGGGTTATTGACACAGTTAAAAATATATGTTTTGAAAAAATAATTAATGAATAACAACTTAGAGATCATGCAAAGCCACTTATATTATCATTACACACACAGATACACACACACACACAGTTATGTTGTCTCTAATTGAGCAGAGAATGTTACCATAACATGTTATCACGTTATTTAGCCTTATCAGTAAACAGTGGTTGTTCTCCATAGTCCTTTACTTTTCAAGCTCTTAGGTTAATTAAGAGCTACATCTTTGAATGAATCTTCTCTGATGTGGTATTCTTGATGAATGCTTTACCATGTCGACCAATACAATGTAAACGTGAATTTTCCTAATATGAATAAAAGATGATCATATTGTTGATGAATATGTGAAAACAATGGACCAAAGCAGGGACAAGTTCCTGATAAAACTCTAAACAATCTTTGAACATAAAGATCTTAGGACCAATTGAACTTTTTGTCTAACTGGAAGCATTTTTCTCTTCTCAAATAATTAGAGAAGAATATAGTATCAAGACAATAGCTATCAAGCGCATCTATTTAAATTGAGTTTGAGACTAAAATATAAAAACATATATTAACGGCCGGGCGCAGTGGCTCACGCCTGTAATCCTAGCACTCTGGGAGGCCGAGGCGGGCGGATTGTTTGAGCTCAGGAGTTCGAAACCAGCCTGAGCAAGAGCGAGACCCCGTCTCTACTAAAAATAGAAAGAAATTAATTGGACAACTAAAAATATATAGAAAAAGTTAGCCGGGCATGGTGGCGCATGCCTGTAGTCCCAGCTACTCGGGAGGCTGAGGCAGGAGGATCGCTTGAGCCCAGGAGTTTGAGGTTGCTGTGAGCTAGGCTGACGCCACGGCACTCTAGCCCGGGTAACACAGACTCTGTCTCAAAAAAAAAAAAAAAAAAACATATATTAACAAGAGGGAAAAAGAAAAGCATTTTATGGATGGAAATTATAATTCAATATCAAATATTTTTTGAAATATCTCATTTCTTAAATTGTTTCCATATAATTGTTTCAGTTTACCTTTGAGTGCATTTTAAAGCAAAACTGGAATTGTGAAAACTACTGTATTAGCTACTGCACAGGAAAAAAACATTTTGTTCCAGTGGATTGTGGTAGATGTAGATGAGAAGCATTGCGTCCTCTTCCACTCAACTTTTTCTGCAGTGCCTTGTTTGTGCAGACACAAAAATGTAACAGAACATAGAAATCCTAAACTCAGCTTTAGAATTCATATAGTTTGTATTTTATTGACTTATAAAAATCAATTTGTTCCTCTCTTTAATATTAGAAGCTCAGCACATCAGTTTAAAAGAACAGTGCCCTGATGGACGGAGAGTTTGAGTCTCAGCAGGATTCTCCTTCTAGGAGAAGCAATAAAATTGAGGATGAGCTATTAGGATTGTGGGGGTGGGTGGGGGAAGGATGAGAGGCAAGTGTGAGGGATTGCCAGAGAAAATATCATGAAGGCTTCTTAAGCCTGCAGGAATTTATGGGATAATTTCCATCCTTAAACAAGATCTTTAAAGATTTTCATGCTTTTCTGTTGCCAGCAGGGTCTTCTGTTGAAGTAAGATAATTTGTGTGTGTGTACCTCGGAAGAGCAAAAGAAAAAGAAAGTCACATGGACACAGTCCTCCTAAGATACCAAACTAAACAGAATGACAGCCTGAGTTAAGGACAGAGAAAAGGGTCAAACTTTGCACATGCTTTGGACTGAAATATCCTATCATATATTCAGTTACGTGGATGGTATTTATATGCCTAAAACAAATATCTGTGCAAGGTATTTATGTAAAACATGATAAAAGTGACCAAAATTTACTGGCGAAATACATAAGGGAGTAGAATGTCTTTTAAAAATTTCGGAGTCAGAAGTAGTTTGTCAGTTACATGAAGAATGGGATACACGGGTCTAAAAGTGTTCCAAATTTTCATAAAATGAACAGTGTCTATTTTTTTCTGAGGCAACAACAAAGTTGAGGGACCAAAAGCAGGCCATGGAACAACGATGCTGCTAACTCGCTTCATGAAATAAAAAGCTTTATGCTAACATTAGATATTAAAATATATATTTCACAGGTTTCATTACCCAACCTCTGCACAACATACAATTTCCTTTAAAATGCATTTCTTGTTGAGTTTATTATCCAGATTTATATCCCCGTGGGGTTTAAGCAAAGGCCTAGAAAGTTTTATAAATGTTTAAAATATGGCTCATCTCACTGCAGTGACACGAATGCCAAAAGAAAAAAGAACCAGGCATTGCATTTTTCATCAAATATTGAAATAGAGATTATCTAGAAAATGCAGTTTTTTCCCCAGGAGTGTATAGGAAATGATTTGTATGTATCTGATAGAAATCTGAACATGCTTCATTTTGCATGCGTGTGGTGTGTGTGTGCGTGTGTGTATACTCGCGCATATTTTAGACAAAAATCCCATCCTGCTGCCAATGTTCTGAACCTTCTGGCAAACTGACCACAGCTCTCCACCAGACAGCACTCAGCAGGCCGTGTGAAGTGTGGTGACTTCCATATGAAGGGCAGACATCCGTGACCGCATCCTCCTGTACGGCTCCTCCCCTGCTGTCTTTGGTATGTTTTTTTTTTTAATGCCATTCATGTGAAAATTCTGAGTTTAATGCTTTCAGAAATTCCACAGGTTTTAACCATCTACCTACCCAATAGCGAACACCTGCTCACCTACTTTCTCTTCCCCAGGAGCCTGCCTCCCAGTTGTCTCAGGAGCCTGTCACCTTGACAACCTTCTGTGCTTCCCGTTTCCCCTCGGTTATGTATACATTCCCAGCTGCCGGATATCGTGGGAGACATAACAGTATTTCGTGTCTGATGACTTTCAGCGTAGTTCTACTTGAATATAAAAATTAGAGGAGATAAAGAGCAGTTCTCAAAATTTTTGGTCTGTGAATCCCTGCATGCTCTTAAAAATTATTGAAGACCCGGCACATCTTTTGTTTATGTGAATATTATCTATCGATATTTATTGTATTAGAAACTGATAGATGTTCTTAAATATTTATTTGTTAATTCATTTAAAAAATCAGTCATATGCTCATTACATGGTCACACTACTCATGTACTCACGGGAAAAAACTGTATTTTCCACAATGAAAGAAATATAGTGAGAAGAGTGTCATTATTTTACATTTTGGCAAATCTTTTTTGAAGCCTGGCTTAATAGCCAGAATTAGATAAGTAAATATAAATAAAATGTAAAAGCCAGTATGATTCTGATTGTTAACATTAACTTAATGCGACAAATGATGTTTTGCTGAAACAAAATTGCCCTTTCTAACACGAATCCATTGCTCATTGTTCTATTAGCAAGGTTCGTCAGCATGTAGGTGCTAACATGTGCCACGTGTAACACATCTTCTTTTTCTGGTACTCACTGAGACTCAGGTGCACCAAATTGGATACAGTCCTTACGTCAGGACACATTCTCATCATGGATCCATTCATCGTCCTCTTTTATTTAGTTAGTATTTACTTATTTAGTTAGTTAGGTTTTTAATATTTATAATGTTATAAACAACGATAAATCCACCACTCAAAAATGAAACTGAGGACCTTGACAATAATTTACATCCAATGATCCGGCCCTCCCATTCTATTCCCTAGGCTCTTCCCTAGCCTCTTTCCTCACCATGGAAACCATCATGATACATTCAGTGTTAATCATCCTTTTTGTTTCTTAAAATGTAGTTTTATTTCATATACATAATTTTATATATTCCTAAAAAGTACATGTTTTTATTTTGTTATCTGCATAGAAAGAAAAAATATGATATAATCTTTGGAGATTTATTTTTTCACTTAGTATTATATCACTACGATCCATCCATATCATACAGTGCATAGCATTGCACTTCATCCATTGTGACTACTGTATAATATCCCATTGTGTTAATATGCAGCGGTTTATTCATCCATGTTCATATGGGTGGACACTGGGTCGTGTCCATTGTTACTGATATTGTAAACAGTGCTGCTTTGACCATGCTTATTTATATTTCTTATTGTACATGTGTAAAATAAGTCATTGCTTCTGCCATTTTTCTCTATTCAAACTGCAGCAAAACCTATAGCATACCTGATGTTACATGCCCTTCATTTGGCTCAAACACATTATTTATGTACTAAAAAGATAAAACAATAATTATTGAATATTTACTGTATGGAAGACAATAGTCTAAGAGCTCAACACATATTAACTTCTTCAATATTCACACCAACCCTATGAGACTGGTACTATCATTTTCTGTGTTTTACAAAGACACTGGTAATCAAAGAGTAGAAACAGTTATAAGAGCTATTGCCAGTATCCAAACCCAGAGAGTTAGGTTCCAGAGCTTACACTCTAATTATAACCACCATTATTTCTTTCTCTTTAGCTCACAAAAATGACTTGTGACAAACACAAGCAATGAAATCACATGGCAGTTTGTTCTCAATTAATAAGGGAGTCACCCAGATAAACCATACTATTTTTACATTAATTATTTTAAGTTAGAATAAAAAGGAAAACAAACATTTAAATTCATACATAGTTTTCTGGACACCTTAAAAGCTCATCTGTAGATCCTAGTTTGAGAAACAATGTTATCATGGAATGACTGGTTGGAGTGTATCTGTAGTCCAGGGCTTAAATCAAATTTCGGGTACAGAATTAGCCAAGACTCTTAGGATTGTAAATGGCAGAAATCCAATTGAAACTGTCATAATAATAAGACAGTTTATTGGCTCACAGATTTGGGAAGGATATTGAGTAGTATAGAAAGAATTAAAAAAAAAAGAAAAAAATGTTGTGGGAGAAATAGACAAATCCACAAAATGATAGCTGGAGACTTCAACACCCCTCTCTCAACAATGCAACAACTAGACAAAAAATATCAGCAAAAATATACAAGAATTTAATAGCACAATCTACCAACAGGATCTAATAAACATTTATAAAACAATCCAGGCAACAACAGCAGAATACACGTTCTTTTCAAGTACCCATGGAACATATGTCAAAGCAGTCTTTGTCTACATATGAGACTATTTTGGCTACTAGTCTATTAGACTATATGTCTAATAGTTTTTGTCTACTTTGTCTATAACATATGCCAAAAAACAGTGTCTTTGTAAAACAGGAAAATGATAGTAACAGTCTCATAGGGTTTGTGTGAATATTGAAGGAGTTAATATCTGTTGAGCTCTTAGATTATTGGCAAAGTTTATCCAGGGCATAAAACAAACTTCGACAAATTTAAAATAATTGAAATCATACAGGATATGTTCTCTGATCATGTTTGTGGATTGGAAGACTCAACATAGTAAAGAAGTCAGTTATCCCCAAATTGATATATACATACAGGCTTAACATAGTCCCTATCAAAATCCAAGCAAGATTTTTAGTAATCACAATCACTAATACATAAATACACAGATACACAAATAATGGGTCATGATTTTTCCAAAATGTGTATGGAAAGTCAAAGGAAACAGAATGCTGAACCAAATTTGACAAGCAAATACGAGGAATCAGTCTACCCAATATGAGACTTATATATCGCTACAGTAATCAGGACTGAGTAGTAATGGCAAAGTGACAGATACACAGATCAATAGAATAGAATAGAGACTCCACAAGGAAACTCGCATTGGTATGTCCAACTTATTTTTGACAAGGGTACAAAGATAGCCTTTTCAACAAATGGTGCTGGAGCAATTGGACATCTATAGGCAAACATAAAAATTAAAAACTTTGATCTAAGTCTCTGACCTTGTACAAAAATTAACTCAAAATGGATCATGGAAATGTAAAACATAACATTTTTAGAAAAAAAGAAAAGAAAATCTCCAGTATGTAGGGCAAAGACTTACTAGACTCAACACCAAAAATCACAATTCATAAAAGGAAATTTCATGAATTGGACATCAAAATTAAAAACCTTTGCTCTGAGAAATACTCTGTTAACAGGATAAAAAGAATAGCTATAGAGTGGGAGAAAAACATATGAAAACCACCTATTGGCAAAGGAATAGTATCCAGAACATAGAAAGAACTCTTAAATTCAACAGTAAAACAATCCAGTTATAAAATGGGCAAAAGAACTGAAGAGACGTTTCACTGAAAACAACATGCAAAAGACAAATAAGCACATGAAAAGGTGTTCAACATCTTTAGCCATTAGGAAAATACAAATTAAAACCAAAATGAGATATTGTTACACACTTATCAAAATGTCTAAAATAAAAAATAGTGACAACACCAAATGCTAGCAAGAATGCAGAGAAACTAGATTGTACATGCACGCTAGGTGGAATGTAATCGAAAACAGTTTGTCAGTTTCTTTTAAAAAACTAAACATGAAATATCATACGACTCAGTAATTGTGCTCTTTGGCATCTATCCCAGAGAAATAAAGACATACGCTCACACAAATTCCTGTCCATGAATGTTTATAGCAGCTTTATTCATAACAGTCAAATCTTGGAAGCAACCCAGATGTCTTTCAATGAGTAAATGGTTAAACAAACTGTGGTACATCCATATCGTGGAATACTCAGCAGTAAAAAGACATAAACTACTGATACATATAGCAGCCTGAATGACTCTCCAGAGTATCACACTGAGGGAAGGAAGCCAGTCCCCAAAGCTTACGTACTGTATGATTCCACTACATAACCTTCTTGAAATGACAAAATTATAGAAATGGAGAACAGATTAGTTGCTGCCAAGGAGTAAGGAGAGGGTGGGGTGGGAAGAAGTGGGAGTGGCCATAAACCAGCACATGCCGGGGAATCTCTGCAGTGATGAAAATATTCTGTATTTTGACAGTATCAAAATCAATATCCTGGTTGTGACAGTGTACTGTAGTTTTGCAACATGTTACCAACAGAGAAAATGAGTACAAGGTACATTGGTACTCTGTACCATTTCTTACAGCTGCATGTGAACCTATGATTATCTCAAAATAAAATGTTTAATTTCAAAAATTTTTTAAAATTGATTTCACCAAGAGTTTTTGCTTATGTACATTACATCTATTTAAATTTATCATATTAGAAATTATAATAGAAAAATTTAAAATATTTATTACAATTACATCTTTAAAAATAGCAATAATAAGCCCATTACGAGTTAACATAAATTCCATGTTTTCTGAAAAATATTTTCTAGAACAAAAAGTATAGTGAGAAGAGTGGCATTGTTTTATGCATTTGCCAATCTCTTTGATGAGGGCTTGATAGAGAAAGATAGATTCTCTCATCTGCTTCTGCATTCAATCTCTCATGGTATGTTGTTTTGGTAGAAATATATGAAGAAAATGTGGCCTTATAGAGATACATAGTTAGAAAATGATGGAGTACTTTAATTGCCTTTTCAGTTAATTGCTGATGTTCTTTCTTGATACTATACCAAAACACAAGTGGTAGCTTCTTAAAGGTTGATAGCATCGTGAGATCAGAAATAATATCAATGAACATTTTGTACTCTTTAATTAGAATCAGTTGGTCCATTTTGCATTTTAACTGGATCTTTCACCCAGGAAGAACTTTGTAACATTATGAGTGGTCATTTGAAAAATATCTGTTCATATCTTCCAATGTTTACACATTTCATTATAGAATATCAAAAAATTGTATTTGTTAATACCATCACTATCTTTAAAAAAGTCTTTAAGGATTGGCGAATACACATTTTCCCAAATTCTAATTTTTGTTTCAAATTTTGCTATTTATTTATCATTGGCAACAAATATTATACTTTTATTTTCCTTGAAATCACAGGCCCACATTTGCTAGAAAGTATCTGCCAAATACCTAAGTCTAAATAACTATTTTTTCTCTGCCAGTCATTTTTTTCAAGGAAAAAATAGCCAATTTTTTCACAAAGTAACTATTTCAGCTCACAACTCAGTCACGCAAGTGCTTTTCCTCAAAACAATAATTAGTTCTACCTCAGTGTGCAGAAGAAGCGCTTCATGGGTACTTTGCATTTTGTCACACAGAACATGAAAAAAATGGGTATTCAAGTGTCAAAGGTAATGAAGTTAGTTTTACTGTTACATCTATGACATTCTTTAGTGAAAATGATGTTTTTTTCAATGTGAGTATAGGACTATGAAAAAGATGATAATTATTAATATAGTTTGATGCTATTGACTGGATTCACGTTAAGGCACCAGCAGTTTTACCCATCATTTCTCTTGCATCATCATTGAAATGGCAACACATCGAGAAGAGCCAGTAATGTCTTATTAACAATATTATTAAAGTAGTTTTGACTTCATGGACCCACTGAAAGTGTACAAGACTTCTAAGGTCCAAGGGACCACATTTTCACAGCCCACCACTTTGTTAGAGCAAATGTTTTGCTTCTTTAGGTCAACTAGTATTTCTTGGCTCCTAGAAATGGCACATGGTAGGTGTCCAGTAAATATTTGCTGAATAAAGAATAAATGGATAAATGAATTAGCCCCGTGGATACTTAGTTGAAATTTCTTTGCCACTCCAGAAATGTACAAAGATAACTAATTCATCTTTGAATTAGTTAATTCACCTTATTTAGTACCTAAACCCTGAACAAAAAGAAAGAAAGAAGTAGTTCTAGTTTGAAGTCTAGTACATAAAGTCAGTTGCAAACAAGGGAGTAAACACAGGGATACAAAACAGTCTTTAGACATCATAGAAATCATGGGTTCTTTCTTATCTCAAACTTCTATGCAAGTCCAAAGGGAGATGATAGTAATCCTTTTATTAAGATGAATAAGATGATAAATTCATTATAAAAATATGGGCTTCGTGATTACTTTGTAAGAATCTGTTAATCCAGATTATCCCAGGAGAGATGGAAAAAATGCCTGGAACAGTATTCCTTTGGCATTATTACCCAAACATCTAATATAGTCATTATGATTATCTTTATTTTTGTTATAGATCTAATATCAGGAGACAATACTGTGCATTAGATTTTATTCTTTAATAAACTGTATATATATTTTTATTATAAAACATGCAACCTCTTCACCTAACACATAGAGAAAGAGATTCAGTTATACAATGCACCTATTAGGATAAAAAGCAAAATTCAAAACCTTCTCCTTTGAATAACACATATACCATTCACAGGCAGCAATGAATAGTTAAAAGAGTTTGGGGTCAAAAGGAACAAAATCAGGGTTGGAATTCTGGCTCTGCTGCTTTCCAGTTCTATAAATGCCTGGGTAAGTTTTTGCTGTATCTAACCCTGAATTCTCTCATGTATAAATAGGAGAGAATAAAAATTAAAATTCATTTCATAGAATTTCTGTGAGTTTGCAACGAAGTAATTAATATATGTAAAAGTGGTTTACAAGTTATAAGGAAAAATCAACTAATGGTTATGTTTATTACTGTTTTTTCAATTCAAATTAAGTTTGGTTACATCTAAAGTCTTCTTGAGGCATATCAATATTGCAAAAGAAAAAAGGTTTTAATTACAAATATTAAAACTAAAGGAAAATGTCATTTATTTTTGAGAATAATAGTGGGTATTTAGATAATCATTTTCTGTCTCCAAACTGATGAACTATAAATCATACATGTTCTAAGGCTCCCAATAAAAACAGAAAAGAAAAATTTTAAGATACAGGATATCAGATGAAGAAAGGACTGATTGCAATTCACAAACCACTGAAAAAACACCTTATTGGGTATTTAATGACCATATTAAAGTAATATATTTTTTCCTCCCTTTAAAATATTTTTTGCAAGTAAAGTATGTCTCTCTCTCTCAAGCAGTCAATTATTTCCCACAGCATGAGATCATTCCCAACACATGCCCATGAGAGTAATAACATACTATACTATTTGTTTGAAAATAATAGGTACACTAGAATATTCTACCATACCGACATACTTTTAATGCCCCAGTGTTAAAAGGCTCTTTGTGATTGTGAACAAGCAATAGTACGTGAATGCTCCAGTATACAGTACTGATTTAATTACTTAGAATGATAAATCCATTGGGAAATCTCTTTATTTTTATTTTATCTTTCTCACAAATGCAGGGAGAAAAAAGCTATAGGGATCATTTCTTATCTTAGTCTGAGCACCCCTGTAGAGAGGATCCAAGCGTGAAGTTTCCTTTGAAGTGAATGGAATCTCCACACTGAGATCAGCTCTGAGGGTATATAGAGGAGAACAAGAAGCTGGCCGCATGAAAACAGATATTAGCATTTAAATGAAGTTAGGCTTAAAAGAAAATTTATGCATCAAAAAATACTAAGATTTGAAAACTAAGATGCGATTTTTCAATAATCCTGGGTCAAACCATCTTGCATTAGAAGCAGGTCTTTCTTGGGTATAACACAAAGAAAACAATAGAAAATTTCAAAGAGTTTAAAGTAATAGGGAAACCTATATCATATTGAAATATCACAGATGCTAGGTATTCTTACTGTGGGCATACGTAGAAGTCTACAACTTGTATGGACTGTATGTGCCCAAAATCCTGATTTTTATTCTGTATTTAATACTGGTGTACTAGGAAAGTCAAAACAAAACAAAACAAAACAGAACAAAACAAAGATAATCATCACAGAACAATATTTCAGTTAAGAATTCAAGCATAAATCTTGCTGATGTGGGTAAATCCAGCATAGAAAATATAATCTTTTTTGAATGCAAAATGGATCTGTCATCTGTAAAACCAAAATAGAAACCAAAATCAGAGTTATTTCAGCAGTATCAATCATATGTCAATCAAGAGCTAGTCTTTAAATAACACCACTGCTCAAGTCACTGTGGTAAGCTGAGTTTAAGTTATGGTTCCTGATTTTGATGTTTACACATAAAAAGTCAGCTAATTATGTAGACAATACATGTAAGGTACTAAAAATTCTATGAGAGAAGAGGATTGTAGTAATCTAAGATCGGCTGGAAAGCCTTAAAGGGTGGAGAGCACTTAGGTTAGCAGAATGGGGTATTGAGATCCCTTATGTAAAGGGAGGTGCCCACACAGACTTGGCAATGGGCAGGAACAATGAGTTTGGAAGACAGGAAGCAGGCCCGTTGAACAAATGGTCCACTCGGTGTCTGATGAGAGATAAAGGAGGAAAGGAAAGATGGGATCAGAATGTGGAGGGCTCTCCATGCCAGATTTCTCATGGCAAGTCATAGGCTCACAGAATCACATGTTGCAAGGGACAGTGGTGATGAACAGGTCCAAGCCACCAGATAACCCTCGATTCCCTCTTCAAGCACCCACAGCAAATTGTCATCCAGTCTCTATTTGACAAAAGATGTGTAATTGATGAGCATATTACTCTGAAAGCAAGCTCCTTACTTTTCTTAAGTGTCTCATTTTTCTCCTTACACACATCATGAATATGTGTAATATGAACTCCCAAACTGTGTTTTAATGGATGACTGTATAGCATACTCTCAGTGCTAGGAGACTTCAGGGAATGCAGAGGGAAATAGACAGGGATGGAATCACAGCAAAGGAGGACCTCAATGGGTCTTCAAAAACAGAGAGGTATTTGGGTGCAGAGAGGAAGGAGATAGATTCTAGGCAGGAGGATTTTAGGAGCAAAAGCTCAAAGGCAAAAAAGAACATACATTAAAGGTGGAGTGGGGAGGGAACTAAAGAAGACCAGCCTATGTTGCACAAAGGGTTTTTGAGAAGTAATGAATGTGAAGACCCTTTTAAAAATGTCAAGAGTTCGGATTTGTTGATATAAAATGAGCTGCTATACTAGGTTCTGGAAAAAAAAATGGAGTTTAGGATGTGAGGAAAACATACGCTGAAAGCAGCATTTTAGGGAAAACACACTAATGGTAGTGGACAGGATAGACTGATTTGGAGAAAAGCTGAAGGCACACACCTCAGTTGAGTCTTTTTAATTAGAAAAGTAATAAGGATGAAATTAGTGTAACCACTTTGGAAAACAATTTGGCATTACCTGGTAAAGCTGCACAGGCACAAATGTTATGGCCCAGCAATTCTGTTCCTTGGTATGCTCCCTAAAGAAACTCTTCACATGTGCATCAGAAAACATGCATATGAATGTTTGCTGCAGCATTCTTTGTATCCGTAAAAACCTGGGAGCTATGCAAATATTCATTAATAGGAGAATATCGACATTGCAGTGTATTAGTACTGACCAGTGAAAATGAGGGAATGACAGTTACACCAACATGTCAGGACCACCAAAACATAACATTGACTGGAAAAAACAATTCACAAGAGAATTTTATATATTATCTTGCTAATTTTGTATATGTGTGTGCACATATATAAATTTTCTTGCACATTGTTTTGATAGCATGATTATTTATATGATGAAAACATATAAAATAACTGTATTTTGTTTAGGAATACACACAAATGTGGAAAACCTACAAGGAAATGATAATAAAGTTCGAGATGTCATTTACCTCTGGGGAAAGCAGCAGTGTACAACTGAGGAGTGACACATAGGCCTGTCTGAGGTCTGGCAATATTCTATTTCTTAACCTGGGTGTTTTTATATGAATTTACTTTGTTATTTAACCATACAGGTGCTTTTTGTATACCCTTTGGTAGTTGTGATATAGTTCGCAAGTCTAAAACGTTTAAAGTGAATAAGGACTGGACCTAGGATGATAGTAGTGAACTGAAATGGAACACATGGCTGGTGAGATGCACGTTTCAGTCATGTGGGTAAGACTACAGCAGAACTCAGTTTTGTACTGACAGTACTGGTGCAGAGGATAAACCATCCGAACCAATCATGCTCTAAAACTATTACTTGGATTTGGAATGAAAGAATAACATTTCTAATACTCTTTTGCCTAGGCTTTCTGACAAAGGGTGGTCTGGTAGATGGCATAGTAGGCATAAACTATCAGGGCACACCAGTGTGTTTTCGTCCAGTCAGAAGTACAACACAATAAGTAAGGCTCTCAAAACAACAGCTGCAACATGTTGACCTTCCATTCCACTCCTCCTCTGTCCCACCAATTCCATACCCAGTGTTGATTCCCTGACTAGTTATGGAATTTCTCTTTCACTTTTCCAAAACTATTTATGGAAAATGAACGCTTATGGTATCTCTTCCTCTCTTCTGCCCTCCCTTTTTACCTTCCTGTCTCATCCACTGTTGACTGAGCCCAAACTAGATGTCAATCCTGTATGAGGTACGGAGAGCCAAAGGTGAAGAGACGTGGGTCTTAGCTCTCATACTAGATGCAGTGGATATATTACTTTTCCATTTTTGCCTTAACAAATAACACACCTAGCATCTTGGAACACGCAAATTTATCTTACAGTTCTGTAGGTCTGAAGTCCAAAGTCCATCGCACCAGGCCAAAATCAAAATGTTGGTAGGGCTGCATTCCTTTCCAGAGGCTCTAGGGAAGCATCTATACTCTTGCTCATTTAGGCTGTTGGCAGACTTCAGATTCTTGGAGTTATAGAAGTGAGGACCCTGTTTCCTTTTTAGCTATTCGCTTGCAGTTATTCTCAGCTTCTAGACCCACCTGCATTTGTTGGCTTGTGGCCCCATTTATCTTCAAAGCCAGCAACAGCAACCCAGTCCTTCTCCTGTCTCATCTCTCCTGCCTCTTTTCCCATCATTGAATCTTTCTGGCTAACTCTTCTGCACTGGACCCACCTGGATCATCCAGGATAATCTTTCCCTTTTAAGGTGCTTAACCCTAATCACATCTGCAAAGTTCCTTTTGCCATACAAGGTAACATATTTACAGGTTCCAAGGATTAGTGTGTGGACATCTTTGGAGGCCATTATTCTGTTTACGACAATGGATTTCTTTTAAATATTGCAAAATGGAAAACAAAGACCACATACTTATTAATTTGTAGTCATGGAGCAGTGATTAATGGGGCAGCCATACTGAGAAGAGATGAAACCTACCATTTGATTCAGTTATTTCTCCAATTTCTTTTCATGGAAAGAGAGAAAGATGCAATAAGTGAGGCACGTAGCACAGCAAGCATCCAACAATACACACTATAGGCATTGAACAAATAGGAGATCTCCTGTAACTCAAATGCCCCCAGTAATCCCATTCTCAGGTGCCTTCTCCTTAATGTTTACACAGTAATCCAATCTTCTCCTAGTTACACTGATAGGAAGACCTGCCTTTTACCTGGTTCCCCTTCCCTGGCAATTCAAAGATCATGACAGGTTCCACAAAGCAGTCGTGGGATTCCTTCTGGCCTTTCCATCTGCACTGCCACCTGGGCTCCTCTGCAGATCACATCACCATCATTTCCCTGCTGCCACAGCTATTACGAAGAGCTCTCACACTTTTGTTTTTGTTCTTCAAAGCTCAGCAAAGACCAGGATATGAGATTGAAAAAGAATAGAATGCCGGCAGGGAATGTAAACTTGAGTATTCGCTATTGCTGTTCACAGAGTCCTTGGCCCATACCCCTACACAACGATTCTCCTACTGACCGATGGTCTCTCTTTTATTGCTCTGCTTCTGGGACCAACCTGGCTGCCATGGCCAGAGTATGCTTTGACCAACCCCTGCATACCTGCTTCAAGTATTCAGGCATCCAATGTTTCAGGTGTCCTTTCCTGAGGAGGTTCTGACCTTTATCTTGGGAGAGTAAAACTCGCACTGGTGCACCCTCCCAGCAACACTCTCCCACAAAAGGCAAGAGCATACTGCCTAGCTGGTCGAGCATTAAGAAAATTTAAAATTTTCTTTTTGCATTTAAAAATAGTTGTTTTTTGTAGTCATCAATGTTTCAGAAACACACAGCTCTAATTTCAAAGCACTTCCTTGTATTAATTTTTGTGTCATTTTTCTCATAGAATAATTCCATGTTGAAGGAAACCTGCAGAGTTTGGGCCAAGTCCTCAATGTATGATGGAAAAACTGAGACCCCGAGAGAGGTGACACACATGTCACACAGCTCTTTAGCAATAAATGCACAATAATGAAAACGAGGTATTCTGACTTCCTGTGTGCTACTCCAATAAGCCTTTTCTATTTGTGATAAAAACAAAAAATATCAACACCCTTATGTGGTTTTCTTTTGCTGCTAAATATGACCGGAAAATCTATGTCATTCTTTATACATCTGGGGATTTTTTTCTTGTTGCAACTAAATCTCCAATGCCATTTCACTAAGAACCTAAAATAGAGACATGAATCTACAGCTGCAAAATGAAGAAAGAATATAAATATAATAAGAAAGAAAACTATTTGTATAACAAATATACTTCATTTTCAGTTTCCAAGTTATTGAAAAGAAACAGAATATTATGACAAAGGAGGCAGATTATACCTTTTGAAAATAACATTGATCATTTTTTCCAACAACAAATGTATTACATGCTTATTTTGGAAAATCCAGAAAAGTATGATGCATTTTTTAATTTGATAAAATTGAGATCATACTGAAATATTTTAAAAGAATCTATCAGTTCTTCCAACTTGATTTACATCTACTAATAACTTTGTATATTTTTCACTTGAAAAATATGTGGGATTTCCCCCCGCCTTTTTACTGGGAAATTACATTAGTCTATCTGGTGGGGAATGAATTTCTTGTGAAAAGAATATCAAAGCTTGTGGAGCTTTGAATGTCAGAGACATTGATTTCCAGAAACTTCTAGTGATTCTAGCTTCCATCACCATCATACCAATTTCTTAGACTGCTAGTAATCTCTCCAAATCAGGCAGTGGAGAAAAGCAATATCTACTTAGACTTACTTCACTTGACCTTGCAATCTCCACTGTCCAATCAAATATTAGCCAATTCAACTTCTCCAATATATTTATTTCCTACCAACTTATTATCTCCCCGTATCTCCCTGTTTTACCTCATTCTACCTTATCTCATCATACTAAATTGTGCATAGGCAAAGTTTTTATAGTTTATGCTATCTTATTGTATATAAACTATCATGTATTCTCTTTGGGGTTAGATTACTTTCACTCTAGAAGCATACTGAATGTATTAACTACTTATGTTAAACTGCCAGTAGCATTTTAACACTTCTTTTTCAGAATCAAATATTTAGTTCTTCATTAGTGCCGAATCTACATAAAATTGATGACCCTGGTTGTCCTCATAATTATTTTGTTTCTAAACCTTGGACTTTATAGAAAGAATTAATTATAGCACATATCTGTTTTTTAACTGCTAAATTGGATAATGGCTTAATAGCTCAAAGGAATTACTTGTGGGAATTTAAGACTTATAAGATTCAATTTCTCCCACGTCTGCTTCCCTACAATGATCTATGGCTTTGATTCCAGTCACAAACCTACCAAAATGAGGGTTTTTTTCTTTTTCTTTTTTTTTTTGAGAAGTGATGAATTTTCATCGTGAACCAGCTTTGCTATCATAGCCAGAAAGCTATCCTAAGAAGAGACAACAGAACTTGGTATGCAAAACTTCCTTTGACAAGCCAAATTAACAACTTTTTTGATTTAAAAAAAAAGTAAAAACCTGCAGCTAATAGGTAGATCAGTTCATATTAAATAATGTATTAAAAGAGAATGGTTCTATTTTTATTAGCTAAGCGTTTATATTCTACCAACGGTTGCCCTGACTATATATAAAAACCACTTGGGGAGTTAAATAAATACCTAACCTCAGGCCCCACCCCCAGAGAGTTTTGCTTATTTCATCTGAGGCAGGGCTGAGGTGTCAGGATTTTTAAAGCTCCCTGGGTGATTCTAATATGTAGACAAGCTTGAGAATGACTATGTCTAGCCATGAGGACTGAAACATATTTTTCTCCTCTGAATAACGGCATTGTGTAAAATTAGAGGGACCAATTCCTGGGGAATGTGGGTTATATGAATCATAATTAGGCCCTCTAAGTGTCAACCACAGTCTGGGCTGGGAACACCTGTGGAGCCAAGAATTAAAAATGAATGATACCCTTTGTACTGCAATGATAATACATTCTGCGCTCTGGGAAGCTATTAAAATATTCCCCTTAAGAATTTTTTTTCATATCTATTTTAAAGTGTCACAAGAGAAAGTAATGTAGGGTATTCAAGAAGGCTCTGTGTACTTAACCTGGCAGAGCTTTCTGCAAAACATTTTATTTTATTTATGTGTGCATCACACAGTGAAGGAGGGGAGAATGGGAGTTTGCCTGAGAAAAGAGAGAAACAGGTTTCACATTTGCATTGCATCAAGGAAGTTCAACTTGGCCTAACCACCTCTTATCGCACTTCTCAAATCTTGAGGTCTGTTTGATGCATAAATTTCATAAGAGTCTCGCCTCATTTAAATGATAATTTATGTTCTGAGAATACCATTTCTAGCCTTGTTCTTCTGCACACCGCTGGAGCTGATCAAAGTGTGGCGATCCCTTTGTTTTCAAAGGAAACTTCATGTTCACATTCTTGCTACAGAGGTTAGTAGAGTAAGACGAGAAAATAGTCCCATAGTGCTTCTGTTAGTTAATGAGGAAAATTTTTCCTCCTATATATATCATGATAGGTAATTGAATTAGTACTCCAGTAGGAAAGGGTTTGCTGTTTCATACTTCCATAGTTTTTTCTTAACACCATGAAATTAAAGACATGCCAGCATGGAGCTGCATATTCCTGATCAATTTCAAATAAGCAATGTAGTATATTATTGCTTTTATGTGCTTTTATAGCACATGCTGTGCAAGATAATTGACTCCATGACAGATGTCTATATTTCAGAGGAAAATTTATTTGTGAAAGAACAAACATGTATTATTTTAACATGGGGCTATTCATTATGTGGCCCACAAGGTGCTTTTTGACACTTGTAAATTGAAATTAATATTTTCTCTCGTTGTTCTGAATACGCATAGGCAAATTTGACTGTTTAATATAACCGATTTGAAGCTTATGCTACTATTTGAATGTAACCTTCCTTAGATCACATCTGAAGTGCTGTGGAAGGTGCACTTTTGCTTCTTTTCAGAGAAACCTGCAGGCCCGCACAGTTGCCAAGTTGTCCAGAATCAGTTCTGGTTGTCGGACCCATGTTTGCAATGAAATGACTATGAGAAAGATCTCAAAATAATGGGTACAGGAAAGATTCTCCATGAATCCTCCTTTACTCACTCACTTCTGCTTGAAACGTCACTGTTTTCCAAGACCAACACCAGTAGGGAATAGCATCTGAAGTCCCTAACCCTTTCCTGTGAGCTAGATTAGCTTGGAGAACTGGCGATATTAGGTGCACAAGCCTGCTGTAAAGGAAAAGTGAAAAAAAGGGGAGGTTTATAGAGGAATGACCATTTCCATCTATTTTGTATTACTGCCTGAGACCAATTCTGCTGCCGGTAAATAAACTCTTCCGTTTTTTTTTAGCTACAAACATTTTTCCCAGGAAAAACTGGACCCTTTAGCCCCATCAGCTAAATGGACACTTTCCTGCAATAAGACTATACCCTTTATATAAAATTAAAATAACTAATTGATACAGAGATTATCACATGCAAAAAGGATGTAAGTTTAATAAGGTTTCTTTCAGGGACAATTTTTCTTTCAATGAGAAAAGTAGGAGAAACTATTTGTTTAGGCAGGCCTCTCCTAGCATCGTGAACCTTCAAAGGTCTAGCTTTTTGAGCATTACAGGAAATAAAGGGAGGAAAAGAGATTTTACAATTAAATTGAATGTAGCCTTTCTGAAAGTAAAACCGGGACACGAAGGATTGAGTTTATAAAGACACATCTAGAGTGCAGAGGCAACCTTAGGTGGGGTGGAGCCCTGAGGACAGGGAAAAGGGAGACTTGTCACCTGGAGTGGAGGTGGTTGGCTCAACCTCGTAAGTGCATCCTAAGCTTGTGTGCTCAGTGGCTGGCCTGCACACAGACTGGAATGCCCTGAGGCTGTAACAATTGAGGCTCTGAGGCTAGGCACACTACGGTTCTCTGTGGGCACCGCTGAAGCTGTGGCTGTGCCAATCAGGGACCTTGAGCAGATAAGGGAAGGTTACCAAGAGGTTACATTTAGAAGTGTCCTCCCAGCTACTCTCCCATTTTTAAGGTAAAAATGTGGAGGTCGCCTGCTGAGGAGGAAAATTATCTTGATGCAAAAGTGTACTGAATTGAACTTTTAAAAAAGTACCACAGCCTAGGACTCCTGCCCGTCCACCTTTTCTACTCCTCTCACCAAAAATTACTTCTTTTTTAAGGGAGAGTCTCAAGTGCTTGCTTTCCTTAATAACTCAGGACAGGAGGAAGGGATAAGTGACTTAGGGGATACCTAAAGCTGAAGCGCAGCCCTTGGGTTCTGAAAACTGACCCAGCTCTGTGTCTTTTAGCACTTTTTTTTTTCTTTTTTTAAGAAACAGGGCCTCACTCTGTCTCCCAGGCTAGAGTACAGTGGCCACAATCACAGCTCACTGAAACCTCCAACTCCTGGGCTCAAATGATCCTCCTGCCTCAGCCTCCGGAGTAGCTGGGACTACAGGGGTGCACCACTGTGCCAGGTTAATTTAAGAATTTTTTTGTACAGATGGGGTCTCCCTATGTTGCCCAGGCCGGCCTCAAACTCCTGGCCACGGAGTGTTCCTCTTTCCTGGGCCTCCCAAAGTGCTAGGATTGATTATAGGCTTGAGCCAACGTGCTGGCCTTCTTCAATCTTGTCAGTTTGCAGAATGAATTTCTCATCACTGGCCAGGAGCTTAGGGTCATCAGCTTGCCTTGGAGTTTAGGTTGGAAAGTGGGGCTCATGGACGCATGCTCTAGGCCCTGACCGGTTTATTCCTGCCTTTCTGCTACTCTCTTGGAATTCCGTTGGGAGGCTGCCCAGATTTTCCAATCTATCCACTGCAAGCATCCGTGTTTTCCCTTTGGAGAAACGGATTTTTTTTCTGGGAATTCCCCTATGGCTCCAGGGCTTTTGACTCTTGGCTGCTCTCCCGCTAACCCCTTCCATTCGCACTTTGCTACCAGCTCAGTCCACTGGCTTCTGCTTCCTTATCTTCCTCAGGGTCTCTCCTCGCGGCCTCCTCCCCTGTCCCAGGACCCGAGGAGGAGGAGCTGCCTGGAAAGACTAGAGCTCTGCGCTGGGAACCCGGGTCAGCTCGGGACCGGCGCTGCAGGGAGCTGCGATGGGAGAGCTTGGGGGAAGGGAGGATAGAACTCCCGGAGAAAGAGAAGTGACTGGCGCTGGGGAGCGAGGAGGCGCGGTGAACACACTCAAGCGGCTCCTTGCACAGGGGGAGAGAGTGGCAAACACCCGACGTCAATTAAATGCATATCAATTTGTGTGTGGGGTCAGTATTGCACGTCATCAAGCCTCTTGGGAATAAAAGCTTAGAACTGGAATTCCCCAGCCCCCACTTCCCTGGTTCCCTGCTTTCTCCCGCTTTGGGGTAAGGCGGAAAAAGGGTGGTTCCAGGGTTCCCTTCCAGCAGTTCAGGGGCCAAGTGGTCGGTGTCTGCGCGCCGGGCGCTCTGCGAGACTAAGCTTTCGTGGAAAGGGATGTGTGCATGGAGGTGGGAAAGGCGGTCCCTCCCCCGTCCCACCCGCGCCCGGGTCAGGCACTGCGCAAACGGGAGCGGGTGGTCTGAACCCAGGGACCCGGCAAGGGGTGGAGTAAATTGAAATTGCACCTTTTTCATGAGTTCGACCCTGGCGCCCTGTCTGCCAGTTCCACGCACTCTGGCTGGGTCCCCAGGCCGGAGCAAGGGCTAGGGGAAAGGGGTCCTTCGTTCTGTCGGGGAAACGTTCTCCTGGCCCGGAGCTGGGCGGAGGGAACACCGGATATTTTCCTCGGCGTCTCTGCGGGCGACTGGCGTGGCCACCTCGCAGGGCTGCTTTTAGGGACACGGGACTCGGGCGGGTCAAAGAGAGACCTTCAGGCCCGGCCTTCACTCCCCTGCCCGGGGCACTTGGGTGAGAGTTCTGTTCGATCTAGCTCTTGGCTACCTCTTGCCCGCACTTGAGTCCTAACACCCCGAACGCGCGATCCCCGTAGGGAAACCCCAGGAAGCTGCGCGCGGCAGGGGGACGCCGCGGGCTCCCATTCCCGAGCTCCGCCGCCCCAGCGCCCGAAGGGGCAGGGGCGGAGCGGAGGCGGCGAGCGCGGGGCGGGCCCTGGAGCCGCCCCGGGGGAGGGACTGGGAGCTGCCCCGGAGTCCAGGGCGAGCGGCGGAGCTGGCTGGGCCCCGCGCGCGGCGGGGAGGGAGCCTCTGCCACCGCCGCGGCCGCCGCGTGCTCGGCCTGTCCCCGCCCAGGGAGCCGGAGCCTCCAACTAACTCCGCCCGTCGCCCCGCTGCCCCGCCGCCCGCAGGCTCGGGCTTCCGTCCGGGACCGAGCCCGCGGCCGCGCAGGTTGGTGCCGCTGCTGCCGCCGTCGCCGGGGGTGGGCAGGGCAAGGATGAAGGTGGGGGTGCGGAAGGGGTTCGGGGACCCGGATCCTGCTGCTTCGGCTCCCTCTGCTTCCCAGTGCCGGGGGCGGTTGTTGATTTCCTCCCGGGCCGCCCGGGTCGGGGGGTGGGGCGGGGGTCCAGCTCTGCAGCCAGGGAGGGTTTTGGGGACTGAGCCATCCTCGCTTCCCCAAAGCTCTCTCCGACTACCCCTTGCCACCATTACGTCCCTGGCCAGTTTAGGAGGTGCCACTCTCCCCTCCTGTCCTCACCTCCGCACTTCTCCTTGCACCCTCTCCCCAGGGGAGCAGTTGTTCATTCGCCTCGTCTGCCCCCAACTTGGAGAACTCTCGGTGACGGTCGGAGAGCCGCCTCGGTCCCCTGGCCCGCCTCTGAGACTAGTTTGGGGAGAAAAGGGACCGCCGCGCAGGCAGAGAGGGGCTGGAGCGGAGGAGCGACCTGGGGTGCTGGAGTGCGGGCCAGTGCCGGGAAGCGGTGGAAATTCCGTCCTCGTCTTTCCCGTCCTTGTCTGGCTCTGCGCTTCCTGCCGCTTTGCCAGCTTAGAGTGTAAAACGCAGGCGAAGGGCGATCGCCCACGCAGCATGCAGAGTATCCGCCACTCGGGATACTAGTTAAGTCTGGGTTCAGTCACCCTCCCATCTTCGTGGCCTTGTGCCTCGACCCTTCGGAACCTCTGTGTTGTCCTCTGCAAAATGTGCATTTGCTCTGCCCGCCGCTGAGGGTCGTTGTGGGAGATCCGCTGGGGTGACTTGGGATGGAACGTGATTTTGAGCACGGGCTCGTCTCGTGGAGCTGCCTGATGACGAGTCTTGTGTTCTAGTCGTCTGAGTTCGGGTCCTTTGGCTGAGACGTGATTTAGTCTCTCTACGTGATTTGGCCAGTCGCTCTGTTGTGCTAAAAGGCACGTGTTCCTGGAGCTGGTCATTAAGGTTCAGAGTTGAAATCGTCCCTTCCCCACCAAACCCTACGTCCAAAGCTATGGACCTTCCATCCTATTCCGCTGTAGTCATGGAAATTCAAACAGCAGGAAGATCTTACTGGCCCCGGTCTTTGTAAATAAGAACTTTGTTTGCTTCAGATGTTTTCTATTCTTTAGAATCTCTTTTCTATCCCAAGTACAAATTTAAATTTGTTGTTAATTTTAGTAATTCTGGAAGGAGACCTTCATTTTGGTAAATTAAGTTCAGACACTTAGCTAAAATGACATGTGATGTATCGTTTGTAAAGTTTCAGTTTATAATCACAGGTACAAGAAGCACTGTTAGTGCCATTCTACTTACTCTATGAAGAAAGCAAGGAAATGGCTTAAGAAAATCAGCTTTAGAATTGATATTAAATGGTAGGTCCTGTTGTTCATGCTTTCCTGATTCAATAGACATTTTCATGAGTTCCTATAGTGTGCAATGCACTCTGCTATATGATTAAAGATAGAAAGATATAGAATATGTTCCTTGCCCTAAAGGGCCTTCCAATCTAACTTAGAGACCACATAATTCTATTTCATATTTTATATGAATAGTTATCTAATGACTACATATTACAAGTAGAATGACGTCAAGAAAGCGTTATCAAAGGCTCTGTGAGATCATCATATGGTGAATCTACTTAATAGACTGGAACAAATACCAGGTTTGCTAAGACATTGTTTTCTCAAATAAAAAATTTCAAATGTTTCTCCTTCATAAAATAGGGGTGTACTTGGAAATAAAACGAATTCTGTATTTTTAAAATGAAAGCTTAGAAAAGCATTCTAGTATGATGTGGTAATCAAATGTTAAAAGCTGTAGAAATTTCAATTCTTTCTTCATTCAACAAGTCAATAAAATTATGGTACCCACATACAGTTTTTTCTCAACTCCTTAAGGAAGGAAATTATAATGCCTAGAGAAACACAGAGATTGAATGTAAGATTTTTAATAAACTGGAACTTGAACACTTAGAGGCCTGAACTGACCCTGGAAATTTAACGTAAAATGTGACAAGACTCTAAGTGAGAATTTTGTTTGTTTTTAAAATTGTTTCTTTTGGGTTTGGCTTGGGGCAAAGGATTAGCAAGAATTCCACCTGGAGAAGATTGACCAGGGTTCTTTACCTTCTGCCTAAGTTATATTTTGTGTGACTCAGTAACATCTGAGTCTTCCTGTTCCTAGGAAGAATTTATTAGTCTACTAGCTGTGTGGAGAATTTCTTAGGCTTTATGTACGTGGCTTAGAGAGCTTCAATTCAACTTTCACAGTAAGGCATGGCAGGCTGAGGGGCAGCCTGAGGGACGTAATGTTCACTTTACACTGGACTTATTGCTCAGTACCTTTGTTTTCCTATTTGTGAAATGACATTAAAGAATCCTTATTACTGCCCTTCAAACTGTGTGGCTTGTTATAACAGTCATAATTGAGCCAGAAAGCTTCTTGTGGATGTAACTCTTTCTACATTAACTCCTTTAGTCTGCAAGAGTTAATTGTTAAACTACTTAGAGATACCTCAAAAGATGGGGGCTGTGAATGAAGTTGCTGATGGTGTCATGGGCTCTCAGGTCTCCTGAGAGAAATTTCAATCATCTTGTGTCTCCTACAATTTACTGTACTGGTGTGGGGAATAAGAGCTTTATCTTATCAAAGGTTGAATAGCTGGTCAGTGACAGAAGTAGAACTATAATTCCAACTGCCTGATAAATAATTCTATGGTTTCTCCTTACCCTTTGTGGTTTTGTGTCATCCAGGGCACATGACCTACCAAATTCTCAGTTTGGTCATCTCCAAAATGGGAATAATGGAAATACTTACTTCAGAGAACTGCTTTAAGCATTACGTGAGCTAATCCGTGTGAAGTGCTAGGCATATTGCCAATACATAGCTAATACTCTACTTAAGTAGTTATTTTAATTTCTTTGGGGGAGGGGGAAGGAATGGCATTTCAAGGATCCAAATATAAAAAATAAATACGTAAAAATATAAAGGCCAAGCTCAGTGGCTCACACCTGTAATCCTGAAGCGGGAGGATCACTTGAGGCCAGGAATTCGAGACCAGCCTGGGCAATAGTAAACCCCATCTCTACAAAAAATAAAAAAAATTCAGCTAGGTGTGGTAGTGCATGCATGTAGTTCTCTGGAGGCTGAGGCAAGAGGATCACTTGAGCCCAGGAGTTCAAGGCTACGGCAAGATATGAGCGTATCACTTCACTCCAGCTTGGGCGACCGAGTTAGATCCCATCTATAAAAAAAAAAAAAAGAAAAAGAAAAAAAAAAATCTATAAATGCCCCCCCACCCCACCAAATATGTTGAAGTAGCCATTTCTCAGCTAACTTGTTTCATGTGTTCATTCAACAAGTGTTTAGTGAGCCCTTCCTATGTGTTTGCCTTTTTTCCTAGGCACTGTATACAATGGTATACAAAACAGTTATAGTCACTCTCTTATGATCTGAAAGTCTAGGGAGGGATACAGATTTGTAAGCAGAAAATTATATTACCATGTGATTCATGCCATGATAGGGGTAGTGCAGAGAACCACAGAAGACATGGTGGGATGGAAGGGTCCCAGGTACGTGAGTATGACACATTGCATGATCTCTTCCTGTTTGGGTTGGTGGTGGTCAGGGAAAGCTTCCTTAAGGCACATGAACATGCTAAGACCTGAAACATGAGTGGTAGCTAGCAGCTGAAGAAGTGGGAGGGTTGAAAAAGTATTCCAAACCAGCAGGAACAGAGTATGGTGCGTTAGAATGGAAATCTGGCAGATAATGTAAAAGAATACATAGATGAGAGCGTGAGGAAGAGGTGTGGCAACCTGAATCCAGGCTTTGTCTGAAGGGAACAGTATATACTCAGCTTCAGCCAAGTGTTGTCAGGTTGGGATGCAGGCCAAGTGTTGCCAGATGCCTGGACTTTTTTAAGAGGAGCTCAAAATTCATATTTTATAAATATGAAATTTCCCAAAATATGAAATGACCCAAATACTTTTTAAACTATTGTGCAGGCCAAACCAGACAAATCTGTACTTAGAATTCAACCCAGGGCCACCACTTTATGACCTACGCATTTAAGGAAATGAAAGAAAAACGTGTGGCTAAAGACATGAATCTTAGAAGGAGATGCAAGGGAAGTGCCACAGACAGATGTAGAGCCACGTCACTCAAGGCCTTTTGGAACTTACTAAGGAGGGTTTGCTTAATCCTAAGGGCACTGGGTGACATTGAAGACTGAAACAAGAGTGACATGGTTAGATTTGTGTCATAAGGTGCATTCTGCCTACTGTATGGAAAATGCCTGGGAGTAGGAGGCAATAGTGGAAGCAGGATAACTATTTGAGAAGCTTGCAGTGGTCTTAGCAAGAAATAAGTGTGGTTAGAAGGAGGGTAGTCAAGCAGGAGGGACAGAGATGAGTAGATTTAAGAGATATGTATGATACTTTCACTGTTGGGATTCAGTTCTCATTAGTCACTCAGGTTTTTGCATGTCTTATGAGCAAAGGCACCTACTGCTTTCATTCCAGACTATCTTCTTAAGGACATTTGTGTAGTAGATAGCCTTGGAAGATAGAGGTAGTCTTTCCCTCCGGAGCAAAGAGCAGGTAGGCTTACTGTCCAGTATACAAGATTCAGGTACCCGGAGCACAGGGTTCGCCTTCGGTAATGCAAATCATTGAGTGTACAGGTATCACCTGTCCTTTTCACATCATACTGAGGGAATTGAGTTTCAGGGATTGGCACAACTATGCTGATACTCCCACTACTGCTATTTCTGTGACAAATATAGTCCTTTGTTTCTGACCGTAGAATCTTGTCTTCTCCCAGCATCCATGAAACTGTGGCATGCTAATTTGTTAGCTTCCAAGTAGAGGAAATCTCAGATCCTTAACAGCTTTTGAGAGCCACTACCCACATTATCTGTTAAAATTTAGGTTCAAATTAATTAAAGTGGAATAAGATCAAACATCAATTTCTCAGTGGCACTAGCTACATTTCAAGTGCTTAATAGCCACATGTGGCTAGTAGCTACCGTACTGGGCAGAGCACATATAGAAAATTGCCATCATTGCAGAAAGTTCTCTTGGACATTGCTGGTTTAAAGCTTCAGATTTTTTGTGTTGGTGTGTGAGTAGATACAGTAGAAGTCGTTGATTTTGACAATATATTATAAAAATGATGCTTGGTTTCATGTTAGGTTTATAGGAGTCCCTTTATACAGAGGAAATATTTCAATTTGGATAATCTATACAGTACTTACTCCAGTAATTGTTGGGGAAAAAAAAGTGGAAAATTATCTACAATGTCAACTGGAGACTGGACAGACTGGAGCCATGTAGTGACAGAAGATCTACATATATATGGCATTACGCAAAATCACGTGTGACTGTGAGATTGGGATCTGTGCCCAAAGGAGCTTGAACTTCTGAACAATGTGTTAAGCTTCATCTACTAGCCGTGCTTAACATGAAAGGACAAGAGCTGCATATTAGCAGCAAGTCTCTGGAACATAGCCAGTCCAGCAGCACCTAGGCAGTGGCTGCTGCAACCCAGCTGTGCTGGCCTGGACTCACGTCAAGGATGGAGGACAAGAACAAGATTTCCAGATGGCTCTTGTTCAGGGAGTGTAAGAGGAAAGCTTCAAGAAAGGAGGAGGGAACTGAACTCAAAAAATAAAAACATGTAATACTTTAAATGACACAGCAGAGTTGGGGGGCAATGCCAAGAAACAGTAAGAACAGCAGATCTGCTTCCCTCATCAAATAGAGGAAGCTCATTTTGAGGAGTACATGGACCACAAGTACTGGGAAGTGAAAGCACAAAGAGTGATAGGTGCAGCCAACAGCACCCGAAGCCACAAAAGACAGTTTTTTACCTGCATTGAGCGTCCAGTTGACTGTTGGTGATGTACAACCTAAACAGAACAGTGGTAAAAATAAATAAATAAAAGTGGCGATTGAGGTCCTTATGGAAGATAAAAATGAAAGCTGGGGCCCTTATAGAAGACTCGTATTACCACCTGCTATTTCCATGGCTAAAAATGCCCATTCATAAATTTCAGATATTAAGAATTTCATTTACCTATGCCAAAAGGAGTTTGCTTTAAAATAGTACTTATTTGTAGTGCAGTAAAATTTTACTTATATGAAGACTAATTCAAACTTTAAAAAATCTGAAATTTGGAATATTTAAAGATTGAATTTATTATTTTTAAGCACTTACATATATAACCCAGAACCTACTAAGATTGTTACCCTTTGGAACTCTTTTGGGGGAAACTTTCGGAAAAAGATTGAACTGGCATGATAATTGTTTGCATGTAACTAGAGGCTTCTATCGTGTTTAAAGAAAACTTTTGTGTAGGTTATACATATACTTCTTGTTTACATTACTAATTGCATCAGCAAATCATTATTTTCACAGATAATCCTTTCAAATTTCAGTAAATTCTGGAAAGCCAAGATTGGGGTTTGTACAAATGTAGAGTCCTTGAATAAAGCAGGAATTTGTTAATTAGTGAGACTTTTCTCCATTTCGTTTTTAAATGTTACTTTGTTAAATACCTTTTTCTTTTAATTCTGAATTTTGAAATCTTATTTCTGTAGGAGTTGACAAGGCTGGTTATCCCCCCTACGACCCTCTTTCCTCTGCCCCCCTTAATCTGGTAGTCAGTTGTTCACTGTGCTTTCGTTTTTCCTTCCTGTTTCATTTGCACATGCTTCAGGCCTGCTATCTGTATGCCTCCATTCTCTTCCTATAAACAGCATGAAATTGGAGACAGTCATTGTCTGTTGTATTTCTGAAGATCAGAATTTTCACCGGTTTCATGCTGTCCTTTCTCAGGCAGGGTGTGGTACGTCCTCTTTGGAAAACTGATTCCAGTAAAACTGGAGTATGCTGTCAAGACTTGGTGTGCCCTCCTCAGAAACAAAACCAGGAGCCTTGCTGTTCATTGCATGAGTCACTGAAGGGTTCTAATGAATGGAAGCGATATTAGGTTGTTTTCCATGCTTATCGATGTTACATCTTCTTTTTTTTTTTTTTATTTCAGCATATTATGGGGGTACAGATGTTTAGGTTACGTATGTTACCCTTGCCCCCCCCCCAAGTTACATCTTCTTTTAAAAGAAGCTAGAAATAAGGAAATAAAAGTAAACTAATAAGCTCTTTCTTTCCCCCTAGAGAATTTAGAGTTATATCTATTCTAGTGTTTTGGGAATAAAGCAGTAACAATGAAGGTTAAAAAAATCTGGCCTTGTCCTTTAACCTGTCCTATACCCTGTAGTGCCCAAAACTTTTTAGTGTGTACATTTCCTCAAGCTGTGCATGAGTAACTTTAATCAGAGTGGGCTCTTTCTATTATATGCCATTTCCTCCACGGCCCTTGCTTCACTTAGCTATTACTGTATGCCTAATCGACCACAGTGAAATGTCTTTAAAACATTTTCCAGGGACCTAAGGACTTTTTGGAGAATTTTTATAATGGAAAATGCCAAAGAGAGGAAAGTTTGAATGGTTTCTCTGTATAGATAAATGTCTCCAGGGCAGACTGATGAGTCAAGGAGCTGTTAATAGGATATGCAAATATGACCTTTCACCTAGTTACTGTCCCTACCTAAGTCATAAGTACGTGGCTTCAGTAAATTGTTTGAACTGGCTCTTGCCTGGTTCCTTAATGAAACAGACTCTCTTGGTCCCATTATTATCTAGTCACTAGTCAGAGCTGTTTCTAAGTTTGCATTGTCCTGGCCTCCCCCTCTCTCCTGCTTTAATAGCAGCTCATAGTTATTTTATATCTTTGCCTTCAGCTTCATTTCAATATTTGTGGAAAGTTTTTGTATCTGTGTATTTGGCGTTGACTTCTAGCTCTTTGGTTTTAATAGAGCGTTTTCTTTTACTTATTCAGCAAGTATTCGTGTTGTGCCAGCCCTGTACCAAGCACTGTTCTCAACCCTAGGGATCCAATAGTGGGCAAAAAATTTATAGTCTGTGCTATCATGGAGTGAAGAGTTTGGGAGGAAGACAATGATTAACTAAACACACACACACACACACACCAACTAATAATAATAATTATATAATTGCAAACAGAGGTAAATGCTCTGAATAGAGCAATATGGTTTTGTGGGCTTATATAACAGGAACTCGCAGAAGTGACGCTTGATTGATAGCTGAAGTGTGAGTAGGAAAATTTGAGAGAGGGTGGGAAGAAGAGCGTTCCAGAAAGCAGAGGGAACTGTCATTTATGCAGAGGAGCTGTTACAGAAGGGAGCAGGGTGAAATCGAGTAACTGAGGAGAATCAGGGGAGAGTGGAACTGTGTGAGGCTGGACACCCGGGGTGGGGCCAGTCCACACGGGGTCTTGCTGGCTGCATAAAGAATTTGATTTTCCTCCTGAGAACAATGGAGAGTGTTTTAAGTAGGGGCTGGTGACTTGATGTGATTTGTGTTTTCATAAGATCATCTGTGGGGAAATGAGCTGGAGAGGGGCCTGAGCGTCAGTAGGGAGAAGTTGGGTGGCTGCTGCGTTAATCCAGTTAGGAAGGACAGCACGTACCAGGCTGGCGGTGGATACTAGGAAGTGGCATGAAGATGGATAGAAAGTGTTTTAGGGGATGCCATCAGTTGAACTTGGGAATAAGATGGGATTTTCTTTTATTTATTCAGCAAATATTTAGTGAGTCCCTTCTTAATGCAAAGCTGTGTGCCAGGCTCTAGGAATTAAACTGTCAACAGGACAGAAAATGTCCTTGTACCCATGCAGCTTACATATTAATGGGAGTGACAGATAATCATTAAGTAAAAAACAATATATATGTATAATTTCAGGTAATAATAAGTCCCACATATAGAGTGGGAGCTAACAGTGCAAAGATCCTCTACCAAGCAGAGGGAACAAATACAAGATCTTGAGGCAGGAACAAGAGGAACTCTGTCCCCACTCCCGCCCCCTCCACCAAAGAATACCAAGAAGGCCAGTGTATCCAGAAATATGGGAGTGAGGACAGAAAGGTGTCAAGGATGTCTTGCCGGTAGCTGAAACTTAAAGCATCTAAATAGGGTCATTATCTGCAATACTGATCAGCTTTTCAAAAACACCTACTATACCAGCTACAATCCCAAACTGCTGTGCTACTAAACTGATTTTAACATAGCTGCTAGAACAGCTTTCTTTATCACAGCAAAGCCTGCTCAAAAACTGACAGTGGTAACTAAATGTCTCTCAGCTCTGTTGAAAGCCCCAGCCTTATTTCAACCCGATTTCCCATTGCAACCCTCTCTGGACTTCCCCAGTTAGTCAGATGAAGGCCTTCCTTCGCTGGTTGCTTAGGCCTTCCACCATAATTTATTCTTTTTCTTTTTGGCATTGTATTTATTCATCATGGTGCCTCTTTTCTTTCTATCAGTCGGTTTCCATCTCTTTCTTCAAAGCCTGGTTCTTGGTTCACAAGCTGTGGGTTACGTTTTCTACCAATTTCTTTTGCTTTATTCCATTTTACCCGGATCACTGAACCCCTCAGCCTACTCAGTCTGTGTGATGTTATTAATGTCTTTCTTGAGTCACTTGAAGAGGCACTACCTTTGAAAGTTAAATATCCAAGTTAAAATATTTATGATTGTATTCTTTTTTCCTTAAAAAAGATTTTGCACCAATACTTGCTCTATCATATATATGTGTGACATTGGCCAAAACATTCAACTCTCTGAGGTTCAAATTCCTCATCAATAAGATGAAGACAATAAGCCTTTCCTATTTTATTCACAGTGTAAGTTGTGAGGAGTCAAGGAACTAAAACACATAAAATGTGTCTTAAGTAAACGCAAGACATTATTTTCAATATTTTAGGTGGATGTCTTTCATATCCTCATCTAAATTGCAGAGTTTTCACACTGTGTTCCACAGTGTAGACTCGTATGTGTGCTGCAGCAATTCTATGAGGCTTCTTGAGCTTCCGACCACACACTATGTAAGCTTGGGCTGACTCTATCCACCATGTATGTACTAGTTTCCTGGGGCTGCTGTAACAAAATGCTACAAACTGGGTGGCTTAAACGACAGAATGTGTTGTCTCTTAGTTCTGGAGGCCAGAAATCTGAGATCAATGTATTGGCAGGGTCGGTTCCTTCTGAGGGCTGTGAAGGAGACTCTGTTCCATTCTATTCCTGAGTTCTGGCAGCCTCAGTCATTCCTTGGCCTGCAGATGGCATTCCCCTTGTGTCTTCACGTCATCTTTCCCTTCTTTCCTCTTTCTTGGAAGCTCTGTGTCCAGGTTTTCCCTTTTTTTATAAGGACATAGTGATATTGGACTATGGCCTCCCCTAAGGACCTCATCTTAATTGGATCATCTGCAAAGATCCTATTTCCAAATAAAGTCATATTCACAGGTACTGGAAGTTAAGACTTGAGCATCTTTTGGGGACACAATTCAACCCATATCGGCAGGATGCATAACACTTACGAGAAAGGGTAATCACCAGTGTGGTGAATTAGTTCTGTGTTACTAAAATGATTCATAGAGGAGGTGAATTAGGTATGGAAGAGCTAGTTTCCTGCATGACATAGGGCAAAATAAATGAACAACCTGATGAAAGATACATGTGACATTCTGAACATTCATATATACTTATTTTAGCGTTCTTCGAGTCCTGTTAATTTTAAATTGGTATAAATCAGAGCAGAGAGGGCCAGCCACAAGAAGGAACAAGAGAACTCATTAATTTTTCTTCCAAATTTTAATAGTATATTCAGTTATTGTACTGATATCAATGATAAAACATATGGGATTCCATTTGTTTATTCGTAGAATCTTTATGCAGACTTTTTTTGTGTGAATTATTTTATTGTTTTACTTGGTTTTTTTGGCCCATAATTCTCCTCTTTGACTTTCTGGAAGGCCACATGTGGTCCAATGACACAGACTGACCTCTCTGTGCTAAACACCCGAAAGGTCTATGCCCTAGCTTTGGTTAATAAAAATTTACTCTTCTCTTAGACATAAAAATGTCTTTGATGTTGTATATGTTTTTTCTCATCAGTTTCTTTTTATTTTGTGTTGCTATTGTTAGTACAGGAAAGAGTTTTTATACATTTTGACCTGTTGACGTTGGAGAATATATAAGTGCATCTTTTGTGGAGTTTTATCTAGATTTAGCATTAATATGTCCCATTTTATCTGGCGAGCACATGTTAATCTTCATATGGCTCCTTATTCTGGTGTTAAAATAGACTTTGCTTGACGTTGAGGAAGGTACCTGAAGCTGGTGTGCTATTTCCTGTGTGTCTGGCTGACCAGTTTAAAAATTTAACCATTTTTTATTTTCTAACATACTGGCACGTAGATCACATTTGGGAATTCACTCAGATTTAGTGAATAGAAATTGAATACTTGACTTTTACCTAGAAAAGTGGCTGTTTTGTTGTCAACCAGAAGAGCTTTCTTAGTGCAGCTCCTACATTCCAAATAGCTATGCGGTAGAAAAGGTTTTTAATTGCCGTACTTTCAATACATTGCTTCATTATTATTGCTGCACCAAGATTTTCACTAAAGGAAAAATAGCCATAGGTTGTTTATTCCCTGCTTATTGTTTTTGGTAAAAAAAAATTTTAAGGGAAGGACAAATTATACAGAAATAAATTATAGAAATAAATTTTCTCTTGGTATCCTACCAAGTAGATGTTACCTAGGGAATATCCATTTTGATCTTAATCTTTCCAACCTAACAAAACACTTTCTTTCTGAAACTATAAAGGATTGAAAGAGTTATATGAAAAAGATAACAATGGCCAGGAGATTAAATTTGTTGCTACTTTAATCTTCATCACTCTTCCTTGTTCTTAAAGTTTTTGACTTAAATATTTTCCCTTCTAAATATAAATACCAGAAGGTCAAAATAGTGACTGAAGTGATAATATCACCATAAAATGTGTTGAAGAAGAAGATGTTGATTTCAGAATTTCATGGACTAGGGGGTGAGGGATGGGTAGGTGGGCAGGACATTTTAAAGAAGGGTTTTTGTTCCTAGAGTCAGGGAAGATATTATTTCTGGCCATTTTAAATGTTCTTTTTGTTGTTTTTATTTTTGCAATTGTCCATTGTTGTTCTAAGTTAAGATGTTGAGCTTCAGGCCACACCTGGAACCATCTGGTATTTTGTGTAATCTCTGCATCCAGTAGAGGTCTCGGATCTTATGGGTGCATAGCCACCAGGTTCCAGGGCTGTCACAATCATTTGATTTCGGGTGTCTTAATTGATGAATTCCCTCCATTTTTCCTGAGATGTAAATATAAAAATATATATAATTGAAAACTACAGGGACTTTTTTAAGATGGTTAAGGGTGTGGACTGGAGAGGCAGCTTGCTTTGAGTTCAAACCCCAGCTCCAACATACACCAGCTTTGTGACCTTAGACAAGTGATTTAGCTTCCCTATGCCTCAGTTTCCTCATCTCCGAAACCAAACAATAATTATGATTAATCACAGCTAGCTCTTATGATATTTATTATATTGCAGACCCTCTTCTAAGCATGTCATATATTTTTAACACATTTAATTCTCACAACCACCCTGTGAGGTAGATACTATTATTATCTCCATTTACAAATAAGGAAAATGAGGCCCACGGAGGTTAATTTGCCCAAGGTCATATAGGTACTAAGTGGTGGGGCCAGGATTTGAATCCACAGACTCTGGCTTGGGGGCCCGTGTTGCTCTGCAAGCTTGTCATGTGGGAATAATGAGATCATCCATGTAGTGTACTTAGAGTGGAGCCTCGTACATGGCAAGCACTCAGTGTAATACTATGATGACCATGACAGAGATGGTGACTATTACTTCTATGATTACTATAATGGTGATGACTGCTATTACTACTATTAATATTATACACTCTGATTTATGCCTCACTGTGTTTTAATAATAGTTAATAATTTTCCCAAACTCTCCCTGTAGTCTGTGAAAAATTGCTTTAATTGTTTCTCTCTCTAGGTTGTTTGTTTGTTTCAAGGCAATGCAGTTCTGTTGGTTCTCCGAGGGGTTTATATTTGTTTTTAAACCTGCTATTATTGCATGTCCACATAATATTTTGTACAGTGGAGCCATTTGAAGGTTGCAGCTGTGCAGGAAAAAAAAGCCACAGGATTTTGGTTAAGCATTTTGGGAGTTTTAAAGTCCGGCTGGCCATTTTAGATTCTCTCCAAAGAAGTTGAGAGAGGTAGGCCCTGCAGCAACCCAAAACCTTTATTTTTCAGTGCAATATATACCTGATTCCAGGGGATGGAGTTTAGGGGTGGTTGGCAACTATGTCACTAATAACCTTTTTTTCCTATTTCTAAAAATTGTAATTCTGTTATAATAATCATTTTGGTTGCCTTTTAAAAATGAAAACAAACCGATTTGCCAGATAGGAATGAAATTGAAGTTGTTTGTTATTAGTGCTACATTCTAAGCAGGAGAAACATAGAAGATGGGAAGGAAGCAGTCTTATTTTTTAAAGCATAGCCCTCCTGAGATTTAAGCTCACCAACTTTGTAATGTTAACTGCGTGTTTTTTCATTTGTACAAAAACCTTACTGGTGATGATGTTTCTGGCTCCTTCCCCTAAGTACTTTGTCCTCATGCCTTGTGGCTTAGTCTAGCATTTTCGGCTGTGGGAACACAAAGGGAGGAAAGACTGGGGGAGGGACCTTTCAGATTCCTGAGAAGAAGAGGAAATTGATGTTTACACTGCTGCCAGTGAGAATTCTGAAGGCTTTCAAAAATAAAGTTCGCTCTGTATGCCGCAAATGTTATAGAGCAGCGATCCCCAACCTTTTTGGCACCAGGAGCCGGTTTCGTGGAAGATAATTTTTCCATGGGTGGGGATGGGGATGGGGTGGCGGGGGTAGAAGATGGTTTTGGGATGATTCAAGTGCATTACATTTATTGTGCAGTCAAACCTCTCTGCTAATGATAATCTATATTTGCAGCTGCTCCCCAGCCCTAGCACCACTGCCTCAGCTCCACCTCAGATCATCAGGCATTAGATTCTCATAAGGCGCATGCAACCTAGATCCCTGGCATGGGCAGTTTACAGTAGAGTTTGTGCTTCTGTGAGAATCTAATACCTCTGCTGATCTGACAGGAGGCAGAGCTCAGGCGGTGATGCGAGTGATGGGGAGCAGCTGTGAATACAGATGAAGCTTCGCTCACTGGCTCTCCACTCACCTCCTGCTGTGCGGCCTGGTTCCTAACAGGCCACGGACCGGTCAGGGGTTGGGGACTGCAGTTATACAGGGAAGCCTAGTGCCAACTGGAAAATATTAATAGCATTCTGGAAAGGTTTATCACCTGAATGGCTTGGAGACTCCCTCAGATGCTGTGGTGTACTAGAAGGGTTATGGCTAGGTCTAAAAGAAGAAGTGTTTATGTTTTCTCATCCCGGTAAACTGTGGACGTCAGTATCATAGTAATTGTTCCCATTTATTGAGGTAGTTTTGTAGAATGGAGAAGAAAACCAGCTTCCTTCTGGTAGTAAACATTTGGGTCAAGTCTTGGTCCTGCCTCTTAATAGCTACAAGACCTCGGGCAAATTACTGATCTTCCGATTGCATCAGCTTTATCATCTTTAAACCAAGATGTGTTGATGCCTACTTCATACACTGTGCTGGTTGTAATTATTCTTTGAGGTGATGCATATATAATGTTATACGCACAGAATATGCCTGGCACATGGCTAACTGCTTAGTAAATGTAAGCTATTATTATTATCATATGTTATATACCTTATCTAGAGTACCTAGAATGTTTTCTATAACCCTGCAACATAAACCATCATCCCTATGTTACAGAAGAGAAAATCGAGGCTCAGAAAGGTGAAGCACTTTGATCTGAGTGTAAAGTGTATGAAAATGTTCTGTTTTGTGCTTTCCACCTCATCATGGTGCTTGTTATCTGTTGTTGCCCACCAACACCAAACTTGTGAGACAGAGCAGAAGGGGATGGCAATTTATTTTTTTCTGAAAATTATGTGCTGGGATGTTTATGTAATTCAAGAGATACATACACTGCTCTCAAACTTGTGAACTATACAGGCCCCTTTTAAAGGAAAATATCTTCACTTCCACTTCTCGTTTGACTTAATTATGTTTGTCATAATGTTATTATTTAAATATATTCAAACTTGGAGTAAATGTTTTAGTTTATAGCACTTGTACAGTTATAAAATAAAACAAATTTACAAATTAAATGCCAACAAAACTATAAAACAAATAAAATTTGAGTAATTATATTAATTTATGGGACAGATGTTATTTTGCTGATTGTGAACTATCAATTTTGGGTTCATCCATACTCAGGATGGATTTTATGTTTAAAAATCTATTTGATTTCATGATTTTAATGTATCATAAACCCTTGAATAGCTGCAATTTCATATGATTCAACCTAAAAAAATTTTTCAAAAAATATGTATTATGTAACATGGTAGTAATAATTACAAGGTGTTGACAGTTCAGAATAATAGGACTTTAGGAATTCCAGTTTTAGTGGGTGTTACTTGATAAACCTGGGAAGCTGCTTTGTTCCCTTGGGAGTTAAGACATTGGCTCAGTACTTAAGTATAGACCTCACACTAGGCCTGGCCCTGAGCTTAGGAACTGGAGTCAGACTTCCTGGGTTCACACTACTACAATATTTTTTGCATAAAAACTTCTGTGACTTTTACATTTCTCTGTGATAAACTCAAACTATTGGGTCAACGAGTATGAAGATACATAGTTCTTGCTTTTATTGCATTTGAATGCCATTTACAGTGGCGATGTAGAAGACACCCCAGTCTATCACAATCCCATATGAGGAGTTAGCAAACTTTTACTGTAAAGGACTGGGTAGTAAATATTTTATGCAACATAAGGTCTCTGTTACAACTATTGAACTTTGCTGTTACAGCACAAAAGCAGCCATAGGCAATAATATGTAAAAGTTTATTTATGGACATTGAAATTTAAATTTCATATAATTTTCATATATCACAAAGTATTATTCTTTTAATTATTTTTCAACAATTTAAAAATGTCAAAACCATGCATTCTTAGCTTGTGGGCCAGGCAAAAGCAGGCAGCGGGGCCTTTGGCTTGTGGGCCTAGTCTGTGGAGGCCTGCCCTAGACAACATTTGGTACAGTAAAAAGATTTCTCCTTTTTGTATTTATCGGTGGTGGCAGTGTAGTGTGGTGACTGAGAGAGCCGCTCAGAAGTGAGACTGCCTGGCTTTGGAATGTGACCTTTTGTGTGACTCAGTTTTTTCATCTGGAAAATAAGGGAAAATTTTTCTTTCTAACTCAAACAGTTGTGGGAGAATGAAACTAGAGACTGGAAATATAACAGTCAAGCAGTGTGTGACATAGAGGAAGTAGTCTGTAGATTAGCTATTGTTATTTCTTTAATTACTATGGAGGTTGTGCAGCTTTTCATGTACTTACTGGACATTTAGAATTTTTATTTGTTCTTTTGTAACATCTACATTCATATCTGTTATTTGTTCTTTACATATTGATACACGAGCTATTTTCATTGTCAGATATTTTACAGTTCATTTTGTCTCTGTTGGCCTTTTAGTTTTGTATGTAGTAGATTTTTTTAAACAGACATGGTATTTTAATTTTTATGTATTTTAATTTTTCAAGATAATTATTTCAGTTATTGAAGTTAAATTAAATACCTTTATCTTCTCTATTGTTTTTATTTATTTTATTTTAGCTTTTATTTTTTTTCGACACAGGGTCTCACTGTGTTGCCCAGGCTGGAGTACAGTGGAGCGATCATAGCTACTGCAGCCTCAGACTCCTGGGCTCAAACCATTCTCGCACCTTAACCTCCCAAGTAGCTGGGAGTACAGGCCTGTGCCACTGTGCCCAGCTAATTTTTGTATTTTTGTAAAGACAGGGTCTCGCTATGTTGTCCAGGCTGGTCTTAAACTCCTGGTCTCAAGCAATCTTCCTGTCTTGGCCTCCCAAAGTGCTGGGTTTACAGCTATGAGCCACTGTGCCTGGCTTGCTTTTATTTTCTATAAAAATGTTCTCACTCCAAGGTCAGAAAATATTTACTTATATTTTTATTCTAATTGTTTTATAATTTCACATTTTATACTTAACTATTTAATTCAGGAATTTAATTTTATGTATGTCATGATGTAAGTATCTGTGTATTTTTTCCATATTTTTTACAAATTGGTTCAAAAGCATTAATTGAACAATCATTTCTTTCCCACTGATTTAAAATACCACTTTTATTGGACTCTAGCTAATTTGGTTGAGGTGAATGTAGCCTGAAAAAATATTTTTGAAGCAAGGTTGTCAATGTGACTCTTTTCTCTGGTCTCCAGTATTGGTAATTTGGTATAATATGAAACACTTTGTGTTACTTTAAGAATTTTTTCCTATCTTTAGAACTTTTAAAAAAGTGATAAAAAGCACATAACAAAATTTACCATTTTAATCATTTTTAAGTGTACAATTCAGTAGTGTTAAGTATATTCACATTGTTGTAGATCTCCAGAACAGCAGATCTCCAGAACTTTTTAATAGTATTACCATAGTAGATAACTGTATTTCACATTGTTGTATAACTGCATTTATAGTCCTCAGCAAACTTTTGTTGTTTTCTTTTTTTGCATTTCACACATTTCTTATTAGCTTTATTCCTATATATTTAGAGGCTTTTTGTTTTTAAATTTTGTGGTTCTTCCCTCCTGCTCTCTTGCATTTTCTCATTTGTTTTTACAAATATGCAGAAAAGTTTTTGCTTGAGGTCGGGAGTTCAATACCAGCCTGAGCAAGAGCAAGACCCCTTCTCTACAAAAAAAATAGAAAAATTAGCTGGGCCTGGTGGTGCATGCCTGTAGTCCCAGCTACTTGGGAGGCTGAGGTAGAGGGATCCCTTGAGTCCAGGAGTTTGAGGCTTCAGTGAGCTATGAAGATACCACTGTACTTTAGCCCCGGCAACAGAGTGAGACTTTGTCTCAAAAAAGAAAAAAGCCTTCAGCTAAGAGGTAAGTGATTTATATTTGCATATGTGAGGAGCAGGGAAGGTCACCATTTATTTCCTGTGCCTGTTTTACTGTGTGGAGGTATTTTATTTTCCTCCAGAAATAGGGATCATATTGGCTTACGCCCCTTTTTATTTGCCTACAAAGTAGAGGTCATTGAAATTGTTGTTTTCCATTTTTATGGATGGAAAAAAAAAGAGAGAGAAAAGTTGTTTTGCCAGATTAGAGATTAATGTGGGATGGTTCTATTTATTTTTCTTCTGGGAAGCCGTAAATGGAAGGTCATCTGCCCAGTTTCTCTTTGCCCTTGAGAGACCTGCAGTCCTTTCTTCTGCAAGCAGAACTGTGTGACTTGTGACTTAACACTTGAATGGCATCGTACCATTCTGGGGTAAAGCAGGCTAGATAATCAAGTAAGCACCCCTTGGACCCCCACTAGATGGAAAAATTTAAAGGAGAAAGCCTGCACCATGAAAAATTGAAAAGGAGACCTAAGAGAATTGTCTTTCAGCTCTCACTGCCTCACGTGTCTTTTCTCCAAGATTTGATTTGTGTTCCCTTTTAATACTTGCGTATTACCATATTGCTTTCCTGCAGTCTCCTTGATTTTGCCCTGTACTTCTCTTTATATGTTTATATTTGTTCTGTCTTCCCTTTTAGGTGGTATCATTGTCAAAGGCAGACAGTTGTCTTCTACTTTATAATTCCCTAGAGCATTCTGTACAATATTTTAGAAAAGGAGCACTCAATTAATGTTTGCCTAACAAGTAAACAAGAGGGAAAATTAAGGTTTCAGGAAGGAGATTGTAATATTACAAAATACCATATTAAGGAGTCAGAGTAATCAAAACTGACATTTGGTCTCCCTGGCATTTGGAGCGAAATGAAAACTGGATCCCATATGAATGGATAAAATGAGTTATGGGACTGCTCAAGTAGATTATTATTGTTGTTTTCCTTCCCAAGCCTGGTCTGTGGCATTCAGACCTGTGGTGATTTAATCTTGCCAAATTAGAAACCTCTGAAATGAGTCATTCTCATTTTCATTCACTTTGTTTTTACGTGGAAGATTACATAGACAAACAACCAAATGAATGAAGCTTAGTTTTTTGGTGGGTTGGTGATGACACTTATCTCAGTTTGTCCTTGTCGTGTTTCCCGTGGTAGTATTCTATATGTATATGCTGTACAGGTCAGGTTTACCTAGTGTATTTGGAGGGAATTTACTTTGTGTGAATTTGAGTCAGGCAGTCCCTAATATTCAGAGATCTATTGATAGCATGGATATAAGATCAGAACAAAATAGAATTACCTGCTGTGGAAAACCCTCTGGATTTGCCATCAGAAGAACTGATGAGCTCTTCTCTGGGCCTCCAACTTGACTTCTATAAAGTGAAGGGATAGAGTGAGGCACTCTGCAAAGCAAAGATTCTCAACCCCATTGAATCCAATGGCTCCTTTTTCAATAGCATGTGTTTTGTAGTGCTCTCTTTACTACCATGAAATGAAATTCATACGTAATATAACCTGCCTAAATATGCAATTAAAAATACACCATGATACACACCAAAATACACATACACCAAAATACACACAAACACATTATATTAGGTTATATTATAATCCCTTACTGGAATTGTACAGGTACAAGGAACTTATAATAAAATAATATGCATTTCAATATATAAATGCTTAGTTATGATTACACTGGAAGACATAATGAAATATTCAAGAGCTTATTCCTGTACGTAAAAATAACAGTGTATGTCTGCAGCCCCCTACCCCCGCCTCGGATAGGTACCCGTCTGTGGCCTGTTAGAAACCAGGCTGCACAGCAGGAGGTGAGCGGTGGGCCAGCAAGCAAAACTTCATCTGTATTTACAGCCACTCCCATTGCCTGCATCACCGCATAAGTTCCGCCTCCCGTTAGATCAGTGGCAGCATTAGAGTCTCACAGGAGTGTGAACACTACTGTAAACTGTGCATGCCAGGGATGTAGGTTGTGGCTCCTTATGAGAATCTAATGCCTGATGATCTGAGATTGAGCTGAGGTGCTGATGCTTAGCACAGGGGAATGGCTGCAAACACAGATTATCATTGGCAGAGAGGTTTGACTGCATAAATGTAATGCACTTGAATCATCCTGAAACCATCTGCCCTTCCCCTTCGTAGAAAAATTGGTCCCTCATGCCAAAAAGGTTGGGGACTGCTGGTATGTGACAATTAAAAATGCAGATTGGTGTGTCTTTGTTATATTGACCACCCCCCCTTATCCACAGTTTTGCTTCCCATGGTTTTATTTACCCTTGGTCAACAGTGGTCTGAAAATATTAAATGGAAAATTCCAGAAATAAACAATTTATAAGTTTTAAATTGCAGGCTGTTCTGAGTAGCATGATGAAATCTCACACTCTCCTGCTCTGTCCTGCCCAGGACATGAATTGTCCAAAGGTCCAGTGTATTCACGCTGCATACGCTACCTGCCCCCTAGTCACTTAGTAGCTGTCTTGGTTGTGAGATGGAAAAAACATAGTGTATATAGCATTTGGTAATATCCAAGCTTTCAGGCATCTACTGGGGGCCTTGGACAGATCCCCCAAGGATAATGGAAGAGTACTGTACCACAAGCATCATTGTTGTTGGCGATGTGATTTTTCCAAAATGATGAGCGACTCTTGGCAAAGTTCCAAGTCAAACAAAATGCTTACTGTCTTCTCTTGATTTATGTAGTAGTTTCATTTCTAAACATAAGCGGTTTTAAACCAAGTAAAAAAATTCTTTGTATGTAAGATGGATTGGGTTCTAAGCTGAGATAATCATAAAGACATTTGCTACCTGTGTAATTTGGGGACATTTGAAAGTTAAGTAGGACGTGGTACAGTACTTCATCAAGAAGGATTGTCTTGCACGTTGTATAATGTATCTCTGGACTGGACCCCGGCCTACTAATGCAGGCAGCCCTCTTCCCACACCAACTCTGTCAATCAGATTTAGGAATCTTGCACTAGGGGGCAGTAATATCCCCCTCTGCCATGAAAAACCATGGCTGTAAGGCAGGGTTTCTTAACCTTAGCACTTTTAACCTCTTGGGTCAAGTAATTCTTTGTCATGGGGGAGGGGAGGGCTGTCCTGTGCGTTAGAGAATGCTTAGCAGAATCCCTGGCTTCTACCCACTGCATGTCAGGGCACTCCCTAGTTCTGATAACCAAAAGTGACTGGAGACATTGCCAAATGTCTCCTGGGGGTAAAACTGCACCAGGTTTAGAAGCACTACTCTGAGATCTCTATCGGTTCTAAAAATCTGTCAATCGAATGGTATAATATTCCTTAATATGGATAAAAAATATTGCATACCAGACTAATAGGTATTACTAATTTTTTTGCCAGGGTCAGCTGGTAAGGGAAGCTTTTAATAATTCCTCTTTCTTGTTTTTCTGGTCATTTATTAATAACACTGACATTATTTTATTGCCTGGCTTTAGAGGGATTGGAAGTATATATAGTGTAGGATGATAAATTTTGTAGTATGAGAGAATAGAGAACTAGAATTTCAAGAAAGACTGTTCCAACAAGGTCCTTTGGTAAGTAAGAGTTCACTGAATTTTTCTGACAAGTTTGACATTAATGTTAAAGGTTACAAAATCAGAATTTTAGTTCTACAAGAAATATTAGAAATTCAGTGCATACCTTCTCATTTTACAGATGGGGAAAAAAAACCTAAATGCTAAAGTGCAGTCATAGCTTACTGTGAACCAGGACTTTTAATTCATGTCTTGGGTGTCCCCTGTGCTTCTCCCTGTACTGCATTCCTGTGCCTCTCAGCCAGGCTATATTCATGAAATATTTTTAGGCTTCTGCAAGCTCCGACTCTTGATAGGAAAGAAAAGACAAAATAACATTTTTCTTTAAAACCTTGATCTTTGTTATGCATCCCAGGAAAAATAAGTTAGAAAGCCAGCTATTATATACAGAGGCTTCCATTCATAGATTAAGCCCAGAAATATTTTTTAATACTTGCACGATGCTTCGTGAGGATTAGGCATCGTTCTAAGAATGATACCTTTTTAATGCTTACAACAACCCTGTGAAATAGATACTGTTATTATCATCTACCACATGTAGATGAAGTACCAAGACCTTAAGAAACATGCCCAAGTCATCAGGATAAGTGTTTGGGCTGCGATCTGAAGCCAGGCAGTCTGCTGCCCACGCCTATGTTCTCGTCCACTACCTAGTTCAGTCTACTTGCTTCAAGCCCTAAGCATTGAACTGAGCAAGGGTGGATTGGTTTTGTATCCTTGGATGTGAAATGGATATTCCTAGGAGCTCAACCTTTGGAGAATTTCAAACCCAAACACTTTCAGAGCACATTATATTTTCTTCAAAGAGCAAATCCTTCTCCACACTTTTCCAACATTTACACCAAAGATGAACTTGCTCTTTGTAGGATGTAACAGCTGCTTTGATCTTGTCCATGACTGAAGCACATAAAGCAAAACTCTGGTGTGAAGTTCATAGCAGGAAGGAACCGGATCTGAAATGAAAGGCTTACATAAAGTCAGCTTCCTTATTTGTTTCACCCCTTGTTTTTCCCCTAGAGGAAGGATCAAAGATTTTGAAATCCTTTATTGCAAAATGAGTTTGAAGTAGACGCAAATAATATATATGATTGACAGCTATAGAAAAGAAAGGAGAAAAATCCCACACTTGTTTCAGAAAGACATTTGAAGGAAAAACATCTATATTTATTGAGAAGTGAAAAGTGGATGCAAACCTTTCAAACATAGTATTTAAAATGAAAATAGCATCACAGGGTTTAGAAATCTTTCCAAAGTCAATATTAGGTTCTTAAGTTCCAGGTAGCGGAAAAGTCAGAATCAGTTAAGTTCCGTGAGCACTTGCTCCCTCCCTCTCTCGTCTGCTTCTCTCAGTCTCTCTCTCTCTAATTTTGTTTATTTCCAGTGATGTTGGTACAGGCAATATGTTGGCTTCTTTTTTTCCAATCAGTTTTCTTCTTTTGGAGAAATTGTGCATTTGTGAAATTTTTTTTTAAAGTTTTCTTTCCTTCTATCATACTCTCCTTATTGGTGGTTGTATCCGAGATGCCAGCAGGCCCTCATTTCCAAGTTTTTATTTCCTCATTGGCAGCACCACTTTTACCTTTTCTTGAAGATGGAAACTTGGCAGAAAGTTGTGTGTCAGGGTGTGTTTCTGTTTGGGAGGGGAGTGTAAGGGCAGGAAGGGAAAAAGCTCAAATAAAAAGAAAAGTTTTTCATTCAGGATGATTTCAGCTAGTATCTTTTATATTACCCAGTTCATCCATTTTCCTTGAGAAATGAAGGTTTTAAATTTGTTGTCATGATAAGGATCAGCTACATAATTTGGGGGCACACTTCAAGATGAAAATGTGGGTAGAATTATCATACTTAGCAAATAAAAATAGAGGCTGCCCACTTAAATTTGAATTTCAGATAAAAACCATCTTTAGTATATATATCCCAAATATAATGGGACAAATATTATCCAGTGTTCTATCACCAAAAATTAGTTTAAATGACCATGGTTTAGTTCCACCTTCAATTTCAGTAAAAGCAAAGATTAAAACCCACCTGAGTTGCAAAAGAATGTGTTGCATAGTCATTAGAGCCATTCATTTTTTCAATACCAACACCAGTGTTCAGAATCATTTCTTTATTTGGGCCCCCTGAAGTTTTTACACTGTGAGACAAGCTCCATAGTAAAACTAAGCATGAAAGCCTGGGTAGGAAAGAAAAAAAAAGAATTTGAAGATTCCAGATTCAGTCTCAGTTCAGTTTTAGCAAAGAATCTAAATGAAGACTACTGAGGATCTAGAAATTGATTCTCTTAAAACTCCCTCTTCCCTGGAAAGTCTTCAGGTATTCCCTGCGATGTGCACACAGTGTGGTTTGAGGGCTGCAGGAGGAGGATACAAAGGGGAAGATGGATAGAGCACAGCGTCTGCCGTCAAGGAGCATACCAGCTGGAGGGCAGCAGCCTTAGAAAGACCTAATTGTGGAACATTTGAATGGTTTTCCCTTTGCTCTTGGATCAAGTTCAAAATTCTGCCCACCTGTCTCTCTGTCTTTATTCAGTACCTCTCTTTTTCTCTGTGGGTAACCCCTAAGCTCCAGCCTTACCAGCATTTCTGTCCCTCGTACTCCTAAGTTGCTTCTACCTAGGGCTGTTGGTCAAGCTATTTGGTTGGCTTGGGTTAGGCTTTCATTGTTTCCCTTCCCCCACCTGCAAACCTCAGATTTCAGGTTTTCTTGACACTCTCACACTGGCTGGACAAATTTAGGTGTTCCACAGTGAGCAGGTATATGCAAACCTACCACCAAAGGCTCAGGGAACTGAGAGTGCAAAGAAAGAGACTGACAAATCCTGTTTCTCAGAAAGAAATAGTTAATAGGGACCTACCAATAGAAGACCCAGGGCTTATATAAAGGAACATGTCATCAAGGTGGTTAAGTCAACTAAGTGCAGGATTTAGAGTAAATATGTGCTCTTTAACGGTAAATAAAGTAGAAATCTTAGAGAGATTCCTAGAATTGAAGTTAATCAGAAGTTAAGGTGGCGGATTAGCATCCAGGATGGAGTTGCTTTAGCCTCCACATTAGGTATCACTGTTATAAACTCTCATAGTACCCTTTCCCCCCTTTTTTTACTGTACTTATTACAAAAGTAATTAATTAACATTTAGTATTTATTAGCTTAATCTTTGATTACTGTTGTGCTCTTTGCTTTCCGAGGGCAGGTTCCATGTTTGTTTTATCTAACCAGGCATTCGCAGCACAGAATATAGCCTCTTCCACATAGGGTAAGCCACACATATTTGTTGAATGACTTAAAAAGCAAGGAAAGCTAACATTTATTGAAACAGTGACTTTGTGTCAGCCACTGAGTTGACATTTACCATATATTATCTCATTTAATTCTCACAAAATCATTTGGAAACACATGCATCTATTTTAGAGTTAGGCAAACAGTATTATTATTATTAATATTATTAATTGATTGAATAGGATTTTTTTTTTTTTTTTTAGGAAGAGCAAGTACATGAGCACAAGGTGAAGGGTCTTGAATGCCATCCTAAGAAATTGGAACTTTTTTCTCAGCACCAGTAGTTCTCAATAACTGCTGGAAATCAGAATTACCTGGAGGATTTGAAAAAGCTGGTGTCTGCACGTAATTGGTTTAGGATTCAGCAGGGCGTTTTATAAAATTTCCCCAAGTAGTTTTAATGTACAGCACTGGGTGGGAAACTAAAGTCCAGCAGCATTAACACCACCTAGGAACATGCAGGAAATGCAGGTTCTTGGTCCATCCCAGTTTTATGTAATAAAGAAAAGGGCAAGGGGTCCCCAGGAATCTGTTTGTTTTAACAAGCCCTTCAAGGGAATCTAATACCTTTTAAAGTTTAAGAACCTCTGCTATAAACAATTGGAAACGGTTAAAAATCTTTACACTTTTGTGTTTTAGAAGAGAACTTTGGTAGCTACATGGGGGACTGATTAAATAAGGAACAAACCAGAGGATAAGGCAACCTGTTATGAGCTGTTATCTTTACACAGATCATAGGGATAAGAAGATGGGGCTAAGGACCAGAGCAGTGGCTGTGGTAATGAAGGGAGATGATGGATTCAGGAGGTATTGCAGAGGCAGAATTGGTGGAATTTGGTGACTGAGTCGTTTGAAGAGGTTGAAGGAGAGAGTGAGGCCAAGGTAAATGTGAAGTTTCTTTCTGAATTGGTTGACCAAGTGATGTCATTAAACAAGGCAGTCATGTCTTTAGAAAGTGTAAGCTTGGGGGAAACCATGAAAGTATGGCCGATGAGATGCCTTAAAGCATCCAGGAACAGATGTTTTTGTCTAGTTGGAAATTTGATTCTGGGGCTTTGGAAACAAATGGGGATCGAGGTGTGGTGTTGGGAGTTCTCATCGTCATATTTAAATTTTTAAAAATCATTCATTCATATGGTTATAAATGTACTAAATTATTTTTAAACATGACCTTTTTATTTCAATCTGAGCCAAAGATGTTGAACTTTATGCAAATGTATAATCTCTGACATTGGATCATTTATATGAAGTTATTTTCAGTAATTAATAGAATTTGTAGAGTATGTTAGCAGAATTAAGGCAAAACAAAATTTACTTTTTGTAAACTTACTGCTCCGTTTTTGGGTCAAGCATACACTGAACACATTCACCTTCAGAGAAAGTACTAAGAAGGGAAAAACAAGAATAAATTTAGCACGTTAGCTGTTAAAGGAGGCAGTTATGTGTCACGATTAAGTTCACAGGTTCTACAGCCAGACTGAGTTCTACCCACACGTAGAAGGTGTGATTTTGGCCACATTTACTTAAACTCTCTGTGCCTCAGTTTACTCATGTGCAAAATGGGGAAATTGGTGTTACTCTTCTCATAGCGTTTTTGTAAGCATTGAATGAGTTAAACCTTGTTAAAGTGCTTTGAATAGTGTCTAGTATTTAATTAGCAATCACTAAATGTAAGCTCTTACTAATATTGAAAAAATTTTTTTCACTATTTAGTCTTACTTTCTAAATTGCTGCTATTAACAGTTTCTGAGTGTTTTAAACATAATTTCTGTTATCTTTATGAACTTCTGAACATTGAAGAGAATGATTACAAACCAGCGATTTCTGGGAATTAAATTCTGAACCAATCATGGAGAAAACATAGAAATGCATCAAAAATGTAATGTCATTTCGAAATATATAGAAATGAAAACTTACCTCTCAATTTAGATACATACTAATTTTTAGCTCAAAGTTGGGTGTCAGGAATGTAATAGGCTCCAAATTCTTCACAACTTTAAATCTTATTTCATTCATCTTGATTCTGAGCATGGTCAGTAGCAAATCAATAATTTACTCTAAACTCTGAACAGGAACAAGTAAATTACTACTCTTTTGATGTATGGTATACAGGTTAAGAATATATCATAAAAATTCTATATCAAAAGTTATAAAAAAAGAAAGCTACCAAGCAAAATGTGATTATAATTATTAATAATAATGATAAATCCCAGCAGATACATATGACCCCTGTAATGAGAAGAAGGCAATACCTCTGGAAGCAGAAAAGAATCTTACTCTTCCATCTGAGGTTTGTAAATTAAGGCTGTTCATCACTGCTCTTGAATTATAATGATCTAAATTTCACTTAAAATCTTCTCTTAATTTAGAAATCATTATGCTGGTAGAAAGGCCAGAGAGAGAAATGCTTAATCTTTAACATTTTATTTATCCTCATCAAAATAGTTTTATCATCCTCAATTTTCAAGCTATTTCAGTTGGGGTGGGGAGCTGGCAGAAGAGGAATAGATGTAGTTCTTGGTATTTGTATTTATTTCTGGGCTCCACCAGACTCACACAGTTCTTCTATGTTGGGCGTGGTCCAGTCCTGTTCTAAATGTAGCTATCACTGTCCTGTGCTGCTTGAAGTTCTCGTGTTCTGGAGACTGGCCCATGATTGGGACAGATTTCCTGGGCTCAGTAAAAGGTATAGAAAAATATGCCATTTTGTGGTCTAAGTGCCTACGCTTAGCCTGGACAAGACCCCCAGTTAGCTTCACCCCTGGAAAGTAACCTTTGTGCAACTCTCAGCAAGGAAATCCACATTTCATGAAACTTCTGGGGGGCACGTAGCTTCTTCAAAAGCATGGATCCCTTGGAAATTGGAATGGAAAATTCAACCAATTATAAAGCATTACAGAGATTAAAAAAAAATAAAGTTGGCTATTCTCAGGAAATGTTGGATATTTCCAGTATTTATTTATTTATATAAGGAATCAGAGTTCTCTAAGTCATGATTTAGCCTGTATACTAAATAGGTGGGCTGGAATTTCTTAAATGCTACCTGTATGATAGATATTTCCAGGTTGATACTATCATTATCAGCAGATTTGGCAAAATAGACTCATTTGCTTTTGATTAAAGAACTAAAATTGTATCATATCTATGAAAAATCTTTTGCTCTTCCTTGCTGTAAAAATACTTGAGGAAGTTCAATTTCAGTTAATTTGTACTTACACAGCTCTGATTGACTTCAGTACCAATCACTGGACTCTAGTAACAAAAATCGTTGTGTATTTGATATCTGGCATGAGAAATGAACAGACATGAAGTAATTTTCTTTTATAATTTAATTACATAATTCACCCTGCTTTAAATTGTTTGTTAACAAGGTGTGACACTTTATATATTAAAAATAAACATTTATAATAAGGAACTGCCCACATACTTTATTTGAAGGATAATTACCCTTCATTTACTCCATAACTCACCAACTTTGATGAAGGTGGCAGTGAGTTATTATGTCTGTACTTTGTCAGAAAGACCTTAATAACTTCATCTTGCCACTGATGTCTTAAAGTTATGGATCATATGTAGGGTATAATAACTATTTCATTTTGATGAAACTACATTTCTCTTCTCAAGTGGTCAGTAACTCACAGTTAAGAATTTAAAAATAGTGGCTTTGTATCTCTAGATTATATTTCCACTCACAATAGAGATAAAATGCCTTACTTACATTTACATAATTTAAAAAGTACAAAGACATTCTATAAACAAAGACATCTGCACTCGAATGTTTATAACAGCACAATTCACAATTGCAAAGATGTGGAAACAACCCAAGTGCCCATCAATACATGAGTGGATTAATAAAATGTGGTATATGTAGACCATGGAGTACTACTCAGCCACAAAAAACAATGGTGATATAGCACCTCTTGTATTATCCTGGATAGAGCTGGAACCCATTCTACTAAGTGAAGTATCTCAGGAATGGAAAAGCAAGCACCACATGTACTCACCATCATATTGGTATTAACTGATCAACACTTAAGGGCACATATATTTATAACATTCATTGTGTGTCACGCAGATGGGAGTGGGGAAGAGGGGATGGATATATACATACCTAATGGGTGTGGTGTGCACTATCTCGGAGATGGACACACTTGAAGCTCTGACTCGGATGGGGCAAGGGCAATATATGTAACCTAAACATTTGTGTCCCTGTAATATGCTGAAATATAAAAAAATTAAAAAAAAAAGTACAAAGAATGCTTACATATTAATTTTTAAAAAGTAGAGTGGAATCCTTTTTTTGACACTACTGAATAATATTGTAACATCTGTATTAATGGGCCAATTGTGTTACATCTGGTTTTCAAGTTGATATGACATTAAATATTGTGTTGGGGGAGGGTAATAATTTTATCTGAAACATATTTCTTTGTTCTTATTCCATTTGGCTGGAATTCTTCCTGTTAAGTAACTATTATTTTAACAGCAAAATTGTGAGTGTTATGGTAGCATTATTAAGATATGTATGTTACCTGGCAGTGAGAGATAAGAATGTGTTGATAGTCAAGGGAAACATATCAGCTACAAAGACAGGTTTGATGGTTAAATGTCCTAATGGTTGACACTCAAGGGTGTAGACTAGAAGGTATGGGAAAATAGGAAGAATATTAATGGATAACATTACCAAAGAGTGATGACCTTTGCTAGAGAAAAGTTGGCTAACACAGGCATTATTGGGAGTTTTGCCGTAAGTCGTAGATATGAACAGTACTTTTATTTTTAACTTGGGTTTTTAAAGCATACAATAAAAGAGAATAAAATAGCTCTTTTGCTGTTAAAAATTCAATATAGAGACTGAATTTGATGATGATTGGTTTTTAAAAAATATGTTTATTGACAGTTGGAGTTTTTAAGAGCTAAACTTACCCAGCAATTCCATTTCTGGGTATATATCCAAAAGAATTGAGAGCAGGGATTCAAATAGATATTTGTATGCCAGTGTTTATTGCAGCATTACTCATAATAGCTAAAAAGTGGAAACAACCAAAGTGTCCATCAACAGAAGAATGGCTAAACAAAATGTGGAGTATACATACAATGTAGTATCAGCATTAAGAAGGAACGAAATTCTGACACATGCTACAACATGGATGAACCTTGAAGATGTTATGCTAAGTGAAATAAGCCAGACAGGAAAGGATAAATTAGTATTAATGTGTTTCCACTTACATGAGCTACCTTGAGCAGTCAAATTCATAGACAGAAAATAGAACGCTAATTGCTGGGGGCTGGGAGGAAGAGGGAATGGGAAGCTATTGTTTAATGGGTACAGAATTTCAGTTTGGGAAGATAAAAAATTTCTGGAGATGGCTGGTAGTAATGGTTTCACACCTATGTGAGTGTACTTAATGCTACTGAACTGTATACCTAAACATGGTTAAAATGGTAAATTTTATGTTATGTATATGTTGCTTTACCACAATAAAACTTACTAAAATGGCATTATGTATAATAGTAATAAAATGCTTCTAGTTATTTAGAGAAGAAACTAATAAGAAAAATATAAGGGTTAGCTAATTATTCATATTCATAAATATTCAGTAGTTATCATCAGACTAAATCTGGGGAAAATACAATTTCCTTATCTTGTATATGATCTGGGGCATGATTTGCCCATATTTTAAAAATATTTTCTTTCAGTACTTGACATAATTCTTGAAACATGGAAGATGCTCAATAAATATTTATTGACTGATTTGTTTATTCAGAAAATTATAGTCGTAGCTTCATATGCAAAATAATCAGCTTAAATGTAACTCTTCAAGTCTACTTGCATGCTCAGTGAAAATATAGAAAACATAGTATTTAAAATACAGATAATCAAAAAATGTCCTGTGCAATGCACTGGATTATGGGAACTAATATATCATAGCTATTATAAAATATGCCATGAATTTTTGTTGTTGATATAAAAACACTTAACGTTATCTGAGAAATGGGCAATTATTTTGGCTGAAAGATTGCCTCTAGGAATGATAGTGCTATTACCCCCATAATATAAATGTACAAAGAAGTTTAGAGAGATCACAATGGGGTTTGTGGCCATCTTAGTGCTTATTTTACAATGAAAGTAGGTTTCTCTAAGCCTCTGGTTCTTACGAGGGTGATTTGACTATTATCCTGGGAATAGATCTAAGTGTTAAGGTGAGAAACCTAGCCAAATAGTGTGGTATTGGGTTAGATATAGTTGTTTCATATGGCTGCTTTTGCCTGGTGAAGTGATGCCTCTCTCTTCAATTCTGTGGGCATTGAGTCAATTTTAGTCTTTTACAGGAACATTATTTTCATTATTCTGAGCAGTACTAGTTCCTAGTTATCAGAAACTGAACATCACCTGAATAAGAAGTTACAGTTTTATTTTTCTGCACAATTATATTTTCCTCCATCGTTTTCTTGAATTATAGTTGTTCCTTATGAAAAATTGGCAGATACAAAAAAGCACAATGAAAGCAGTATTTTAAAAATTATGCGTTATTTTAGCACCCAGAGATAAGCATTGATGTCATTTGTTTGTGTGTCAGCCATTCTACTGTTCTGTTCATGCATACTGCACACCCACAAACAGATACAAAACTGTGAGACATAAAATTAAGAGAACTGAGCAATATTTTTCACTGAGCATTAGACAGTGAACATTTTCTCATGTCACTAAATGTTCTTTTACAGCTGCATTCTAAGTAGCTGCATTACATTTTATTTTATGCCTGTACCAATTCTCTATTATTGCGATTTGAGAAAATTTTTTTGCTATTTTAAATGAGACTATGATGAAAATACTTCTAGTTAATCTTTTGCCTATCATTATTTTCTTAAAATAAATTCTTAGACGTAAAATTAAGTAAAAGCATATAAACATTTAAAAGAGCGTTTAATACATATATGCCAAATTGTCCTTCAGAAAGGCCATGTGATGGTCTACATTTCTGTGGCAGTCTATAGGAGAACACCAATTTTCCACCCCAAAGTTATTTTTTTTTAACTGTCAATTTGAGAAGCGAAAAGTAGTAATCATTCATTTTAATTTGCATTGGTGACTTGAGCATTTTTTATATAATTGTTGGGCATATATGTTTTTACATGTCATGGCTACTCTGCTGATGTGTTCTTTTCCCTCAAATTTGTAACATTTATTTATGTATTAAAGATATGAACCCAATTGTATGTTGTTTCTTTAGCAGCTACTTTTTCTTCAGTGGATTTTTCTGTTTGCAACATTTTGCCAAGTGTTACAAGGAAAAAAATAAAAATAAAAAACAAAAACCTCTTTAGATAGCTAAATTAACTTTATTTGGGGTTTGTTTCTGAAGGCAAGATAGATATACTATAGTAAATTCCCTTCTTTCAATCCTCGGTAAGAAAAAATCTTACCCTGTCAATCAATTAGTTGTAAAGCATTTAGTCTTATAATATAAATAGATAACCAGGTAACTTCAGACTGCTTGTCTCTAGGGTTTTATCTAGGACATGCTAGGAGTGCTTTGAAGGAAAGTATAGCAGTAGTGAACATTTTGATTTGGATCTGCTCATTACTCCAAATATCGTTGAAACACAGCACCGATGGTCATTTTTACCGGGAAATATGCAAACACTGAGAGAAGTAAGACCCACATTAATAAAGGAGATAATAATACGTTGGCTAGGAGTAGAATTGTGTTTCTTACAGCAGAATGTTTGAGCAACTCTTCCATCCTTTTTTCCATGAACAGAGATTAGAGCCATTTATTGTTTTGGGGTTGTAATTTATATTTAAACATGCTATTTGTGGAATTTGGGAAATTCACTTCAGACATAATGAAAGTTAACACTAATATGTACGTATATGTGGGTTTGCGTATATGTCGGAGGGAATAGGAAGTGACAAAAGTAACCCAAAATCATAATGTTAAGACAGATGTTAGAGGTAAATGAAATCTTTATTGTCATAAATTGCTTTCCAATCCAATAGCGATAAAGGGATAAAGGAGGTTACTTCCAAAACAAACATTTACCAAGTTCCAGGAAATGAATCTATTTGTATAAAAAGCACTTAGCAATTACACAAGCCTTTTTCTTCTTTATTTGCCAAGCAATTGACTCTTAAGGTCGCTTTGGTTGCCTTGGGGCACTTAGTGTGCACTCTCTTAAGTTTTCAAAGACATATAATATTAATACATGGTAACCATTTGCCACTGACTGGCATTGTGAAGAGTTGGAATAGCGGCAGTGTACAAACAGGAAAGATTGATGACAAATTTCGTATTTGTAATTTGAAATCTATTCTCCATACTCTTAAATGGTGCTCCCTATTTAAGGGAATTCCACAAATTATAATTTTATCCAGTGAAGAATTTGTAACAAATAATTACTATTGGTTTTCTTACAAGTCAGAATACAGCTTCACAGTTTTTGAGGCTTATAGTACAAAAGTTTCTCAGACTAATGGTTTGATTATGAGCAGGAAATGTGCTTTCTGTGGCCATCTTACCAAAAAAAAAAGTGACACAAAAGAATCTCAAGTCATGCAGAACTCAAGAAAAGTTCTGCCAAGGGGACTATAGCGGTAATCAAGTAATATTGGAATATTTTTTTTTATTCCTCTAAAAAAATCTCCTCTTTGGCATCATGGCTGATTAGGAGTCTTGGGCCTCATAGAAACAGAATATTCTACACTAAAATAATGTCTTAGTCCTACTTTTTCCTTTCTTGCTTTAAAAATTATGTAAGATACTTTCTCTGAATGTGTGAATTTTTTTATAGAACACCTAAGATTCTTTGCATTTCAAATTCCTAGAAGAAATAGACACACATTTAAATAACCATATAAATTCAGTCCAAGGTATCTAGACTTTTTCATTTTTAATATTTAAATCACAAACTTCTTGTAAATAGAAATCTTTAAAACTTTGGAACTATTGGAAAATATTTAACTAAAACAATTGTTTGTTAAGTGTAGCATTTTAAGTATAGTATGTACATATATTAAGTACAGTAAGTATTGGTTTATTTTAAAGCTCTGATAGCAATGATATAGAAATATCCTTTCTCATTTAAAAAACTGAACTGGTAAAAAATTTTAAAAGAATTTTGAAGACATTAAATGCTTTTAAGTAATTATAGCAACACTTTTATTCTGGATTTACGTATGTAATTAATTTATCAGTTTTGTAAAGTGATCAGAGTTAGAGAAGATTATTTTTACATTTAGAACAAAACACTTTTAAATTCAGCAATATGTGAAACATATATTGAATATATTGTGTTATATTTACCAGAGTATTTCTGATTTAATAAATTAAATACACATTTCTTTCTTTCTCTGTCTCTCTTTTTTAAATTCGTTGACCATATTCATATAACTACCGATCTCTTTACTGAGGAATTTTAAATACAATTTATTACTTGTTTAATACTTTTGAATTTAAAATGTACTTGAAGTGGTTTATTTATCTTTGGTAAGTTACCCCTTGAGACTCTAACTTTCTATTTTGTAAAGCTAATTTATTTATTTATTTATTTTTGAGACAAAGTCTCACTGTGTTGCCCGGGCTAGAGTGCCGTGGCGTCATCCTAGCTCACAGCAACCTCAAACTCCTGGGCTCAAGCGATCCTCCTGCCTCAGCCTCCCGAGTAGCTGGGACTACAGGCATGTGCCACCATGCCCGGCTAATTTTTTCTATGTATTTTCAGTTGTCCAATTAATTTCTTTCTAATTTTTAGTAGAGATGGGGTCTCGCTCTTGCTCAGGCTGGTTTCGAACTCCTGAGCTCAAACAATCCGCCCGCCTCGGCCTCCCAGAGAGCTAGGATTACAGGCGTGAGCCACCGCGCCCAGCCCGGTATAGACTTTTAAGGAAGATTTTATTTTTGTAGAAAACTGAAAACAGTTTGATTAAATATGAAATTTTGTGATATTTACATTTATGCCAATTCTACCACCAAAAAATTATTGCATGTATAAGTTAAATAAAGGTTATAAGCCTAAACATATGTATCTATTGAACGTGTAAAATGTGACTGTGAAAATTCTGATGTGAATTTTGTGTTTGATGATTGCGTATTTCAAAATTTGGCATCATCTTTCATGAGATTCACAAGTCCTGTTTCCATTGTGCTGCTTACTGAGGTTATTTGGCTTTCCTTAATATTAAACAAGTGTGTGTTGGTTGCTCCAAAGAGTGACAAATAAAAGAAGATGGAGAAGCGTGGTTGGAAAGGGAGATGAGTTATCCTGCTCTGATACTTTTTCTGTTTCCTCTTTCTCCTGCTTTCTCTGCAAACTCTTAGATAAAACCCAAAATTTGTTATTGAGATTTTTGAGGGAATCAAGTGAGACGCAGAAAGAAAAGTTTTAAACTGCTGTCTAACCGCCAATACTGGCAATGCTCAGTTTTCTGAGTACCATTAACAGTTTGAAAGTGCTTATCAGAGCAGCTCTTACTGCTTGAATTTGTGTGTACAGATTGCTGTTAGTGCTGTTAGTACCTATTTCGTTATCAGCCTTCCTAGCTAATTTCCTTGTTTATTAACTAAATGGTTTTCTTAATGGCTACCCTTTTGACAAATGAAGAAATCTTAGCTGCTCTGCGAGAGAAAACCAAAATTAAAAACTCCCAGTGAAAGGGCTGAGAAATATCTGTATTCGTGCTGCTCTCCTGGTGTTAGTGTGAGGGAAAATCCGGTGATTGACTTTGATTCTTGACTGAAAGTCACAAAAATATGCATAATTTGATCTGTATCCATAAAACAAATAGCAACTGCCGCCAGTTAAAGCAGGGATTCAAATTCCTTTGTTTTGGGTGTGAAAAAGAGAATCTTTTCCAACCTTATCATTAGAGAGTTAATTTTTTCACTGAAATATTTTAGAATCTCCATTTTAACAGAAGCATTGTGTTGGAGCTCATAGTTTATTAACCGTGAGTTATTTGTTTAGTTTATACTTGAAGGTTCAGAGGCCTACAATATTGTGTTTAAAGGAGAAATGTATTATTATTAAATGATCAAACAAATCTAAATACCCATTGGCATAAGCAAAAACTCCCATGATCTGATGATAGATTTTTGGATTAGGGCCCTTGGAAGGGACGCTGGACATTTATATCAGGTGCTAGTTTCAGATTTCTTTTTTTTTTTTCTTTTCTTTTCTTTTTTTTTTTTGAGACAGTTTCACTTTGTTGCCCGGGCTGGAATGAGTGTCGTGGCGTCAGCCTAGCTCACACCAACCTCACACTCCTGGGCTCAAGCGATCCTACTGCCTCAGCCTCCAGAGTAGCTGGGACTACAGGCATGCGCCACCATGCCCGGCTAATTTTTTCTATACATATATTTTTAGTTATCCAGATCATTTCTTTCTATTTTTTAGTAGAGACGGGGGTCTTGCTCTTGCTCAGGCTGGTCTCGAACCCCTGACCTTGAGCGATCCAACCGCCTCGGCCTCCCAGAGTGCTAGGATTACAGGCATGAGCCACCGCACCCGGCTAGTTTCAGATTTCTTACCAACCAGTTTAGATTGGTCCAACTCAATGAGGGCAACACCAGCAGAGCTGGAACCCTCTGTAGCCGTGAACTCCACGGACCCTTCATGAAATCAGCCTCCAAGGCTCACCCTCAATCCATGTTAGGGACCAGGTTTATATGTGAATTGTCCAGGACTCTTATAGACATATCTGTGCCTCTGCAATCATTGAATCTGACATGGTACCAAAATGTTTATTTATCCACCAGATGTCATCCCAGAATTTAGGCGGTGAGATTGGGTATTTGCCGTTCCAGATAGCAGAAATCTACCTTTTAAGTAAGGCAAGAAAAAATAAACTAACTAGTGTTTAAGTCAGGTAGGAGTCATTCTTGCTCTGGCAAAATTCGTTACACTTCTGTTACCTGTTTATTTTCCTTTATTAAGCACCACAGTCAGTCACGTAAATTAGAGAAAATTGTGAAAGAAAAAGCATTTGTCTGGATTCCATCCTTTCATTTAATTCTTGCACTTTGCCTCCTTCATTTTCTTTCCCTTGGTTGCCCATCACACTCAGGAACTCACATTCCCTCATTTTCCACGGGGGAAGCTGTAAGTTTCCTTTCTTGAAACTCAGTCATCTGCTGTCTGTATAACTGTGAGCAAGTTACTTAACCTCTTGGTGCCTTGCTTTCCTTACTTGTGAAATGGTGGTAGATATTACACATACCATAAAGTTGTTACGAGGATTGAATGCATTAAGGTTTGTCAAGCACTTAACTTAATACCTTGCTGTGCAAAGTGCCAAGTGACCAATGATCTAATAATTGCTATTAGAACCTACTAGTAGAATAATGATAGAGAGCCACACACTTCATTGTCAATTTCAAAATGTTAAGCAAGACAAGAGTTGTGAATTCTTTTGAATGTGCAACAGCCCAAGGGCTGGTGTTTTGCTTCTGTGCAAACAGACTTGTAGAGTGCCTTAAAGATACAAAAGGACTGTCGGTCATTCTCCAGAGACTACTAGCATAACAGAGAATGTTCTGGGAATCCCAGGAATCATAGTGTCTCTTATTTTTGTTGGAAAAGGAGACAATAGACTTACAGTGTTGAGCTGGTTGATTATTTTATACCTTTTTAAACTTTGATTTCTTTCATAGTAGACATGGTGCTTTTTAAATCCAGTGTGAATGTTCTAAATTATATTGATGTTATTAAATATTATTTATAATTAATATCTGGCATGGTTGAATGCATTTATTTTTGAGACATCATATTTTTATACGTTTAGAATATAAGCTTACCCATTTTACTTTGAGAATACCTTATGCAAAATACTTTTGAAGGACATTTTATTTCCTAGTATGCATTTTCAGCAGGTGGCTAATGGCTTTTGACCTGCTGTAGGTGAATACAAAACTGAATATCAAACAGAATATGTTTTTAAAAGCTGCATTTTCATTTTGCATAATGAAGCACAGTAATATTATTTTGAGATTGCCTTGAATATTTTTCCAAATAGTTATTGATAGAGATGTGTCAATTTGGTAGGAGAAGGAAGAGAAAATTGCAATGTTCCAGCATTTAGGTTTTAAGAATATTTAAATATATTCAGAATGCTACATATAAATATTTTAATAAGTAATATAATATCTAATATGTTCATATTTGTATGTTAAAAGCCATGTAAAGTACATAGTATCATAGACTTTCACCTTTACCATATGTTTGGGCCATTATTACAAAAAAAAGCCACATATTTTAATTCATCCAGTTTCCTCTTTAGTAATTTTCATTTTCTCTTGAAATTTATGTATTATATTCCATGGCCTATTTTTACACGAACTTTAAGAATTATGCATACTACAGAATAATTCTCAATTTTCTTGTGAAAATAGACCATAACATATACTATTATGGCAGAGATTGCTCTGGGATCCAGGATTAACAATTTTAGATAATTGCCAATGTTAGTGTAAGTTAAGTTTTGGCATAAGTTTTTATAAAACGTAGTCTTTGCGACTATGCACCACATTGAATAACATTTGGGTTTACACTCAGTTAAATTTTTTGAGATGAAGATGTGCATGCAGCTTGATTAATGACCAAAGAACCTTGAGATGTGGATAATATGAGAAAATGACATGATATGAGAAAATGACATGAGAAAATGACAATATAAAGAGTTATATTTCTTGTACTTTACATATTAGAGCTAGCATTTGGCCATTGAATTGTATGATAAGGAAGGAATATTGTGTGTGAACTTTGCATTTAAGGCATAATTTCTGAAGCTGAGTTCTAATTTTGTTAATTCCCTTAGGTAATTACTAGTTTTCAGCATGCAAAGGAAATATATTACTGGATTTTTTTAATTGCTAAACTTGTATAGTAGAGGTCCTTTCTTTAAATTTAGGCACTAGAAATTCCCCCACATCAAAGTAGCTTGTGATTCTCATTTGTGGCTAGAGAGTTAATCATCTTTTCAATAATGCTTTGAAGTTAGCTTTGCTTCTTTTTTTTTTTCTTCACTCAGCATGGGTTCATGAATAAAACTAACCAATCTGATAGGTATAGTGTATTATTGCTCTTGCCTATGGCTCTTGCTAATAAAAATTCCAATTCTGGTTAGTTTGCTGGAAACAAATTGGTATAGTATAAGATATACTTTATCTCTATTATGAAGCCCTCCCACAGAAAATCGATAGGAAAGAAAGCATGGTAGGTGGGAGGAAAAGATGGTAATTCAGGATTAAGTATATTTCAGCTTTTCTGTGTATGTTGTGTTTAGTCTGTAACCTGTTTGACTTTTTACTGCCCACTGCCTTAGAATCCTTGTGACTAAAATTCATATTTTTAAAGATAGAATTCCTAAAAATTCCTATTCATTAGTTAACATATATGACCCTGCTGTTGTGTGGATGAAATAACAATAACAAGAATGGCAGTAGCTTAATGAGAATGTGTGTGTGTGATTAAAAGCAGCTAGATGAGAAGCTCTCAACTGAAGGATAGGGTAGGCGATGCAACCATTGCCAAAATAACTTGGAATTCTGATGGTTGCTAAAATTATGTCATCTTGCTTACAAGTGATTACTTAATCACTAAATCGTATAGGATTTGGCATTTGTTAACAAATAGGCTGTTTTGCACTGATTGCAACGTGGAAAAGAATTGTGCCTGGATGCTTGCTTCAAAATACGACATGTGAATTTAGAAACCAGAGAATATGCCAGAACTAGAGTGATGATTGTACAAGACATTCCATATTTGAGCCAGCTATACCAGGCTCAGCTGTAAAGGCCCTTAAAATGTAGTTACGGGAATACAAAGAAGGAGCTTATTTTTGCATATTTTCATGCGTATATCACAGTGGATGGAAGCATGATATCTAGAGTTAGATACAACCAGATTTGGATCCCAGTTTTAACCATGTTTGAAGGCTGGTCACTTTGGGCAAATAAATTATTCTCTCTGATCTTCAGATTTAACTATAAAATAGTTACGGTAATGGTATCTGATTTGTACCATTATTGTGAGAAATAAGTACCAAAATTAAACTGATAGTGAACAAAAACCGCCAGTTCCAAAGCCTTGGAAATCTTTATTGTTTGTGCATTTTATATATAGTAAAACACATTATTACACAGGCTCATCCTTGGCCTCAGAATCCTTCTCAACACAGAGCACCAGGAAGTCCCTACTATTTCTTAGAAGTTGGCACTGAACGTGAAACATATTTGCTCTCCCTCAGCTAATCTAACCCTACCCATCATTTCTCTTCTTTCTGTTTTGCTGACCGCCTCCCTAAAGCGAATTATCAGTTCAGTTACTTGGAAAGGTGGGAATGGAGAAATTGGTTATCCGTAATCATAATGTTCAGGCACTGTGTTGGTTGCTTTACAGAGATTTGTGTTAAGTAGTGACTCCAAAATTTACATTTCCAGTCTTATCTTCTATCCCAAGCACCATTCGTGCACATATTTATTTGGCTCCTTCACTCAACTGGCTAGCACGACCTGAACTTCCTGTGCTCACCACTCCCTGTACTCCAGCCACGCTGGGCTTCTTTACGCTCCTTGAAAATTCTAAGCTCATTTCTGTCTTGAGACCTTTGTTCTCACTGATTTCTATGCCTGGCAGCCTCTGTCTTTTTATTTTATGCATCTTGCTCCTTCTCCTTATTCAAATGTCATTTCCTCTGAGACAGAGGTTTCTCTCTGACAACTGTATCTAAATCATCCCCCCATTCAGGCTGTCTCTTATCTCTTTATCCTGTGATATGGTTCTTCAAGAGCCCTTTTCCACATACACAAAATAGCCATTTATTTCTTTAATTGTTCATTATCTTATCTCCCATACCAAAATGCAAGTTCTCTGAGAGCAGTGGCCTTGTCTAACTAGTTGAACCCTGTCTTCCCAGCACCAGAAACAGTGCCTGGTTTACAGAATGCTCTCAACACCTTTGAAGGTGTGATTTCTTTCCTTAATTTTATAGATGATAAAAGTGAGGCCCCGGGAGGTTAAGTAGGTTTCTCAAGATCACAGAGGTTGGAAGTGGCAGAGCCAGGCATTAGATCCAATGCCATGCTCTGAGAAAACTGCAGCATTGCCTCTTCTTCCACAACTGAAGGAAAGGGACATTAATGGGAGGGAGGGGCTGTGTTGAGTCCCAGGGCCGGCAGTGTTGTTGTTTCCACAGCATTGCCAGACAAGAGCTGGTCCTGACTGCTTTATACTCTAGTATCCTTGGCTTACCCTCTCTTCCCTTTTCCTTTTAGACTCTGTGCCCAAGACGTGCATGATTAATATTTTACAAGAATGCATTCAATCCCTACTGCTTGGGAAAAACAATGAAACACTGGATTTTAAAGAAACTCCCAAAGGGCCAGAATCCATAGTTTTGAACCCAGATGGAATTTTCCATCCGGCTTGGGTTCTTCCTTTTTATATAGTTGCTGTTTTCTGAGCATTTCTTACTTGACAAGGGTTACAGCTAAAGCTTTCTTTCTGTGAATTTGTATTAATAACACAGATACTGCTTTGGTTTTAACTAGCTTATTCAGTGCTTGGCCCTTTTTGAGTGGAAGGTTCCACTCTGCACCCTCCCCCCTGGCAGCCATGTACTATTGAAGCTGAGCTATTTATAGTGTGTAGAATAAAACAGGGTTTCTTGTCATTTATGTCATTAAAATTTATAAATTATGTTTCAGCTTTTTGGAAAAGAGAAAAGAAAACCAGAGAGGTTGATTAAAATGTGATAATCTACTGCATAGTAAGTCACACCCAGCAGATTATAGAGGGGATAATTATTGGTGCTTTTTACTCTGGGACATTTGGTGTATGTGGCTGCATTTGACCTTTTAGAAGCTGTTGACATCATTTGGGAACTGCCAGTAAACCTACCTTAATCGGTTAAACAGAAGGAATCTTAGCATTGTGGAACTGACTGGTTGATTAATTTAAATCCAAACACAGTCCTGTCTGAATGCCCTTTGCCAGACCCTTGCACAAAAAAGCCTTGCTTCATGCAGAAGCGTTCTAACCTACATCCTGCTGTCAAAGTCTTTCGGCTCTGTTGGTTTTCTCAGGCTGTAGGCATCATCCTTATCCCCTCTTATCCTTCCTTTTATTTCATGAAAACAATATCTATGGCTAGATTCACATAAATGCTCTACATTTCCCTCAAAGTTCTTTATTTGTATCCTAGGGAAAAGGTATTTTAAACTCCACTAATTGAGAGACTAAAATGGGAACTTATCTTAAACTAGCTTCTTTAGAAAAAGTATATTAGAACTTAATCCAGCACTTCCTCTGGGAATTGTAATCAAAATTAAAATCATGAATGTTGAAGTAAGTTTTTGGTATTAGAGTAAGCCGTCATCTATAATTCCTTTGACTTTTAGATTCAAAACATTGAAGGCTTTTTCATTTGTGTTTAGTTTTGGGAAAACATTAAAGTTAATTGGGTTCACAGCTAGCATAAGGATATACTTCTAGACCTTTAAATGAAAACAAAATTAAAATTCTTTAAGGATAAAGCTTTGAGTAGCTTCAGTCTCTTACGTGGACTGAGAAAAGTACCCATGCATTGGGCACTTTGCTGGGTTTGGCTGCAGAAAAGGGCAGACATTTATGTGGCAGAAACAAAGAATTGCTATAGAACACTTTCATGGCACGTAGCACGTTAGACTGGAGGAGACCGGTACCCTCATTTTAAACAAAAAAAACTGAGGCCCCACTTAATTACTCAAATTCTTAAGGGCCCTTACTTGGCCAATTGCTGCTTCTTCATCACCCAATCACAATCCTGTTCCAATTACAACACCGTTCTAGAACACAGATACGAAACCTCTCAAAGAAGGTTTCCAGTTCTCTGTGGTTTTGTTTATTATTATTAATTATAATAACTACTGTTTATGGAGTGCTTGTGATGTGCCAGTACATTCTGCATTATCTTTGTCTTCCTAACTACAGTATGAGGTAGTACTATTGTTCTTCCCTTTTTGAAAATGAGGAAGTAATATTTAGAAAGTCGTGGACTTGCCCAGAGTAACTGAATCAGTGCGACAAGATTTTTTTTTTTTTTTCCTCTTGAGAAGGTAAGGAGAAGAAACAGGTAAGAGATGTTTCTCCCAAGCCTCATAAGTTGCCTTAAGAATGTTAGGATGAGGTGAGTGGCTATGCCAAAGGTCATGAGTAAGGAAGAAAAATTAAGCCCATTCTAGCCTCGATTCTTAAGAAGCAATGGACTCCCTGTGAGGGGATAAGGGAGCACCTCCTTTCCGGCTGCATGAGAAGCAATAGACGTCCAGGTAAGGAGCATATTGGGGAATCTGGGAACCTAGAAGCCATGTGCTGGAGGAGAAATCACAGCATCATTTGCACCTCTGTTTTTTATTTTCATTTCTAAAAGTGAAATTCTCATTTCTACCTTAACCTACCACACTGGGTTGTTTAAAAGATTAAGTGAGAGAATTTAATCTTAAGCTGCTTGGAAAATGAAAAAAATAAGGATATAATAAATTTTGTGTTTATTGAGTTAGTTTTTATTAAGTTAATGACAATGGCAAGGCACAGTGCTATATAGAGAATGAGAGGTGAATACAGACTGTGTCTCTACCTTCAGAAGATTAAAAAAGTAGTAAAATAAGATACATGATAATAAGTATGCAATAGAATGTTTTAAGTACAGTCATCAAAGTAGAAGACACTGGAAGTTCTGAGGATAAACTGCATTCTGAAGGAAGAGGTGGGTCTTGAAGGACTATAGGGAAGAGAAACCAGAGAAGTGTGGGGTTGCCTGGCGGGGATGGGAAAGTAGGTGTGGAATTCCAGGAGGAGGAAACAGTAAGAGCAAAGGCCAGGAGGAGGGAAAATAAGGAGACATAATAGTGCACCTGATTATCTAATTGGCTGTTGCTCAAGATGCTGGGAGGTAGGTCTGGTAAAGATGTGAAATCTGCACTTGATTCAGTGGCCCCTATGGGCAGCCTTTTAGGATTTTGGAGTTTGGTGGCAACCTGGTCAAGATGATGTTTTATGGAGACTCATCAAGGACAAAGTGATGCACAGAAAGATTAAAGGGGTGAGACACTGAAGTCAGGCAGACCGGTTAGGAGACCAGAGCATTATGACATGAGACAGAGAAGCCCTAAGCTAGAGAGGCAACAGAAAGGAGACAGATCAGTGAAATCTGGCCACTGACAGGATTTAGAAGTTATGGGGAGTTATGAGCCCTTTGCCATTGGATGTTCTTGTGATACTTTTTCATTAAATCAGTATGAATTTGTTTTAATTAACAAATTGAAACCCAAATGCTCATAAGGAAGTTCCATATACCACTGCCATTTTTCAGTCCTTGCAACATGCTTGACTGGAATTAGGAAAAGTGTTCTATCAAGATCAGAGGAGATAAGAGTATTGCTCATCTGGGCTGTTAAATTCAACATAAATTTTGAGGCAAAGCTAGTTTAGGATTAAGGGTGTATGGCCTTATCTTCCAAGAAGTGATTTGGGGGAAGTAGCAGAGTGGCCGCTGTAGCTGACTAGTCAGGGCTTTAGAAATTCTAGCCAAATATGGGACTTTAATCCCTATTTGTTTCAGAACTGGCATTTGCCAGCATGAATTCACTTAGTTTAAGAAATAAGTTAGGTTTGGGGTCTTTGTTGAATCCTAAACTTTAATTTAAGGATTGAAGTGGCTGCCCGGGAATTAGATGGGATTTATAATACTCTGATAGTCAGTGGGGTGAATTTCTTTGGGAAATATGCTATCTTTTTATATTATTTTCCCTCTTGTGAAAGGGCATTTAACCTTCTAACTTTTGTTTTCTTTCTGTTTGAGACATTATACTACTGTTTAGGTATCTGTGAGGCCTTAGGATCCTCTAGGAAAAAAAGTGGAGTTTCTGAAGTTTAGGACAGATAAAAGGAGATATACAGTTATCCAGCCAGAAGATGTGAAAGCTCAGTGGGGCTAGTTATTGGGTAGATTTTGTCCCTGCTCCCAGCTCTGTTTCTAACCTCTGGACCTTGTGCTTCTGTGGGTGGCCTAACGTGGGTGTGTACTTCACAGGGCCTCTCTATTGCTATCCTTGACAATCAAAAGAAATGAGGTAATTTTTGTTGGAAGTTATCAATTCTGGAAAGAGTTTATGATCTTTTCTAAGAAGGTGGTGAGATTGCACTGATTAAAAAACTTAGTGGAATGGCAAGAGGAAATAGGACACTGATTAGAATATGACATTTTGAGGTTTTTTTTGTAGATTAAAGAATGAAAACTAAATGAGACCTGGAATTAGGGAATGGAAGTTGCGGAAATTAGACCTATTTTCTCTAAAGCAAACATCTCTACCAGACCATATAATCTGGCCACCTGCTGCCATTTGTCTTGCTGACACTTGATTTCTGTTTCTGCCAGTGGTCTTCCATGTTTTCTTCAGAGTGTCAGAGACATCTTGGTTTGGTCTTATATTTGGATATTTCCTTTTGGAAACTATACCTTTTTTCAATCTAACAAACTAGCTTTACTGTTGGAGGACTATTCCTTTATAGCTAGAAAAGGAGATACACTTGCTCCCTTTTGTGTGTGTGTTGCTTTGATAACCTTTATTTGTCTTTTCCATCCTTATTCTGTTTAAACAGGTGGACCATCTCCTCCTAAGAGTTGTTTGAAACAACCTTGAAATAGTCTGGCTAGTCTGTTAGGAATTAGTCCACTGAAGCTGCCATCAGCCGTCTCTGAGAGCAGGAAAACCGGGATTGCAATTTCAGAGCACATTAAGATCAATTTCCATTTTTTGACTTACGATACTATTTCATATCCATGGTTAAAAAAACTTTTAAAAGTATAAAAGTACATAATGCAAAAATTGGAGGACTCTCTCTCAAATCAGTCTGCAATTGAAACTGCCAGAAGCAACACTCTTAGCAATTGGATTTGTATTGTCTGGATATTTTTCACTGCATAGTGAAATAAATACATGTATTAAATATTTGTTTTAAAAGTTGAATCGTGTATATATTTCTACACTATTCACTTGTATCATGGCAAACTTTTCGTGCTTTCCTTCTCAAACTCAGGATCGCAGGAAGAACAAATGAAAGCACAGGAGTAATTACATTTTGTTGAAAAGCTTTTTCACTTTACCTGAGTTTAGGAAAACTGAATTATTGTGTTTTTTGTGAGGGCTGACTTTGCTATTCCGCTTTCAGAATTCTTTCTAATTTCTACAGGAGTGAAAAGTCCAACTTGTCAATTAGGTTAAAATTATCTACATTTTTCCAGATTGTAAATTGGTGCTGTTGTAATCCATTTTACTGTTTTCGTAAGCAGTATTATTGTTATACATTTGTACACTATTTACTCACAAGGGAAACATTAAAAGGCAGGCTTAGCTTCATCTAAATTGAAATAGAGATAATAATAGTTTCTTTGAAATGGCTGAGATCTAAGTATATAGTACAGAATGACAACCTTCATTTTTTATTGTGTTATGAATATCTTAAAGAAGATCTGCCAAGTTACTTGCTTATCTTTACAATTACAGTATTTGTGATAGAAAAATTAGACCGTGGTATTGTTTAAAAACATGTCAATCCAATATTCATGGAGAAGAAAACAATAGTTTTCATAGTTGATAAATTATATACTTATTAAAGTGCCACATCTGATCAAATAAGCATGGTATATCATTATAGGCTCAGTTTGATGTTGTAACATTGTTATTTTAAGCAATTACTTTAAACTTGGTATTTTTAAGAGAGATTGTATTCCTCTGAACCAGGATGACAGATGCAGGGAAGGACAAATAGTTCAAAGGGAAGATTTAAATTATGTGTAGTTTGGGGGGTTGTTAGAAGTGGAAATAATTCTGCCCATGACAGAAGAGACTGAACCAAGAAAAGTGTGGCAGTAGTCGGCAGATTTCTGATTTTATCTGGGTGTCATAATTAGGCATTTCGCTGGAGGTGTTTCTGGATAAGAGACGTACTGGCAAGGATTTACTGGAGCTTGGAGATAAATGGAACCGGCAGCTGCCGCCTCCTGGAGAAGTAAATAGAGAGAATCAGTTTTCATTGTTATCAGTAAGCTGACCTCGGAAGGCACAGATGTGAGCTTTCTTTTCAAAGGGAATCAAGTATTCACCCTCAAGGATAAGGGTGTTTGTAATGGGATCATGTTAATACTTCTTAAATTAGAAAACCGTATATGAATACTTAGACTGTTGCTACCTGGGAGCGTTATTTACGGACCTGTGCCTTCGTCAGAGCTTCAGATGTGAGAGGAATGTTGCTAATAGAATCACGTAATGACATTTGCCATTAAAAAGTCACATCGCAATTAGCAGATTCAGAAATCATCGAGTCCTTTTGCTCCGTGTCACACTCATCGCTTCTGTGACAACCTTCATTTCCTACTTAGCAAATCCAAGCCTGGTAGCTCGAGCCCCAGGAAGTTGTTAAAGCAATTAAAGGCTTCTGTCTCCAGCACATTGCTTGGTTACCATAGTATCCTCTGCTTCCAAGTCTCTCCTGATGATGTCAGTATGCATACAGGGGTTGTTCAGAGCATCTGCGTGGGGATGATTCACCCCGCAATACAGCCCCTCTCCCGTTGCTCGCTTTCCAGAGCGATTTCATTCCTATCTAGCAGGGGAAGGTAAGTGCCTTGTTTTGCATATTGAAGAATTACTAAATGCCTCTATTATTCTGTTTCAGGTTTCTTGCTTTCTAAGATATACTATTGACTAAGATCAGTGAATGGAAGCATTTCAGGCAATTACCCAGAACAGATTTACAGTTTGTACTTAAAGTGTGTTTGTGTGTGGGGGCATGCGCACGTGGGGTAGGCTTATAAAGATAACTGTGAATGCACAATGAACTGCCTGCTACTCTCCCTGGGAAGCAGCAATTGCTCGCACACACACGGGAGCTTTTTATTTCCAACTATTTGCAATATATAAATTCCTTAAAATGTTTTGAAAAATGTCACAGGACAAGTGGGGCTATTTTTTAAAGTGTGTAAATTATATATTTTTGTTGGTATTTTATATATTTTATCCAGTTTAAACAATCTTAATGTTTGAAATTCCTAAGATGATATGGGAAGATATTATTAGAAAGAAGGACCAAGTTAGGCTGAGAATTTACATGTTTCAGAAATTGAAACTTATATTGTAGGATACAAAGATTTAGTTAATTATAGGGAGATGTATGAAGTTCAAAGTAGATTGATAACCATCATGTTTTACTTATGTCATACTTTTATTGTTTTTTTAATATCTCCCAATTTGGTGGTAAAAATAATGCTTCTGTTATTGTGTTGAATGAAATTAGTGATTCATGAATGTTTTCCTTAAATACATATCCATCTTTCTTAAGGATAAACTGGCTGTGTTCAGCTTTATGAAAAGAATACTATAGAACCACTTACAACATTCAAGTAGAAGAGCCATGAATGAATATATTCCTTAGGAAGTTAGTTTTCTGTTTTAGCTTTTTTTCCCCACAATGTGCCTCATCAATAAACAAAAAGTGATGAGGCACACAAAACCATTTTCTCGCTATCCACCTACTTCTGAATCTTCATTCTGAGAGTTCTGCTCAGAAGACAATGTTAGTCATGCATTTATTTGCTCTCTTTGATTCTCAAGGGACTATTTCAGTATGTTCTGTGAAGAATGTAATACTTGGTTTAAATAGAGGTGATAGGAAAAGGCAGTTTCTAATTAATTAATAGCTTTGCGAGAGAAAAAAGAACAAGAGTGGAGTGGTTGGGGAGGGGAAGGCTCCTATTTCTCTATATAGCCGAACCTTTATTCTGTGTGGAAAATAAGCAGGCTTTGTCGAGAGGTCAGTAAATGGTTTAGACTGTCCCTCTCTAGAGAGAGATCTAGAATTTGTATTTTGTTTCTTGTATTTTTGGAGTCTTCTGGAACATACTCTGCTGTCTAACTTGCTTTATTTCTGCCCGAGATTATGTTAGTGAATTGATGGTACTCTTTATTCATCTTTCTATAAAGAATCAGTGATCCCAAAAATCTATGGCACAAAAAAAAAAAAAAAAGAATCAGTGAAAAATACAGTTGTGAGAGAGTGTAAAACAATGTTTAAAAGTTCATATTTAATTACTTGTAAGTAAAGGGCATGTCTTATCCTAAATATCAAAAAGGCTTATTCTTTGAATTTCTTCGTGCCCTGAAAATATGCTAAAATGCTTTGACTTAATTTTGTCACTATTTTGAAGACTTAATCCTATTTGTGTTTGAAAATTGCTAGTTAATTGCTATAAAAAAGTTCCTAAAAAGTAGAAAAAATTGTCATACTACTTAATTTAGATTATGGTAGGTTAAATATTAAAGAAATTGAGTCAATCTAAATTGTTTCCATACAACATGTTTAAAACCTTTTTATTGAAACATTTTTATAATGCTTGTTTTGGAAACGAAACTATTATATTCTAGGCTAAATTAGATGAGGTTTGTGTTCTTTGCTGTGTTAATGTTTTGGGTGACATAATTTAATTTCTTGAGTAACAAAGTCTTTGTAATACTATTATAATAAAAAATACTTCTGCAGCTTTGAACCCTTAAAATAGCCATGAAAATATTCTTCTGCTGACTTGACTGATAGGAGTAGCACTTTATATAGAGTGTACTATAAAGATTACAGTTTCTTTCATGCTTCAGTCAGGAAGTGGTTCTAAGCAGTTTTAGGCAGAGTGATTCTAAAAATTGGTTCGGGAAAGTTTTCATTTTATTTTTATGCCATAATAGGAATGTTTTAAGTTTTACAGATACTTAAACTTGTTCTTGCTGAAATATGGAAATGGCAGGCCTGTAGACTTTACCAGCGTGAAATGAATGAAAGATAGCAGAAAAAGTATCACCTTAGCTCTCACTAGAAAGACAAGTTAAATCAAACCAGTATGCAGAAGAACCAGAGGAAGCTATATGGACAGTATGACCTGGAAATAAACATTTTGTCCAATGATAGGACAGAAACTTAAGTTGTGAGGGAATGGTTAAGTGCTTTACCCAATTTTCTGTGTTCACTCAGAGGCAAAACCAGGGCTCTATGGAACCTGGGCACCCACAATTTTACAGGCCAGATTTCATTTTCATAGCACACACTGCCTAGTTGGAGTTGAGTATTTTTTACTATTCAACTTTTAAACTTATTTTTTTCTCCCACAAAAAAGTGAATAAAGTAGTATAATAACTAGGAAGACCTATTAGTTTTTTAATATTGGCTGTAACAAATTACCACAAACTTGGTGGCTTAAAGAATACAGATTCGGCCAGGCGTGGCATCTCACACCTATAATCCTAGCATTTTGGGAGGCCAAGGCGGGAGGATCTCTTGAAGCCAGGAGTTTGAGACCAGCCTGAGCAACAAAGTGTTACCCCATCTGTACAGAAAATATAAAAGTTAGCCAAGTGTGGTGGTGTGTGCCTATAGTCCCAGCTACTCGGGAGGCTGAGGCAGGAGGATTGCTTGAGCCCAGGAGTTTGAGGTTGCAGTGGGCTGTGTTGACACCACTGCACTCTAGCCCAGAGTCTTGCTCTGTCTCAAAGAAAAACCCCAAAAAACAAATCTATTATCTTACATTCTGTTGGTTACAAGTCTAACAGGTCTCAGTGAACTAAAACAGCAAGGTGTCAGCAGAGCTACATTTTCTTTCAGGAGGCTCTAGGGGAGAATCCATTTCCTTGTCTTTTCCAGATCCTAGAGGCCACCCGCATTCCTAGGCTTCTGGCCACTTCCCTCCATGTTTATAGCTAGAAAGTGCAGACTGAATGTTCACACTGCCACCTCTCTGGTTCTCTGCTGCCAGGAAGAGTTCTCCAGTTTAAAAGACTCATGTCATTAGGTTGGGCCCACCTGGATAATCCAGGATAATCTCCCCATTTTAAGGTCCTTAATCTTAATCACATCTGCAAAGTCCTTTCTGCCATGTGAATTAATATATTCACAGTTCTGGGGATTAAGATACAATATCTTTGGAGGCCATTATTCTGCCTACCACAGAAGGATGACAAAACTCATGGCTGATTTTATCAACGTTAAATTCAAAAATCCAATATTTTTTACTGAAAACTGTAAGTTAAATCAGTGATTGCCAATAGAGAATGAAATTTTGACTATTTCAGTGGATGCAGTCATCCCCAAGGATATTAAAACACCTCAAGATGATTAATGAGGGAAAATCAGATTAGAAAGAAATGTTTCACCAACTCAAATGTTCAAAACTCTAAGGTACAGATGTGAGCCTCATAAAGTGACACTATTCTCAGTTTAATATTTTTATTGAGAGGCTCACATCAGATGAAGTTAATTAAACAAAACTGATTTGGGACTACAAAAATTCCATTAGTTAACTCCTATGTGAATGAGCCTGGGTTTCTTTAGAAACCGAAGGGTAATGGCTGGGCCACTAGAGACCCAAATGTGAGATCTAGTAACCCTGAGTTTTGAATAACACTGTCGATTATGGATCTGGCATTAAGCCGTGTGAGTCACAAGACCCAGCAGTGAATCCGGCAGGTATGCCCTACACGGTTTCCTAGGACAGGCACAATGTATTGCCACAATCATCTAATTGTACTAGAGCTGTTGGCCTCTAGACTTGAGGCAAATATAGTTTCTTTTATTGCTCACATCCTGTGTTAATCATACATTTGAGCCAATTCATGGCATATGGGTCCATGCATACTACGAATAAGATAATTTATGTCTAGTAGTAGTTGTTTTTTATTTCATAATATTATGGGAGTACAAAATGTTTTGGTTACATGGATTGCTTTTGTACTGCTTGAGCCAAAGTTATAAGTGTGCCCATCACCAAGATAGTGTGCATTGTACCTGTTAAGTATGATTTCATGCATGCCCTCCTCCCCCCTCCCACCTGAATGATTCCTGTTGAGTTTTACTTCCATCTATGCACATGAGTGCTGATAGGGTGCCAATTTAATAGTGAGTACATGTGGTGTTTGTTTTTCCATTCTTGTGATACTTCATTTAGGAGAATCGTCTCCAGTTCCATGCAGATTGTTGCAAAATGTATTAATTCATTTTTTAATGGCTGAGTAGTACTCCATTGTATACATATACCACATTTTCTTAGTCCACTCATGAATTGATGGGCACTTGGGTTGAATCCACGTGTTTGTGTTTGTGAATTGTGCTGCAATAACATTCTAGTGCAAGTATGTTTTTGATAAAATGACTTTTTTTCCTGTTGGTAAATACCCAGTATTGGTATTGCTAGATCAAATGATAGGCCTACTTTTAGTTCTTTGAGGAATTTTCCATAGAGGTTGCACTAGTTTGCAGTCCTACCGACAGTGTAAAAGTGTTCCTTTCTCTCTGCATCCATGCCAACATCTATTGTTTGGGGACTTTTTGATAAAAGCCATTGTCACTGGGGCTAGGTGATGTCTCATTGTGGATTTGATTTGCGTTTCTCTGACGATTAGTGATGTTGAGCATTTTTTTATATGTTTATTGGTCATTGGTCTACCTTCTTTTGAAAAGCTTCTGTTCATGTCTTTTACCCACTTTTTAATGGGATTGTTTGATTTTTTTTTCTTGCTGATTTGCTTGAGTGTTCTGTAGATTCTGGTTATTTGCCCTTTATCAGATATGTAGCATGCAAATATTTTCTCTCATTCTGTGGATTGTCTATTTGCTATGTTGATTGTTTCCTTGGCTCTGCAGAAGCTTTTTTAATTTAATCAAGTCTCATTTATTTTTGTTGTTGCTGTGATTGCCCTTAGGGTCTTCTTCATGAATTCTTTTCTTAGGCCGATATCTAAAAGAGTTTTTCCGACATTTTCTAGTTTTTCTGACATTTTCTAGCAGTAGCTTTTTAACCATTGCTAGTGGTAAAAGATACAGAAGAAAAACTACTGTAGCGTGTTAGTTTTGGACAGAAAGCCTAAAATTACATTTTTCTGTGGTTCTCTGAAGAAAAGGAGATGGAAAGAAAACCAACCGTTTTCCTGTTCATATTCTTTTTAATTGTTGGAATCACTTTTTGGAGAAAAAAACAAAATAGTACCAACAGTACCTAAGGACTCTTGCTTAGAAGACAATGGTTTGTGGAAAGCACATTTCTTTGCAAGGAATAATTATTTTGACACTGAGTCTTTTTGGTACTATAGTGCTACGACAACCTTAGGATTCTATATAAAAGCAAAATTGGATTCTGTATAAAAGCAAAGTCTGATTTTATGCCATCATGGGATTTGTTGATCAAAGTATCATCCTTCGAGGAGAGATATTATTTGGCAACGAAGTTAAAAATTAAAACCAGCTGGTTATTCAATTTAACAAACAATGAAATAACCATGTATCTATAAAAATATCTCTATAAGTACAATATATATTTAATTCTTACTTGATATACATATTAAGCTCACTTCAATGCTCAGTTTCTATTATCTATCAATACCATACACCAGTTGAAGTGCTCATGTAAATAACAAAACCCAAACAGCTGTAAACATTTGATCATTTTTAAAAATGTATACAGAATATTCCATTTAATATCGATTTTTCCCAGCTACAATAAATTAGAGTAGAGATAAAATCTCTCTATTTTGCTTAAAAACAAACCTCACAGTGCTATTGCCTTCTCTGTGGTAGAAGAGACTGTTTAATCTTTAAATCATTTTGAACTGGCTCAGTTGCTTTGCTAATCCTTTTACTTTGTTAAAAATTATCTTAAAAGTTTATCCTTGGGAGAAATCAGAGATAAAGGAACTAATAGAGATGAGAGTTTTGAGGCTTTGAATCTTATTTGGCCAGTGGGTGGTACATAAGACGGAAGCAGACTTAAAAATCAAAAACTTAAAAGATTGTTGATTTCTCACTATTTTGAAAACTAGTTCAGAGCTTTATTTCTAGGGGAAATTTTTCCTGTTAATGACGGTGAAGTCATGTAGCAAGTAAGTGATGGAACTAAGAAGTTATCCTAAGTTTTTTTTTTTTTTTTTAGACAGAGTCTCACTCTGTTGCCCGGGCACGGGCTAGAATGCCGTGGTGTCAGCCTAGCTCACAGCAACCTCAAACTCCTGGGCTCAAGCAATCCTACTGCCTCAGGCTCCTGAGTAGCTGGGAGTACAAGCACGTGCCACCATGCCTGACTAATTTTTTTTATATATATATTTTTAGTTGTCCAGATCATTTCTTCCTATTTTTAGTAGAGACGGGGTCTCGCTCTTGCTCGGGTTGGTCTCGAACTCCTAACCTTGAGCGATCCACCCGCCTCAGCCTCCCAGAGTGCTAGGATTACAGGCGTGAGCCACCAAGCCTGGCCTATCCCAAGTCTTAACTACTCCAAAGCCTTTGCAGATCGGAGAACCACTGCAAGCTCTACTCATTTTTCTTACTGATCTTGTATTCAGTGTTGTTTTCCTTTAATTTATTGTTGCTTTAATTTTACTTCCATATTTAAAATGGGGTGAAACTTGCAGAAAGAAAAGCAATTATTGAAATTGTTTATGAAGAAAGTTATTTTATTTTAATTTGTGAAATGTCCTTATTTTATCCCTGTTTCTGCTATGGTAGATTCTATAATCAGAACAATATTTTCATTAATTCCTCTGAAATAGTCTGCTTTGGAGTGAGGATTAATGGAAATAAAGGATACCCCTTCTGCAAGCTAAATCTTGTGGCCTGGGGCAAATCTGGGGAAGGCTGAGCAGCAGTACCTTAAAGGGCATGAAGACATAGGAACAAATGCTTGCCATCTTCTGCTGGGGGTTTTCTGGGACCAGTGCACTGTGGACTAGCCAGGTGGATAACCTTAGGGAGAACTATGTCCCATGCCTGTTGGCCCCGTGTCTATCCTACATGACTTTACAAAAAGTAAGGAGCCTGTGGTGGGGCCAGAAGGTTGGTTCCTAGATGTTGCCACAGCCGCGATGGGAAATAGAGCTGTACTTACATGCTTTTTCTCTATGCCTAGGGGACAGGAGTGGGGGGGGGGCAACTGGAGACCATCAGGTCACCTTCGGTGTTCATAAGTCAAGGACTGAGCTTGCCAACTCAAAGATTTTAATAAATTCAGACTTTCCAATAGCAAATTTATGCCACGATTTAAACTCAACACTTCCTCAAGAATCTCAGTAGGTAAAGTGACAGAGGAATATGATTTACCAATTGTAATATTAGAGTAGGACAAGAGTCAAATGGCACTGCTTTCCTTATTGGCAAAGGTCAGTTCTGTCCTTTTCAATCAACGTGCAATCTCAGTAATTACTATTGAATGCCCTCACGTGCCTGATGGTGCACCAAGTGCAATACAGAATTAATCAAAGGACAATGCGACCCTCAGATCTCAAGGAGTTTCAGCTAAGAGCATGACTATATATGGGGAATAATTTTCTTATTGTTTAATAATTATTGTTTTATTTTCATGGTAATTTTTGCCAAGCAGCAAATTCCAGTTGGGATTTAATAAATTTGTTTTATTAATATTTGCATTCAACTAAAGAGTAAATTTCCCTTAAAATTCTAAGTGAATTGATATATTTACTTGATAGTGGATCTATTGTTATCCTGTTAAGCTTTTTATTCTCCCCCCAACCCCTCAGCCTCTCTCAGTCCCATTTGTGCAACTGTAAAACTCACATATATTTCTTTTGTGTTCTCTCATAAAACTTATCTTTCTCTTTCTTTCTCGTACACACCCACATGTGCAGCACAGGTATACACTCACATATACGCACACACAGTTACTTTACAACGAACTCTTCCCAACCCAGGCCTTTACTCTTGTTTCCATCTCCTTCAGTCTCCCTGTAACATTTATTTTAAGCAACCCCCTCCTGTTTCCTGAACCTCTACTGAGTGTAAAGCTGCTATTCTCCCCACCCCCCCGCACTGTGATCCCTGCTTGTACAATTACCAGTATTTCCTTCTGTTGGGAAGAAGGTAGGTAAAATTAAAGGAGAGAGTGGGCAGAAGGAAGGGACATGGTTGGTTATAGAATGAAGAAACTGAAGATAGAATTTGCAAACTGGGAAACGGGGAACCGAAACAGAACAGCAAGGTTGTGTTGGTAGACTGTAGTCTTATTAGGACATAGGAAGAGGTAAAGAAACAGCAGCTGAAAAAATTTTTTGAATGCTTTATCAGGCATTGTATGGTGAGTGGAATAGACTATTTACATATTGAACCTCCTGCATTAGATTACCAGTTTATACTTTTCAACTAGCTGAAACTCAAGTTTAAACACCTTAAAACTTTATTAATATTTCTTTGACATCACTGCAACTCTGGCTGACATTTCTCAGTCTCAGGTGCTAAACTTTTAAAATGAAGTCCCTAGAGTCCCTTATATTTTCTAAATGAAACCTAAGAGCGCGTTGTTCTTATGCTCAAATTCAGTGTTATGTCAGACTTGATAGTTATCTAGAATTGTCTCCTAACATGTTAGCTCTAATGAAGATTTTCCAGTTAGGTCGAACCATTGTTGAAAGATGGACTGTGCAGAAACAATAGCTTGAAATTTGTCTAGATTTACTAAAGTGTTCAAAGTTGGAAGAACAATTGACTTTTCTAGTCATTGTAGTGTTTGTTGTAACAATCTCCTTTATCGATTTGATTTACAGTCTATGTCTTTCTGTGTCATAGCAGATTTTGCACTGGTTTAGCTGCTTTAAAATTTCCATGTTTAAGATTTTTTTTTTTTTTGTCATTGCAGTAATGTCAAAGAAATGTAGGGTTTAGTGGTTTTTAAACTTAGACTTTGGCAGAAAGAAAAAGATCATTGTTGATGAAAGGTTTCAGTGAGTCATCTAGAAATTTATACTTAGGCTTCCTGACAGCCAGTAATTATCAGATTGCAGTTATTTTTCAGAGGTATTTATCCTGAGTTGAGGTTTTATCCTATTGATGATCTGAATCATGAGTTATCTCTCATGTTAATCTAATAGTTTAACTCAGTAGTCACTCTGCCAGCCTGTCTAAAATTACTATATTACTGCCAGACACACATTTTAAATTCTTTGCCACAAAAGTAGTGTTGGGCCCAGATAATTAAGGTATTCTCTGCCTTCAAAAACTTACATTATAGTAGGAGAGAGAAGATGAGCATACAAGGAATGTGATACCACACTGATACAAACTCCCCGATTTCTTTGCTCCCAATCACAGCAAAACTGCTCAAGTGTAGTCCATAGCATATTTTCTCTAGTTCTTTTCCTCCTGGTCTCTCTTTTTTTTTTTTTTGCAGGGATGGGGACCATGGCTTCCTTTTTATTTATTGGATGCTTTGTAGATGCCATGCAGGTCTAAAAATTACACTGTCAAATAATTATTTAAAAACTGACCAGGACTAAGCCTCCAGAGTTCCAAACCAGAAGCGAAAAGGAATAGGGGCAATGGACTTGGGAATATTCCTCCAACATCACCAAAATGCAGAAAACGAGGATCCCGAGCTCCTTCATGGGCCAAATCCAGGGTTTGGGCCTTAGGGTCACTCTCAGGTGCCTCTGGCTGCATCGCACTTAGGGTAAGGGAACCAGCAAGGGGCTGGGGGGAACAGCCAGCCGAGTCCAGACGTGGGCAAACATGACTGAAAGGAGGGTAGGAAACGGACTGGTACTGTCCAGCTGTAGATGAGATAACAGAGTGCAGCTAAGGCAGGTTGGGGGGCAGGGGAGAGGCTAGGGGAGCTGTACTGCAGCAGTGCAGGCGGATAGCCCCAGGGTCCTGTGCTGAGCAGCTGGTCAGGGTGGCTGCTGTTAGTCCTAGATGGAGCTCCTGACCCTGAGCCCAGGCAGAGGGCTCACACACTGTAGATCCTCTTGATGAGCTGGGGCTCGTCATCCACCAGCTTGGACTTGAGGTGCTCCTTGTAAGCCAGGATGTCTCCAGGCCACTTGGTGATTGTCTGCTTCTCACAAACCCCAATTTCCTGTGCAACCTGCTGAATGCATATGAAGTCATGGCTGACTAGCATCATACCACCTTCAAACTCATTGACAGCATTTGCCAGCATGTCGATGGTCTCAATATCCAGGTGATTGGTGGGTTTGCCCAGGAAGAGCATGTGGGGGTTCTGCCAGGCCAGCCAGACACACATAGCACTTATGCCCATTCAACAGCTTCCAAATTGGGCTCACCTGTTATTTTCCAGTGAGACCATATTGCCCAATGATCCTCCTCATTTCTTCCTTCTCCTTGATCTCTGGGCAGCACTTCATCACATACTCCAAAGACGAAAGATCTAAGTCCAGCTGCTCTTGTAAATGCTGATGGTAACACTCTACTTTGAATGAGAGTGTTTTTGGATCATCCCCTCTGTGGGTAGTAGCTCTCCAGTTAGCAGCTTCAGAAGAGCTGACTTCCCTGCTCCAATGGGCCCTACCAGAGCCACTCGTGTGTGAAGGTCAGTACCAAAGTCTAGATTACTGTAGATGCAAGGCCCATCTTTTGTATACTTGAGGATTACATTTTGCACCATAATCACAGGTGAAGGGATCTCACCACATGGTGGGAAATAAAATGACAGTGTCTCGTCATGCTCATGACCCCATCAGTCCTGATGCCATCATATTCTGTAGTATCTTCTCCTTGCTCTGGGCCTGCCGGGCAAGCTTGGCACTGCCATGACCAAACCTAGCAATGTAGTTCTTTGTGTGCGAAATCTGATCTTGCTGCCTGGGAAATCTCTTTGTCTGGTTCTCCTCCAGCTCCAGCTGTGTCTTCATGTACTGATCATAATTGCCCATATAATTCTTCAGTTTCTTGTTGTGCATGTGAATGATGTTGGTACAGACACCATTCAGAAAGTCCTGGGAATGGGAGATGAGAATCAGGGTGCGCTTAAAAGCTTTTAGTTCTTCCTCCAACCACACACAAGCATCCAGGTCCAGGTGCTTTGTGGGCTTGTCCAGGAGCAGCCTGAAGGGCCGAATGAAGAGGGCTCTGGCTAGGGCAACCCTCATCTTCCAGCCCCTACTGAAGTCTTTCAGTTTCTCGTGCTTCATGGCAGGTGTGAAACCCAGTCCATGTAAGACTCACGAGGCCCTCATCTGTCGGCATCCAGTTCCTCCAGGTGCTTGTAGGGCTATATGAGCTTCTCACCCTCCGTGTCCTCATGAGCCAGCCACTCAGCCTCCCTCTCCAGCATGGCCCGCTCTGTGTTGACTTCCATCACGCACTGCAAGGGTGTCTTGTCACTAGGGGGCATCTCACGAGTCAAATGGTAGATGTCAATGTGCTCAGGGACGGGTACTTCACGTTTCCCCACAACAGAGAGCAGCATGGACTTTCCAATTCCATTTAAGCCACTGAGGCCAAAACGACGGCCTGAGTTTAATTCCAGTTTGGTGTCACTGAGCAGCTCTTGACTATGGAAGGTGAGGGAGAGGTTGATAATGTGGACATGAGTACTGTTGGGGTGAGAGGCCAGGACACCAGTGAGAGCTCGAGCAGCAGCTTTCTTCATCTGTAGTCTGTCTGCCATTGGCCTCGTTTTCCTCCTCTGCTTCCTGTGGTTCTGTGACTGCATCTCCGTTTTCTTCACATCCCTTTCTGGGCCACTGTCAAACTTTGGCAGCTTCCTTCTTTTTGGCTGCCTTCTTCTTGGCCAGCTCAGAGGGCATGGTTATGAACCACAGGGGGAGGTTACTCTTTTTTCAGAGATCTGGAACTCACTGCTTGACCCCTACCTCCTGGTCAATCTTTATCCACTTTTCAGAACTCACCTCTCTATCCGGACTGCTCATGTCAAGATCACATGTGGCATCGAGTTGAGAAAATGGTCAGTTTTCTGTCCTCCTCTGACTTCACTTTTCACCATCATTTGAAACAGGTGGTTCATGCTTTACTCCTACAAGCACCAGGTTCTTCTGGTTTTCCTTCAGCCTAACTTGCTGTTCTTTTCAGTTTTGTTTGCTTGTTCTTATCATCTTCCTGACTCTAAAAGTTGGAGTCTCCTAAGGTTCAATCCTAGTTTCTTCCCTATTGAAACTTACAGTCTTAGTGATCTTATTCTCTCCTTCAAGTCTCATGGCTTTAAATTCCATGTGTACTCTGACAGTTTCTAAATTCATGTTGCTGATATGAACCTCTCTCATGAACTTTAGACAACATATTTCTGCTTGGGATATACTAAACATAACATGTCCCAAACTCCTGATCATCTCCTTGAGCCAAACCTGCTCTTCCTATTGTTTTTCCTATCTCACTTATCCCAGAAATCACAAATGTTAACATTTTGTTATATGTCTTTCCAGGCCTCTGTGGGTATGCATGCTTAATTCTCACTCCCACTCATGAGATTATTATTATGTGTATTGTTTTTTCTCTAGCTGTTTACATGTTTTGTATGCTCTTCATATTCTTTGGAAACCTAGTTTTTAGTAGCTACTTGGTTGTACCACAATTTGTTAACTAATCCCTTATTGGTGAATATTGGATTGCTACCCATGACTTACTATTAGAATTAAAACTTAAAAAAATTATTCTAGTTTTATACTATCCCAATATGGTAGCCACTAGTTACACATGCCGTTGAGCACTTAGACGTGGCCACTCCCAAATAAGATGTGCTCTAAATGTGAAATACACACCAAATTTCAAAGACTTAATTTGGAAAAAGAGTGTAAAATATTTTATTAATAATTTATTTTATATCGATTACTTATATTGATACTTATATTGATTACTTATATTAATTATATTTTATTTTGTATTGATTACTTATATGTGATTACTTGTCGAAAGAATATTTTGGTTATAATAGATTAAATATGATATATTTTAAAACTTGATTTTGTCATTGTTGTTTTGCTTTTTTAAATGTGACTATCAGAAAATTAAAAATTACATGTGTGATTTGCATTATATTTCTATTGGAAAGTGCCATTTTAGTTGCTCAGGTCAAAAATCTTGGAATCGTTCTTTCCTCCTCTCTTCTCATACTCTATAACCTATTAGCGCTACCTTTGAAATACAGCCAGAATCTGACCATTTTTCACCACCTCTATTACTGCCACCAGGTCCAAGCCATCATTAGCTCTCACTTGGGTTTTTGCAACAGTCCTTTAACTTGTCTCCCTTTAATTAATCTCATATAGTGGCTACGGTGATTCTTCCAAAACGCACGTCAGATCATGTGTCTCCTCTCTTCAAAAGCCAAGCCCTAACAGGCTGGTCCCCTTCTCCCCTCTGACTTTATTTCTGCACTTTCCCTATCACAGGCCAAACTCGTTTCCCACTTTGGGCCTCCACAGTTGCTCTTACCCTGCCTGGAGTACTCTTCAGAGAGCTGCAGGGCCTGTGCCCTTAGCTCTTTCAGTTCTTTGCAGGGGACATGAAACCTGCTTTAAACCTAGAACAGTTCTGTAAAAAGTCACTAATAACTATCAAATGGCTAAATATAATATGCCTTTTTCTGACCTTATCCCAATAACTTCTTGGTAGCATTTGACACTGCAGATCACCAAGATTGCCAAGAAATAAGTAGGTGAGAGGAAGCATTATGGACTGTCAAGTGTGCCTCTGCCTTTGCTCATGATGCCCTCTGTCTAGAATGCACTGCCCTCTGCCTCATTTGTCCCAGAGAAAGTCTACTTACCCCTCTGAATGTCTCCCCAAATCTCCAGAAGATTAAGTCGCCCCTCCTTTCTGTTAGCAGTCACGCAAGGTCTTATTATATGTGTGGCTTTTTTTTTTTTTTACATTCAGTTATTTCCTAGACTCAGATCCTTTAGGAAGGGGCCATTTTCATTCACCTTTATACTCCAGCTCTCAGCATATAGTAAGCACTAGATAGATGCTTATTGGTTGAGTCGATTTCTTTTGTTATGATGCATAGAGTTTAGAAATCTTTTCATCAGTATTTGTGCACACTCATACCACTTCTCAAAGTTCAAAACAGTATGATACTTTTGAGATCAGTATGAATCTCCACATTTACTCTCTAATCCTTTTTTTTTTTTTTTTTT